>NW_026442157.1:1700000-2057500 GCF_026898425.1 Galleria mellonella
CTGATATGATGATGATGATGATATTTATTAAAAAGCTAGCTTTTCCCCGTGACATCGTCCGGGTGACCGAAATATGTTCTCAATGAACCTTGATAAAAAGTAACCTATACCCTTCATATATATTCGGTAGTATGTTCATTCTATGTAGTTCATATATATTAAACATCATAGTTATTGGTTAAGCTGTTACTCGTAATGTGCTATAAGGAAAAGAACGAACAAACTCACTTTCACATAAGAAATATTAGTAAAGATATATTTATTTATAAAGGTGGATTTAATACTATATAGCATTTTCTCCCAGTCAACCTTTAGCAAAACAGATAATTGTTAACGGTTGAAATAATAATAAAAAAATGTTTGTACCTTTCGTTCAAACGGGAATTGAAAATAAAAGAAAAGAAAGAGACAAAACAGTTCCAGAACTAAAGTTTTATGAGAGATTTCACATTTTTATTATTGAGGAAGTTAGCTAATAAAGTTTGAGAATGCTAGACTTTCTCACGCATCATTCCTAATGTGCTGGCGTAAGCGCTTTTATCTTCACATGACCGTGTTTGTCAACTGAACACTCTTGTTAATGGGTAATTTAAAAAATGTCCTAATATGTCATAGTAATTATAGAATGAAGAAAAAGTATATATACTAAAATGTAAAAAACAAAAATTAGTTATTTTAAGTTAATAGTAATATTGTTTATTTATCTATGTTACTATTATAATTATGGTACCTTAGATTATATTTTTTTGATACCACAGGTGGCACACAAGCATACGACCCACCTGATAGTGTTTCCATACAAAAGCTTCGAGAAAAACTGGCCAATTTTGCGTGATAAATAGTTATAAGTGATTTCTTTATAACATCTATATTTATTTTGTTTTATAACTTTAGCAACTTTTTAATGTGTAAAAACTTATTTTTTTATTAAATAATGAAATATAGATACGTCAAGAAACATTATGTGCGTAAGTATATAGAACACTAATAGAAAAACGAGTCAGCTAATTTGACAATTATCTGACTTGTATTTCTATAGTGCATAAGAAGTAATTAAAAAACGTTGACCCGTTTTTGAGACTCCATGTTTTATCTGTGTAATCTAAGGATGGAACATCGAAAATCAATGATATCATTTATGTACGATGTTCCATTATTTTTTTTTATTATAATTTTACTATTATTTGTTTTTTCTTTAATTTTATTATTATAAATAAAAGAAACAGGTAGGTAAAAAGGTAGTTTAGTAAAAAAGTTTTTATGATACTTATATATCTTCTATATTTACATACATGTAAGTAATATTAACTGTTGTATTTATTATTATTGTTTTAATCCCTTTTAATGTATTCGCTAATATGGTAAAATTCAAAAGTTTCACCGGCCTACAAACTAACATTATACTCCTTATCACTTTGAGTTTCCTGGAAGAGAATTCTTCATTCCAGAGTTAAGCTTGTCTGTGTATATCTGTAATGTTTCTGTATGTTTTAACGTGTACAGTAAAGTATTAAAAAATAAAAATAAATCAAATGTATAACAGAAATGAATAAAAGACAATAAAAAAATATCCAATATCTTTGTAAGACTATATGTGTTGTAGAAAAAGAATATAAGTACCAAGTTCTTAATTTATGACGTGTGTTGTATGCGGATTTTTTTTATATTAATTAAATACTTAGATGAATATAGAATATTTTGACTTGCAAGTATATAAAATTAATAGCTTTTCTCTACGAAGTATTTCCATGTTCGTTGCTAGGTTTAGCTAGTTTGTTTTTGCCTTAATTTTTTTTTTAAATTATAAAAGAAACATGCCATGAAAAGTGCGCAAAAGCTTAAAACATTTGCTGCTGGTAGGACTAACAGAAATGCGTAGTTAACGCATGCAAGCCATTAATCAAACGCTAAGGGCGTGAAACTGAATAAATTCAGCCATAAAGTCAGCGTTTATGGGATAATAATTACAACTTTTGCGACACCGTGGTCCTTTTTTAATGGATGAAAATGGATTGTTAACCCTGCCAGTGATTTATGCTGGCAGAATACCAATAAAGCATGAGAGGTGAGGATAAAGCCAGTTTTTTTTTAAACATAGAGGGTAAACGAGTATGTAGCTCACTTGATGATAAGTGACTACCACCGCGCGTAGGCATCTGCAACATCAGCGAAATTGTTGGTATATTTAAGAAGGAATATGCTATTTTTTGGAGGTTTCATTGTCGTATTGATTGTCTTCCATAAAAAATCCGACTTCAATTATGATAAAACTAGTTATTTTCATTTAAAAACTAAACTTCTGGACGTATTTCGATACAATTTCTGTGAGACTCTGTAAGTATTCTTTTAGATAATAAAAGATATTTTCTAAATCGGTTTATAATTGACGAAATTATGAGGTAACAAATATAAAAAAAAGAATTTCTCTCGTTCTCAATTCATTTGAATTGAGAACGAGAGAAAATATTTCGATTTAAAGGTGGAGTCGTGTATCTACTATCTAAGAGAAGATTTTGTTTTGCAAGAAGCTGTAATTTGCTCCATGAAGAAAATTGTCAAATAATGAATTATGGAACCAACAAGACCCTGTCGATTGCAAAAAGGATTATTAAAAACGATTTTAAATATTAGAGAAAATATTGCATACAAAAAACAAATGCATTAAGATACAAAATTTTGAAAAAATTGACCTTTTGAAAATATCTAAAAATAGTGTGTTTACTTTGTCAAAGAGGATTGACGTCAGGCAGGCGGCCGGTCGTAAAACCAAGCTAACTTTTTTTGTAATATAGATAAAACACATATTACACTGACTCCATATAATAATTAGGATAAGGGCAGGAAGAAGAAGAAATGTGTTTAGTGGCCCACAATCAAGTATGGATATCACGGATACAGCTCACGCTGCATCTGACACGGTTAAAAAAGTAAAAGTGCCCCAGGGAGAAACTCCTGGTGAGACACCTAGGTGATTTATTGCCTATTTATTTCAGCAACTTAGAGATTTTTTTATGTCTACAAAAAAAAAGGGATGAAATCCTTTTATATTTAAAAACCTGACTTACAAACTCAATAATAGCATAAGAATAAATTAATGTAAGTAAGAGTTATCACTTCAAGATTATTTTTTACGTTAATTTTGATAAACATTGATAGGTACTCCTTTAATATTTCATTTTTCATTTAAGAGCTTCCTCTTGTCGGTGCAACTAATTCATGTATCTTCCTCCAGCCAGCTCTATCCCAGGCCATATCCACTCAGCGATCAGAGGGCGAAATATCGGTCTTTGAACTGCAGTGCAGAAAGTAAGATGGGAAACTACTGCACTATAATCCCATATGTAGCAACTAATGGAACTCCTTTAATATAGGTTTTACTAAATGATTTATCTATCTATCTACTATATTTAGAGTTTTTTTAAATTAATTATTAATTAAATCTCTAAATTGCTGTGTCATATAAATTGGGCCATCTTTTTCTTTTTCGTGGGTGTCGTAAGAGGCGACTAAGGTAACTTAACGGTCAATGGATGGGCAGCAGCGTCCCTCCTAAAACATCACCAAAAGCCTAACTGCGGTTACCAAACCGCCTGTCAAGCGTAGCAACTATGGGCCAAACCCCCCTTATTGGGGAGGCCTATGTTCAGCAGTGGTCAGTTAACGGCTGATGTGATGATGATATATACAGTGTTATTGATAAGTTTTTATTTCAGGGACATTAACACCGCTATTTTTAACATTACAATTTTATTATAAAATGTATAGCGAATTGTGAAGAAAAAAAATTACTTCTCTGATATCAAAATTAGTAATTAAAAGCATCCAACGTAACTATTTTATTTTTTGTTTCATAATTGTTCATGATTTTTTCTTGTTTTATTTAATTAATTTTGTTGTTTCCTTGAATTGTCAAAGAATGCACATTAAAATATGATCTAAATATTATTAATAAAATTTTTCTTTTGTTTAAATCGGTATAGAATAATGGTCAAGTTCGTTTTTTTTGTAAAACTTTGAAAGCTACGTAAGTATTGCTTTGAGAGCAATTTTAATAGTTTTATTGCTTAAAATTTTGTAAGCACACATAATATTTTAATTCTAAATATAACCGGACTGGCCTACGTCTTGTCTGGTCCGCGTTCATGTCACAGCCATTCATGATTAAGGGTCGCGGATTATCCCAAAAATAATCAAGTATTCTATATTTAGTTTTGTTATCTCGTGGCTTAGTCCATTTATATAAGAATATGTATATTTCTCTTATCAGAGAAAGACTGCAAAAGTCATCGGTTTGGTGATTGCTTAGGTACCTACATATGCGTAACGCATAAAAAATATTATAAATGTTATATGTATTTTGCTATATATTTCTATGGTATTCATGTCTATAGATAAATTTAAAATCAAAGTTAAGAAACAAAATTCAAAGTTTCTTTACCATTTACAAAGCTATTTAAGATTGTGTACATAAAAAAAATCTACTTTATGGTATGTTTATGATAAAATACGTTGTATTAGTTAAAAAACTAAACTACAGAACTGATTTTAACAAAATTTCTATAGGACCAATCTGTAAGTATATCCTTTGAGTTAAAAAAGAAAGAACTTTCCAAATCAGTTTATTACTGACTGAGTTACGAGGTAACAAATATTAAAAAGTAATACAATCAAACCTCCTTCTTTTTGAAGTCATTTGAAAAATCTGTATTACTATACATTATACTAAATATTTTAATAGGTACATATCATAATACCTTTCATGCCTTTAAAGCTCAAACAAAAAGATTTTACAATACAATTGACAGTTGAGTTACCTACTTATATGTGTAATAGTTATTCTATGTTTATATATATTTATTTATATTTATATATATTTAAAGTATTATTTTTGCACCAAAGATTAGATTAGATTAGATTAGATTAGATTTGTTTATTTGCCAGAATATTGTTTTTATAGATATAATATTGATGACAAATATGTTATGCTTATTATACAAACCCTATATTTATAGGGTATTTTATTTACTTACTCCTTTCAGATTCTCAAAGTTGACTGGAAGAAATCCCTTTAAGGGACAAGTCCGCCTGTGTCCATTTTAGTATAACCTAATATCTACGTTATAAATGAATGTATAAAAGCATATAAATAAATTAAAAAATAAATATTTTTTAGCTGTATAATTACGAATAAGTTACAGACATCCAAACATCTTAACGCAATATTATGAACGTGAAATACACGTAGACAAGTATTTAAAATGAAGTAACAATTTGAAATGTATAACTTTTTGTTCGACTTTGGTTAATTGAATTCTTTTGTTACGATTCAAATATTTATTTGGTTAAACGAAAAACTGTATATACATTTTATAACAAATACCAGTGTTTATTTTATAAACATTTTGTTTTGTTTTTGCCAATAATTTCGTAACTAAAAGTTGTGAATTTGCAAATTGCGGTTAAATATAAGGTAAGATAATTTTTTACGTATTTTCTACTGAATCTATTCATGAATAATGGATTTTATTATTAGATAAGAGGGAAAAAACACATTTACGTAACTTTAAAAGAAGAATTCTCGAAATAACTGCGTTTATTTATATATGTTTTTTGTGTGTATGTTACTGGATATTTTCGTTAATTTTGATCTAACATTTATGTCGATCGAAGTCCCTTGTCTAATTAGTAATGGCTTCGAACTTTGATAACAAAATACATCGTAAAACGATGAGATGTTTCTAAATTTTTTTTTTATTTAGAACGCGAAAACGCGTGTCTATATTTACATTTAAAGTTTGTTTTATATAATATGCTACAAATAACAACGGCATTTTGAATAGCCACAAAATTAAAACAAGATCAACACGGAAGTAAAACCCTATCGATTAAAAAAAGAATTATTAAAATCGGTTCGGGATTAACGATGTAATTGCGTATCAAATGAAAAAAAAAATACTTGAAAGATGCTAAATAATCACAAAACAAAACTACTACGAATATCAAATCATACAATATAGCTAAGTGCAATACAGTTACACCAATTTCCTATTCCGCGACCCTAGAGTATGTATTATGTATACATGTAAGCAGTATTTATATATCTTTATGTATCTGTTTATATATATATATATATATATATATATATATATATATATAAGTGAATATAATGAGTAGGGAATTTTACATTATTACATGTATCATATCTCTATATTATGAAATAATAGAATTTCATTGTGCCTTCGGTCACACTATAATTACTCCTCTCCATCCAAAGGTTGCCTGGAAGAGATCGCTTTTAGCGATAAGGTCGCCCATTGTTTTCTCATTGTGATTATTTCTTGTAATTGTTTATATTTATAATAAGTTTACTATTGTAATCTTTTGGAGGAAATAATAAAGAGTGTCTATTTATCTATCTATCTATTATGAAGAACCAACGAGCATTCGGGGGCACACACCAATTCAAAAAAGTTCGTTTCCTAAACTGACCCAAACTAGGAATCGAACCTGGGACCTCATTTACCCACAGCAACGTGCCCACAACTACGCTACGGAGGTCTGTAACAATATTTTGCCCTTTATAAACTATATACTTTATTATTCAAACTACAATTTATGCCTTTGTATCAACACATCTGCTACCTCCGGAAGTTTTATTTTTATGAGGCCAGTTCAGAGTCAGCCCGATTTCGTCTAGGTCAGCATTATTTGCAGACGGGAACTTTTTAGACAAAATTGGATCTTCAATATGGACGATATGATAGTAAAAAGATGAATCTCTTAAAATAGGTAGTATTAGAGTGTGGCAAAAGCTATCTATATGCCGTGTAGTGTTGACATAGAATGGGCTACAATTTTCTGTCTCGTTGGTGTCGTAAAAGGCGATTATGGGAATTTAATGGTCGAGGAATGGGCAATAGATTCCTTCTTAAAACATCATCATATATCAACCTATCTGCGGTGGGGGGAAAGGATTATTGGTAATATTTTTTTTTTATGAATGATAATGGAATGGTAACCCCGCCTGCCATTCATGCTCACCAATCACCCTCACTGGTGCTCTGCCAGTGTATACCGATAGCGCAGGCGGGGTTACCATTTCATTATCAACAGCTCGTCTGATGGTAAACGGTCACTGTAGTGTTGCAGGCTACAGTGACCGTTTACCATCAGACGGGCTGTTTGTTTGTTTGCCATCTTTATGGTATAAAAAAAGTTTCGATTCCAGCGCCCCAAAGTAATTTTTGTCCAATTTTGTTTAGTGATCAACTAACTTAATCATTTGAATAGATAGTAAACTATTACTTTTACTTCTATGCAAATACGAATATAAATTTACTTACTTAAACTACTTCCGCCAAGATATTGTTGGTAGACATGAAGTATCAGTTATGTTATCGAATATTGTCTATTATACTCATATTGAATGTTGGACAAACATTGCTTCCAATTTTATTATTCATATAAAATAATCGATAAAAAGAAGATTTTCTGTATAAACATTAATGAAATGTTATCTAGGTAAACCGGTTTTGTTGATTTATTTATTGTAAGAGTTTGTTCGTTGTACACTTCTTTATAGAAAGTGATTTTTTTTTATTCAACTTAGAATGGCAAACAAGCTGACGGCCCACCTGATGGATAGTGGTAACCGTCGCCTGTAGACATGAGCAGTAGCATGGACAAAACAGACTATACTGTTTCGCCCATGATACCCCCCATGCATTGCCATTCCTGAGGACTCAGGTGTTATTCCTCTGTACCCAGTAAATTCACGCCATATCTTACCCTTTAAACCGAAATACAGCCATGCAAATACAGCTGCTTCATGGTTGAAACACGAATGGGACAGAGGTACCCAAGCAATCGACTTTTGTATAAAGTCTCCCTCTGGTATGTGGGTTTTTTTTTATACACACAACGGCCCAAATGAGAGGCTAAGCGCGGAAAAGAGAGACATTACATTACATTTGTTTTTTTTTTTTGGATAAAACGATTTCAATTATTTCACATAAATATATAAAAATAAGTAAGCGATGCATTTATAAGTTCTCAGATTCATCATCATCATCATATCACAGTACTGTTCACTACAGAACATAGGCCTCCTCCATAAGGAGGGGTTTACTAACAGTTGCTACGCTTGGCAAGCAGGTTGGCAATCGTAGTTAGACTTTTAAGTTTTTTTTTACAACACAGGGGGCAAATGAGCATGCGGCTCACCTGATGGTAAGTGACTACAGCCGCCCATGATCACCCACAACACCAACGGCACTGCAGGTGTGTTGCCGGCCTTTTAAAAAGAAATATGCTCTTTTCTTGAAGGTTACGATGTCGTATCGGTCCGGAAATACTGCTGCTAGAAGTTGATTCCAAAGAGCGGTTGTGCGTGGAAGAAAGTGCCTTGAAAATCACACGGTCGAAGACCGCCACTTGTCCAGATGGTTAGGATGAAACTTTATGGCGGGTTGTACGGTGGTGAAAATCAGCAGCAGGTATCAATCCGAAAAATTCCTCAGAGCACTCCCCATGATAAATTCGGTAGAAGATGCCGAGAGGCAACATTTCTACGCAGTTTCAGTAGACCGTGTCGAACAGTAAGGCGCTGATCATCAATAATTCGAGCTGCCCGACTTCGAATGCAGTCTAACGAAAGGAGCTGGTACTGTGGCGCTCCTGCCCATAGGTGAGAACAGTATTCCATATGTAGCCTGACTTGAGCTTTCATAGATTAGTTAGGTATAAATAATATATTTATGTATCACTAGCTTTTACCAGCGATTACATCCGTGTGACCGGGATACGTTTACTGGTCGGAATATAGTCGCTTATATTTTAATTGGTTAAGTCATTTTTTTTTATGGGTGATAATGGAATGGTAACCCCACCCGCGCTATCGGTATACACCGGCGGGGCACCAGTGAAACGTGAGGATGAAGCAGGCCAGTTAGCCCATCGTGACGAATTCAATAAGAATTGTTCACGATGGTTTCCATGGGGAACCACGTGGAGGTTGACCTGATAGGGCATTTTGCTAGCAATGGGGCTGTCAAACTCCATTGCTAACAACCCCTTTCCTCCCACTTGATTAAGTCGTTAAGACGCTATAAGGTAACAAACAAACAAACTCACTGTCACATTTGTAATATAATTTAGAATATAAATAAAAAGTTTATTTAAGTAATGCAACCAATCGACAGCTGTGTTCCAGTGAAACAAAATATCGTCATAGTCGTAGAATACTGACGGATCTGACAAAGATTACATATAAAGATCCGTCAGTATTCTACGACTATGACGATGTGTATGTATATTTATATATGTTTATATGTGTATATATATGTATGTGTATATATGTGTATATGTATGTTTGTGTAAGTATATGTGTATGTTTACAGGGTATTTTATGTAATTTATAATGTGTAGTTTGTATTATTCTTTGTGTATACATAACTTATGCGTTTATACAATATATGCAGATCGTATGACTGTCTATTTTTATTTTTAAAATAACACAATTAACATGGAAAGGTTTTGCTGGAAGAAATCTCTTATTAGAGATAAACTCGCCTTTGTACATTATGTTTATAATGACTTGTAATTAACAAGTATGTCTTGTGTACAATAAAGAATAAAGATATTTTGGCTATTGCTGAATATAGATTTCAGAATTTGAAAATACATAATTCGAATAAGAAAAATTCTTGACGACGAAAAAAACCGAGTGGGCCATGAAAATGCCAACGCGAACTTACGTATGTAACGAGTTATAAGAAAGGGACCGTTGTCCCTTCTTGTTCCTTTGTCTTTTGAGCATTATCGCGTACCCTTATCATTTTATAGATCTGAAACTGATATCCTCGCGCGATTACCAAAACACAAACATGTATATGGAATTTTAAATATTTGCCACAATATATTTATTTGGGTAAACAAACATAATATGTTATGATCTATCTACAAGCCAAGTCACTTGCAAGGTAGACAGAGAGAATCGAATGCTTACAGTTTTTATCTATAGACATACTAGCTTTTACCTGCGATTTCATTCGATATGTTTATTGACTCGGATAAAAAGTAGCATACAATTTGCACCGTCTTTAATCTTTTAATTTGAATTCAGTATATTTATTAAATTGCCATATGGTCCCGGCATAGAATAGACCACCCCTTCCTTTTCCGTGGGTGTCGTAAGATTCCTCTTCGTAACATCCCTCTTAAAACATCTCTAAAGCTTAACTGCGGTTGCCAATTTTCCTGCCAAGCGTGGCAACTACTGGCCTAACCCCCCCGAGGGGGTTAAGAGCGGACAGTTAAAGGTTGGTATGATGATGATGATGATATTTATTAAAAAGCTATCTTTTCTCCGTGACATCGTCCGCGTGACCGGAATATGTTCATCGATATAAAAATCATGATAAAAAGTAACCTATGCCCTTCATATATATTCGGTAGTATATTCATTCTATGTAGTACACGTATATTAAACATCATATATATATTATTTATTGCACTTGTAAGTTACATATAAAATAATCTATTTATAAATGTTGTGAACAGGGGTGGATTTATCTCTGACAGAGATCTCTTCCAGTCAACACAGTACAGTAAGAAAGCATTTCGTTAGCGGGCAGCTGAAGTGCTACAACTGTTAATACATAAACAAATATACAGTTAAATAAAATATTAAAATATATAATATAATATTACATAAATACATACAATATAAATACATATAATACCTACCTACTTATATAATAAATGTTAAAATAAATGAATATACTACTTACATTAGAAATAGAATCATAGTGATTGGTTAAGGTTTCAATGTGCTATAAGGAAACGAATAAAAAAAGTCGCTTTCACATTAACAATATTAGTAAAGATATATATATGTATAATCGGAATTTTAATAGGTTACTACGTGTGTACAATGTTTTTCAACCTATTTATATTTGAGAAAATAATTTAATTTCACAGGTAGAACACGCCCTAAATAGATATTACTGATTTATTTTTAAAACTGTATATATGTATTTATAAAATATATTTGCAGTGGCATGATTATTACTGTTTTAAATTAATATTAATTTTAAACATTATTATTATTATTATATAGAAAACGCTATATTTTCGAAATTAGAATAAAATATGACGAACTTGCATTGGGAATGACATAATTATACCAGAGGGAGACTTTGTACAAAAGTCGATTGCATGGGTACCTTTATCCCATTCGCGTTTCAACCGTGAAGCAGTTGTGTTTGCATAGCTGTGTTTCGGTTTGAAGGGTGGAATATGGCGTGAATTTACAGGGTACGGAGGAATAACACCTGAGTCCTCAGGAATGGCAACGCATGGGGGATATCATGGGCGAAACAATATATTCTGTTATGTCCGTGGTACTGCTCATGTTTATAGGCGACGGTTACCACTTTCCATCAGGTGGGCCGTCAGCTTGTTTGCCATTCTAAGTTGTATAAAAAAAAATAATTGAAACTGGACTTGAAATTTTGAAAATTATGAATAAATGAAGGATTTTGGGCTTTTAGTTAACGCAGATAAATCTCAAGCGGTCATTATGGGTAGTTCTCATTTTATTGCTAAACTTCGGTATTTAACAGTTCCCAACGTTATTTATGACGGAAAAATAATCCCATATTCCACTACTGTTAAAAATTTGGGAACTGTTATAGACCAGACACTGTCATGGGGTCCTCATATAGGTGAAGTAAGTCGAAAAATCCACGCATCACTACATTCCTTAAAGCGCCTGCAGAACTTCCTCCCTTTAGGAACTAGACTTTTACTGGCTCAATCTCTTCTTCTTCCTCTTCTAGACTATGCTGATGTTGCCTACCTAGATCCCACACAGGAGCTTGTTGATAAACTTGAGCGACTGCAAAATCAATGTATTAGATACATCTATAACCTTCGAAAGTATGACCACATATCTAGTTATCGCAGTCAACTCAAATGGCTTCCTATCAGGCTACGGAGAAATGTCCACATTCTTACTCTTCTTTTCAATATCCTTTTTAATCCAACATGTCCACATTACCTTCAGGAAAGATTCAAATTTCGCGAAATTGATGTTCGCCTGAGATGCAGTAATGACTTCATTATAGATTTGCCTTGTTTTAATACTCAAAGCTATGCCATGTCATTTACTGTACATGCTGCACGTCTCTGGAATTCACTTCCTAATAACTTAAAGATGGCACAGTCGTTGAAATCTTTTAAAGCAGGTATCATAAAATTTTATTTTGAAAATCCCTCTTCATTGAGCCAATTGTGAATATATGTATTTATTATGTATACATGTATGTGTATGTAGGAGTGTATATATGTATGTGTATGTATATATATATATGTATATGTATGTGTGTATATGTGTATATATGTGTATATATGTATATGTATGTGTATAAGTTTTTATTTATTAATGTTATATTATTATTAATTTACTTTTATTATTTACATATGTAGGTATATAGAGCTGTTTTTATTGTGTTATATATTCAATTTTTTTTTTTTACTGGGTATTATTTAGTTTATCTTTAATTGTACGGTTATTACCCTTATACATTCTACAGTTTTCTTTCAGCTTCTCAAAGGTTGACTGTAAGAGATCCCTTTATGGGATAAGTCCGCCATTGTATACTAAATCATTTACTAGTATTTAATCTGACTTATGTACAATAAAGATTTTTACAATTACAATAAATGATCTGTATCTGTAAAATTACATTTTCATATTTCAGCTATCAAGTCAATTTGAATTAGGAATGCGTAATGGATACCGATTCGATATCTATTTTTTTTTATGGGTGATAATGGTTTGGTAGCCCCACCTGCGCTAACGGGATACGCTAGCAGAGCACCAGTGAAGGGTGATATATGAGAATGAAAATAGGCCAATTAGACACTATCATGATGAATTCATCAGGAATTAACCATGATAGTTTCCATGGGGAACCGCGTGGAGGTCGACCTGGTTGGGTTTATTGCTAGCAATGGGATTCTCAGTCTCCATTACTAACAATCCCTTTCCCCCCGATATCTATTTTATTGGGTTCCTGTGGACGGCGGTCGCCGGCTGGTTTTCACTACGCTTTTCGTAATTTCAAAAATAGGATAGGTACTCACCTGCGAACAATTCCAGCAGCTCTCTACAGGATCCGGTGTAGTCTGATGGTCAGAACGATGACACGAAACACAGCAGAAATATATTATTCGTTAATTTATTTGTAGGAGAGCGGCCAGTCGCGGTTACTCATACGAAGTTCGAAACAGAAGGGGCGATCGGCGCGAGAGGGCAGCACCGACCAAGATTGGACACAATCAGTCCATAGCCCATAGATTACTACTAAAATTGCGAGCATGCAAAGTACCCTATCCCTTATATATAATGAAAAGCGAGAAGGTACAAATATTAATATAAATTATGTTTTAATTTTAAACTGGCGTCACCATCGGGTATTTTCGAATATGTTAAAAGTCTGTTATTTAATATTATTTTTTGAATAATAGACTTTTAACATATTTATTATTGGACTATTATATAAATACTAGCTGACCCCGTAAACGTTGTTTTACCACTTATTGCGAAATATAAAAATCGCAATTAAAATACAGGGGTTGATCGTAAAACGATGAAAATTTAAAGTTGTATATATTTTTCATTGCTAAATTATAATAAAATAAAACTAAAAAAATTTGTCAAAAAATAAAAAAAAAATTGGGGTGGGTCACCCTTATCATTGACGGGTATGAAAAATAGGTGTTGGCCGATTCTCAGACCTACCCAATATGCACACAAAATTTCATAAATATCGGTAAAGCCGTTTCGGAGGAGTTTGGTAACAAACACCGTGACACGGGAATTTTATATATAAGATCGTAAGTAAATACGTAGATATTGCTACATATTATTTACCCCTAATTTGAATGGAAATTGGTACAGATATAGGTAATTCGAATTCGGTTTGAAGTAAATGTATTTCTATTAAGGCGAATTAAGTCGTTCGATATACGAATAATGAAATACGATACTGGCTGAATATAAATGTTATGTTTTTCTTCTATCTATTTTGTCTTTGATTTTGTCCATTAATCTTATGAAAAAAAAAAAATAAAGAATAAGTAAAACGACCTCCACGTCAACATTAATATCAAGAAAATAGTAGTTCTAAAATACACAGTGTGCTAGTAATTTCGCTAAGTTGAGATTTATGGCTTGTTTCACGTATAGAAAGCGTCCAGCGCTTGTAGTTCTGTTGCTTTTTTAAGCAATTTTCAGAACTAGGAGGTACGCGATTCGTTTCGATTTTTTATGTGTCTATGTTACGTGACTATGAATGAATGAATGAATATCCTGGAATAAACACCCTTCTTGTTCCCTTCAAAGATTAACAATATTTACACAAAATAAATAATTAATTACATAAACTTATTTACATAAAAACAAGATAAAGAGGCAACAATGGACAGTCTTATTGCAAATAGCTATCTCTTCCTGACAACTTTAGGATGGAGAGGAATAATTAAAATTATGTCTGATCAAGGCGTAACAGAAAAAAGAGACAAAAAAGGGCTAAAGATAAATTTAATCGCAGTCTGAACAATATAAATAAAAATATACAATGTCACCAACTCTGAACCGATTTTCACAATTCATTTTGTAATCGATAAGATTTATTCACATGTTAAAATTGCTATTTTCCTTTGCGGAATAAAAAAAAATTGCGAATTGTAAAACAAAATATTTATTTATTTGCTTATATTATATTATATTATTTCGTTTTGTCGATTGCAACAACATTTAATATTTACTATACCTATATCTATGATGTTCCATAGTATTTGGATAATAAAATAACGACCTATCTGTGAACTTCTCCATTGAACAATAAAGCATTTATATCTTAAAAAACCGATTTCAATTGTGACAAAACCAATTATCTTGATTTAAAAACTAAACTACTAAACTGATTTTGATAAAATTTCTATGAGACTAATCTGTATGATAATCATTTCGGATAAAAAAGAATTTTTCAAATTAGTTTACAACAATTGGAGTTATAAGGTAACAAGTATTTAAAAAAAATTGAAACCCTTTTTGAAGATGGTTGCGAGCAACCAAATCGACTCAACTCTTGACGGCGCACATATGCATTGATTTTACTAAAACGACAAATGTCAATTATAAAAATGATATGGCATTCGAAAGCTTAAGATGTCAGCTTTAATTTGATATCATTATCATTGGTGATTGACGCGAACTGCTGGATATTAGTGCAGGAAGAGTTCACCTAAAGTACAATTGCTTGAACATATTGGTAGATACGCGACTCCGCGTTCTAAATTCAAATATCCAAAACAAAAAAAAAAATTAAGTAATTCGATACTAAATTCATTTTACAGCCTCAGCTAAATCGATTCGACTTTTACACCCAATCTTTTGGCACTAATTAGAATTAATCATTTATAAAAAGTGATTCACCTTAATCGTTTAGCTAACTAAACATTGACAAAAAGAACGTATATTTTTTTCTAACGTTTAAAAAATCAGTTGATTTTGTCAAAGTCAACCCTTTGTTCGTTTTCATCGTGATTTATTGTTAGGGCTTAAAATAAAATGGTGACATGAACGAATCGATGACTCCATTCAAAGTTATGGTTGCGAAAACGCCCTGTGAAACTATGGTTGGATAACACTTTAGATTATTCCATTTCACTTGATTCGATTCGACGTAGAAAACAAAATTCTTTCTTACGTATCATTTTCTTGATCTTTTTTACTTTTTTTATTTTGGGTTTACGCTTTACGTTTAAATTTACTGTTGTAATCTTATCGATTGAATAATAAAAAATAGTCTATCTATTTATCAATGGATTCGGCATAATATTTAGGTTATAATAAAGTTTTAATTGCATATGCATATGTACAACGGTAGAAACAAAAGGCTTAGTGTGGTAAAAGAATCAAAATATATATTTACATTTACAAAGTTTTCATTGCATCATTTTCAAGAAGATTATAGATTTATAGTTCACTTTGTACTTGTAGATTTTAGTTAGTAAGGAGGCTATAGTATATAATATTATCCTGGCAACTGCGTTTTATATAACAAAAAAAAATTGCAACTTAAATCGTAATAAAACATACATGAATGAAAGGTATTGCATAGATTTCTCCCCTAAGTTCTTTCCATTTTATTTGAGGTACGCCAGACAGCAGTCGACCATACCACAGAATACATTTAAAAGGAAAGCCGATTTTTGTGTCTAGAAATGTGTAAGGGTTGCCACGAGAGTGTTAAATAATTAAAAAAAAAATTACTATTATCGCCTAATTATTCTTAGCTTTGATTATTACTAAGTTTATTAACGTGCTGCAACCAACAAGAGACAGATTGTAAAAAGAATTAAAAAATGCGAGTCGAACTTCCGGACCCAACAACCTACGTTGAATTTGATACGATTCATTGTTGTTCGTACGACACTTTACTCATAGGCCTTAGCGCTCCTCTTAGATAACAAAGCATCTAGGCACCATTTAACCAGTCTTCTCTATAAAACACTGGTTACTGTTTAAGTAGATAACAAAGCACCTAGGTACCATTTGACCAGTCTTCTCTATAAACGCTGGTACTGTTTAAGTAGAGTCTACCAGACAGAAGGAATTGTATAGTTTGACAGGTAGACAGTCCAACAATCTGGACAAACTAATGGCTGTAGGCAAGAAGAGGGAAAAAGATCACGCGGACGATCGCCTAATCGATGGTCGGACCAAGTAAACGGAATCTATCGTTGCAAAATGGAATATTCCAGATGAACCTTTATGAAGATCGAAGAGAGAGAGACAGGTGACATTCCCGCGGCCCTTCTGGAATCTATCGTGGTTATTCCAGATGATTGAATTCATCACGATAGGTTAATTGACCTTACTTTTCATCCTTACCTATCATTAGCGCAGGAGATGTTACCATTTTATTATCACTCAATAAAAAGATTATAAAATGGGTTTTGGCATAAAACCCCTTTGTTCCTGTGGGTGTCGTAAAAGGCGACTAACGGAACTTAATGGTCAAGGGAGGGGCAGCCGTGTCCCTCTTAAAACATCACCAAAGCCTAATTGCGGTTGGCAATCCCCCGCCAAGCGCCGCAGCTATTGGCAAATCCCAAATAGAGGGAGGCCTATATTCAGCAGTGGATAGCTAATGACCGATATGTTGATGATTAAAAAAGTAGCGGAGTCTATCAGCCTAATTATGCAGATTCAACGGATATTTCACATTTCTACCGCCTCATAAGTCATTCGATGTTCTATAACACGCCCATGACATCATGCAGTCAATAATCATATTTAAATCATAGCTGCTGCCTTCAAAATAGCAAAATCTACTATAACACAGTAATTTCATGGCTAAACCGATGTTTATATACCTGTTATTATTACCTTTATACTGGAATTACGAGGAAATAATAAATAATACACATACCTACATATAACTATGTTTTGAAATAGATTTGGATATAAAAATACAGTATTACAATGTTTGTTCAGGCTTAGCTTTGAAACTACTCAACCGAGTTTAATGAAATTTTGTAAATGTGTATTGTTTGCTCCAATTTGAGGGATGGAATAGTAAAACAACTCAAATGATTGTCAAAAATTTTTCACCTATAGAAACCAGAGGGAGACTTTGTACAAAAGTCAATTGTTTAGGTTAGATTAATAAAAAACACTCTTTATTATTAGGTTATTATTATATATGCCGTGTGGTCCCGGCACAGAATAGGCCACCCCTTCCATTTGGATGGGCATCAGTGTCCCTCTTAAAATTTCATCAAAATCTGCTTGCCACCTATTGGCAAAACTTCCCAAGGGAGAGGCCTATGTTTAGCAATGGACAGTTAAGGGCTTATATAATGACGATAATTATATTACTTATTATATATATCCACGTGCCCCTAATCTCCGCGTGTCACCCGAACTCTTAACAATTCTAAAGAAAATAAACTTTTGATTTTGTATCAAGTTTACGTCGTATTAAGAAAAAAGTTCTTATAAATTTTATAAAAGTAAATACTTGAAAGAACATCCTACATTTATTTGGTGTCAACTTAGGATAATATTATATTCTAAGATGTTTAAACGTGAGTAAGGAATAAACATTTGCTACAAACTTTTACATTTATAACATTGTCTAGTTAGCGACGTTGTTCGCGCGTTGATTTTGTATTACCTCATGGGAATGAAGCATTTTTCCGCAGTAAAAATATCTTGTACCACTAAATTATTGTTATATAAAATTTCATCAGTAGTTTTTGTGTAAAGACATATTATTAAAATAGCTTTTTGCTCGCTATTTCTTTTGCTTGAATTTCTAAAGTAAGAACATTAATAAAACAGATCACTTCTAGATAGCGTATCAAGATTTTTTTTATGCAACTTAGAATGGCTAACAAACTGACGGCCCACCTAATGGAAAGTGGTAACCGTCGCCTATAGACATGAAGTACCATCGACATAACAGAAACACACCCCCTATGCGTTGCCATGTCTCAGGTGTTATTCCTCTATACCCTGTAAATTCACTGCCATATCCCAAACCTTCAAACCGAAACACAGCCATGCAAACACAACTGCCTCACGGTAGAAACACGAATGGGACAGAGGTACTCAAGCAAACGACTTTTGTACAAAGTCTTCCTCTGATAAGATAAAATCTATACCAGTTTTAAGTTTTTAGTTAATGAAAATCATATCCAATTAGGTGTAGTAGTTTTTATTTGATACCGGAACAAAAATTTAATAAATTTAATCTTTTGACATCTATTGGTCTCCAAAACCACTTATATTAATTTTTCTTAAATATACATACGTACAGACGTCGTTTAGTTACAATTTTTTATGTTAGTAAGACAATATACTTATTTATTTCCAATACAGAATTTTTCGTAATCATATCTACAGTTATATAAAAACAACAATGTTCGAAGGTTGTACATTATATACATTGTTCGTACTTTTGTTGATTAATTGCTTCTTGGAACTTTTGGAATAATCAGTGACGTACTTACAAAACGTTACCTACTTTATTATAGTCACTATATTTTGATATTTGTGTATTTTTGACCTATTCTTACTTGTAAGTATAATATTTATAGAATAGAATAGAATAGAGAATATTTATTGCGAGAAAAACATAATTGCATAAAAAAAAATACAAAAATATTACATATATAATAAGTGTTTCATGTTAGGCAAAAGGAACTGGCTCAGCTAATGCTGTGAGTGTCCCAGTGCAATGTGTACAGCTGCAGTGTTGATTTTCAGCCAGTCCCTCTCTTTACAAAATACAAAATTTATATGATATTTACATATATTTATATGAATATTTTTCAAAAAAACTTCAAAAGGAAAATACAAAAATTTTTCTAGTTTTTTTATATAATTATTTCAAACGTTAACTATCCACTTTATTATAGTCCCCATATTTTGATATTTGTGTATAGTTGCCACGCTTGGCAGGCGGGTTGTAAGCAGTTAGGCTATTTAAAGATATTTTAAGAGGGACGTTCTTAAAGGGCATATGACATTAACAATTTCAGTGTACGGAGGCATAATTAATATTTATAGATATATATATATAGATAATGGAAACTCATGGCAAATTGCACCGCGTGAGGGTTATAAAGTGTTTTTTTTTTTACAAAATTAAGTTAAGTATATACTCTGTGCTCTGAAGAATTGTTTGGATTGATACCTGCTGCTGATTTTCACCATCGTACAACCCGCCATAAACTAAAATTTCATCCCAACCATCTGAACGAGTGACGGTCCTCCATCGTGCGTTTTTCAAGGCACTTTCTCCTACGCACAACCACTCTTTGGTATCAACTTTCAGCAGCAGTATTTCCGAACCGATACGACAACATAACCTTCAGGAAAAGAGCATGTTCCTTTAAAAAAGGCCGGCAGCACACCTGCAATGCCGTAAATATATATATATATATATATATATATATATATATATATATATATATATATATATATATATATATATATATATATATATATATATATATATATATATTCTAATTAAAAATTAATATGAATGGTTGAAATAAGACTAATAGATGTCAAAACAAAATTTTTTAAATTTTTTCCACCTTTCTGTCGATTTTATCTCTCTTTCTGTCTGTATGTTTGTTTTGGCATTACGTAAAAACTACGGAAAAATTTGATGCGGTTTCCGCATTTCTAGTTCTAAAGGTCTAACTTAAAATTCGGTTTATATTTTTACTTAATACGACATCAAGAAGAGCTCTAGTTTAGTAGTTTTCCAATTTCTGAAATCCACATATATTATATAATGAGTAATAAATTTGTAGTAAAAATATATTTTTTTATACTCTTTCTTTGTAAATAATTTTGAACTCAATTCGTAATGTAACAGAGACGAATGCCCATGTAATTGTTGAACAAGCTGATAAGCTACATGAAACGACTCCCAAGGGTGAAATTTCTGGAATACACTTCAAGGCTTTGTGATTTGAATTCAGTATTAAAGTTGAAGATGTGATAGTGCAATACAGTGCCACAAATAATGATTTTTACTGTAAATTTTTTATTTGCTGAATATTTTCTTTTTACACATATTTCATTTATTTATTTATATATTTTTATACATTCACTTATAGTATATATACTAGGTTATAAAAAATGCACACAGGCGGACTTATCTCTTAAAGGGATTTCTTCCATTTTTATTTTATTTTTTATATTACATTTATTCATAATTTAAGATTGTGTTGCATAAAAAAACTGATTTCAATCGAGACAAAATTAATTTTTTGATTTAAATAATCCATTTATTTTAATTCGAAAACTAAACTAAACTGATTTTGATAAAATTTTATGGGACTAATTAGTAAGTATATCCTTTCAGATAAAAAAAATAGTTTTCTAAATTAGTTTACAGCTAACGGAGTTATGAAGTAATAAACATAAAAAATATACAACTTAGTTAAGAACCTCCTCTTTTTTCGAAAGTCAAGTAAAAATAGAGATTCCCATGAAAATTATAACTCAAGGTACAAAAAATTTGCTTATTAAAGCTATAATTATAATACTAATTTATCTTTCTATTTATCTACTTATGTGAAACCGGGGCGGATCGCTAGTGTTTAAGTGTAAGTGATTTTGATTTTGGCATGTTAACGGCCCATCCAATTGACATACAATTTATCATACACTCTTAGTAGTTGGCATTGAGAAGGATATAGTTCAATCAATCAACATGTCCCAGTCACGCGGACATAGTCATGGGATGATAGTAATATTTTCCTTGTAGTTGACTATTCGTATAGATAGAGAATAATGTTAGAGAATTATACAAGAGAGACTGTATATTATTAGAGTTATATATATAAGATTTTTTGTCATTACAAATATTTTTTTTATACAACTTAGAATGGCAAACAAGCTGACGGCCCACCTGATGGAAAGTGGTAACCGTCGCCTATAGACATGAGCAGTACCATGGACATAACAGAGTATACTGTTTCGCCCATGATACCCCCCATGCGTTGCCATTCCTGAGGACTCAGGTGTTATTCCTCCGTACCTAGAAAATTCACGCCATATCCCACCCTTCAAACCGAAACACAGCCACGTAAACACAACTGCGTTACGGTTGAAACAAAAATGGGGTAGACATACCCAAACAATCGACTTTTGTACAAAGTCTCCCTTTGGCTAAAATTCGATATTATACGAATTTTTATTTCGATCTGTGAATGCTGTTCGCTGCAGATGGCCTTTACAGCTTCACCGGGCGCGTGTAGGAGCAAGTGCAGATGGTACTTTAACTCCCGCGAGAGAGAAGCGATGAAGTGTCGACTCTTACCGATGGACTTTAATCTCGTTGTCCGGTCTTCAAACTGAAATATCTTGTATTATGAGAAAATAGGACATGAACGTCTGAAGCTCCAATTTGAAAATTTCATTTTCCAAATTGGTCAATTTATGGTTCAAGAATAGAGTTCAGAACCTCCTTAATGTAAAACAACTATAACTACACATAGATAACGAAAGTGATAGATTAATTTATTTATTCAATAATATTAAGTACATTTCGAGACAGAAACTAAAGTGGCTGCTATTATATTGATTTTCAATTATGATTATTACTTGTCTAGTGTGGCTATAAATGTATGTTACATTCAAATTACCCCTAAATTACTATAAAATGCTAGTGTCTTAGAAAATATTGTTAACTGCCAGTTGTCAACGACGTAGATAAAATATTTAAACCATTGACGTGACTATTTCCGCTATTAAAAATAAAAAAAAAGACGCATAAAAATCTCATACTGATTGAATTTGAATCGAAATTTGAATATTTCAAATATTACAATCTATTAATTAAATTCACACAAAATATTTTATTTACTTATTAATTTTGTTAACAATCTACGTTGTGTAGATTTTATTTTTATATTTAATTAAACAATAATAACAATTTGACATATTTGAAGATGAATATATCGTCGTAGTCGTAGAATACTGACGGATCTGATGAATATTACATATAAAGATCCGTCAGTATTCTACGACTATGACGATATATGCTCTTCAAATGGCTGTATATTTCTGAATAAATCCGCTCTTGATTTATTGATAACTTCGATACGGTTCGTTGTTATATCTTAATAAAAATCTTTCGTTTCTGCGTCTCAAGGGTCCATGGGAAAAGTTTTCATGTTATAGCGTAAAGTGGAGACGAAGGCGACGATTTATCAAGTCCCCAGCAGAGTTGCGCACTTTTTTGCCCCTTTTCAGTGTTTATTGTTGTCATTTTAACAAATTTTAATGTCACATCTCTAATTTATTTCCACATTGAGTTCGTACTATACCAGCATAATTTGTAGAAGTTTTGGGATTATTCTGTCTCTGAATGATGTATCAAGTTGTTCAATTGGTTGAAGCTTAGATTTTACTAGAAATATACTACTAAAGTCTAAAAGCTTGGGCAATTCCTTCCCATTTCGCTAATCTACTGTGTTGCAGTTTGGAAAGTGAGTTATCATAGTAGAATTACAGGGTACGGATGCATAAAGTCTTAGTCCTCAGGAATGACGACACATGAAGGCTACCATGAGCATCACAGAACATTCTGTTATATACTTGATGTTGTTCACGTCTGTAGGCGACGACGGTTACCACTTTCCATCAAGCGGCCCATCAGTTTGTTTGCCATTCGAAGTATCACAAAAAAATATCTACCATGTCCATATTGTTTCATTAGGTAGGCTCTAGTTTGATAACTCACATGATGGAAGTGGCAAATTTTGTCAATAAACATAAACAACTCTAGAATGATCACAAAGTTGGCAATACAATAGTGCAAGAGAAGAAAATTTCGCAATAAAACCCTTTTTTATGTGGGTATATCCGTCATGGGGCCCGTTTGCCCCAGGGGAGACGAGTGGGTACTGTCGGATTTATGTCGTCAATATGGTACAGTGGCGAAATAAAACTCTGACTGCCTACTCAGCATGGTAAATATATATTAATTATTTTAACCAAAAAAGACACATATGTACTCTAAGATATGTCTTTGACGGCTGGGCATAGCTTACCTTACCTTCCCAACTAAATACGGCTATAATTTTATCACATGTACCGCCACAATATTATTAACTTAAATGATTGCGTGATTTTCCGTCTCTTATTGACTAACAAAAAGTATGATTTAAAAAAAAATGAATATTGAATGATGCACCCACTTATGCCAACGGTATACAGCAGAGGTCGCCAGTTCGGGGGCCGACCACATACTCTTTTTTGTTGCAGTATCCGACCGTAGTGCTCCTCAAATATTGTGTCTAAATTGCGTCCACCATGTACTCTCTTGTATAGGCATTCCGTCACCCGTATCCAATAGCGAGGACGGGATGCCTTAAATATTGCACCGCAAAACATAAAAAAAAACGCCGCGGTATATTAAAACAGTGGAAGATAAAAGAAAAAAAACGCAAACAAGCTGACGGCCCACCTGATGGAAATATTATAGACGGCAGCACCATGGACATAACAGGAAGCCCATGATAAAAGACTCAGGTGTTATTCCTCAGGTATAAATTCAGGTCAGTTGACTCATTATGGGCAATCTATATATATAAAAATTAATGCCACTTTTCGTTGTAATTTTATAACTCAAGAACGGGCTCACCTATCCAAACCAAATGTTTGGCTTTGAACTATTTAGTAAATGGTTTATGTGAAATTTGCACAAAATCGGTCGAGCGGTTCTTCATTTACCACATTTTTTGTAACAAATGAAATCGATAAATAGCGGATCATTTTGTTAATAGGGATTTTTGTGTCAAATTAAAACTTTTTTTTAAGATATGGATTGTGCTGTCAATTTGAAACCTTTTTCAGTGTTGACAGTACAAACATGTCGTTATATCATTCATGCGGTCATTAATTTTTTTTTATTATTTTACTTTATACGTAGCGAAGCACGTACCAGGCCGTTAGTACTGTATAAATTGAACACGATGGTTTCCGGAGGGACCGCGTGGAGGTTGATCTGACAGGGTATATTGCTAGTAATGGGGATTAGTATCTGCATTATTTACCTCCCCTGCAGATCTTATACTATAAATACTACAGAACTGACAGAAATACTTAAATATAGATTTTTTTGTAATACCTACATATTATATATAGAAAATAACCAGACTGGAACTAACGGATCTACTCATAAAGAGGATAATAAAAGGCGAGATAGTATTAAACTGCTATACCATCAAGGTCGGATATAATCTAATATGACATGGGGGGAAAGGGATTGTTAGTAATGGACACTGAGAATCCCATTGCCAGAAATATACCCAACCAGGTCGACCTCCTCGCGGTTCCTCTGAAAACTATCATGGTTAATTCCAGATGAATTCATCATGATGAGCTAACTGACCTGTTTTTATTCTCATTCTATCACCCTTCACTGGTGCTCCGCCAGCGTATCCCGTTAGCGCAGGCGGGGTTACCATTCCATTTTCACCCTTAAAAAAATCTAATATAGCATTCATCATCATCATTTCAGCCATTATCCGTCCACTGCTGGACATAAGCCTCTCCCATAGACCGCTATAAAGAACGGTCCTGAGTCACCTTCATCCACTGACTCCCGGCAATGCATTTCAGGTTGTCACTCCATCTAGTTAGGGTTCGTTCTACACTGCGTTTACCCGTATGCGGTGGCCACTCAAAAACCTTTCTTCCCCATCGGTTGTCGGTTTTTCGAACTATCTAACCAGCCTATTGCCATTATTAATATTTTTTTTTTTTTTTTTTTTTACAACACAGGTGGTGGTTTTTTACAAACACCTGATGGTAAGTGACTACCGCCGCCCATGATCACCCACAACACCTACGGCATTGCAGGTGTGCTGCCGGCCTTTTAAAAAGGAATATGCTCTTTTCTTGAAGGTTATGTTGTCGTATCGGTTCGGAAATACTGCTGCTGGAAGTTGATTCCAAAGAGTGGTTGTGCGTGGGAGAAAGTGCCTTGAAAAACGCACGGTGGAGGACCGCCACTTGTCCAGATGGTTGGGATGAAATTTTAGTTTATGGCGGTTAATAATGTTAGTTTAGTTTATGGTTTAATAATATTAATATAAAATAATATTATTAAACCTCAATATAAATTGAGAAATCATTCCAGTTTTATTATTATTTCAACAAATAGCGTAACCTGAACACCGGAAAGGTAAACACGCCAGACGGGTGAATTGCACACTGCAATGGCGCTTTCCGAAGTACAAATAGCAATAAATAACTTAAGTCTTGTAGTTTAACATTAAAATATATATGTTTTTTTAGTCGTTAACTGTACACTGCTGAATATAGACTTCCCCATAAGGCGCGTTTTGCCAGTAGTTGCCAAACTTGGTAGGTGTTTTGCAAACACCAGTTAGGCTTTAGCGATATTTTAAGAGGGATGTTACTGCCCATCCCTCGACCATTTAATCCCTTAGTCGCCTCTTACGACACCAATGAGTAAGAAGCGGGTGACCCATTCTATACCGAGACAACACGGCACATATGTATGTGTACTTTTATAAAATGTAAATTGGGCAAAGGAAATAAACAAAACAGATATAGGTACGTACATCGGTTACCTTTAATTAAAATAGTACAGTAAAATAGCAACATTGATAACATCTGTATCGCAGTAAACACGTAGTTGGCGTAACATATGTGCATAATTGCGGTCTGGTCTGGGTTTTGATCAATTTAGTAAAGTAATTATTCCGATTTAGCGAATATCCGCAAATTCGTATTCGCAATTAACACGTTTGTTATAATGTACTATGTTACATTTACTTACTAATATACTAAGCTGGGGGAAGGGATTGTTAGTAATGCGGACTATCAGTTCCATTGCTAACAATATACCCTAACAGGTAGACCGTCCGTGGGCCCTCTAAGAAAACTGAATTCTAAGTGTATTCATCACGACGGGCTAACCGACCTGCCTTTTCATTCTCACCTATCATCACTCACTGGTACCCCGCCAGCGTATACCGTTAGCACAGGCGGGGTTACTACTCCATTGTCATCCATTAAAATACACTAAGCCTTAATAATATTATAAATATGAAAGTTCGTTTGTTTGTTATCTTATAACGATTCAACGGCTTAAATTTATTACCATGAAATTTGGTATACTAGTGAAAGAAAGAAATAAAAAGAAATATCTATTTAGCGTTATAATTATATATAACAGTTAACAACTAAAACATAAACATTTATAAACTTAAAGAAAAGGGAAATACAAAAATAAGCTTATACCTAATTAGGAATTATGCGACCAAAATGGTCACCACTCAGCTAACCTACCGCAGCTAAATCAATCTCAACGTTGATTTTCTAATATATATATATATATATATATATATATATATATATATATATATATATATATATATATATATATATATATATATATATATATATATATATATAAAACTATGTATTACTATAACAATAACAGTTATGCAATATTTATATAATACGACTGATTATGTGTTAGAATTTGATTTTTTAGCAAAAATATCTTATTAGTTTTTGTTTAAACAAAGCAACAGATTAATGATTAATTAAGCTGTTAAGTCGCTAAGAGGTAATAAATAAACAAACTCATTGTTGTTTAACTTAAAGAGATTATAACAGAATCATGTCAAAGTTCAGTCGATTTCAAAAAAGGAGATGCACAATTCGATTATATTTTTTATCTTTGTAACCTTAAAACTCCATCAGTTGTAAACCCATTTGGAAAAACTCTTTTTATCTGAAAGGATATATTTACAAATTGATCCCATAGAAATTGTATCGAAATCAGTTTAGTAGATTCGTTTTTAAATAAAGATAACCAGTTTTGGCACAATTGATTAAAGTTGTTTTTTTTATGTACCCGTAATACAGGTATTCTTATACCTATCTCAGGCACCAGTCTCTCACAATTATATTTATAATTTGATTACTTTAAGCATGTCTCATTGTATTTCACTGTGATGAATTGTGAAGAGAAAATAAATTTATTTTTTTATTATAAATCTATTTTATGGAACATAGTCTTAATAATTCATTTTGTTCTACTGTCATATCAACATCAGCGGACAATCATAAGACAGTCTATAACGTCGGGAGAATTCATTCCTCTTTTAAACAAACTACCTGTATATCAGGTATTTAGTAGAATAAGTTTGACCTAGTCATAAAATGCATGCGACAGATGCCTAGAACGTAAAGCTAAGTTCAATGATATGGCTACCTTTATAGATCGGGTAGGGATCAGCTGAATTTTATGAGTCTCCGTTTGTGAAACAGTTATAATTTTTATATGACACATAAAGTTAGAAACATATATTAGATCATAAACCATTTCTACGTAGACGCTTGTCACATTTATATTAGGCGATAAGTTCATGTTTATTATATTATATGTAGATATTATTATTAGTACATTGCTGCAGCGGCCAGCAACTGAGGCATTGATGGACGAATGTGCAAGTGAGTGAGTCTACCAATGCCCAGTTTTGGCCAAGGCTTGTATAGTACTTTTCTCAAACAATGCGCGGAAATCAAAACCACAATTTTATTTTTTAAGTTCAATGACGAATAACGAACAATAATCATTTTTCACGCGCCATAATGTTCCTTTGTTTTTTTTTTTCAATAAACAGCTTTCCATTTGCAAGCCAGTTCAAAATTTAAATAAAACCTTTTATTAGTTTCCTCCTTGGTAGCCATGTTTCGAAGTAAAAGGTCATTCCATTTTTTAATTACAGGATAGATATGAGTTTACATAGTAATTTATCTGGCCGCAAAACACTACAGATATGGATTTTCATATAACTTTTGCCGGCCGCTGCGCGCATGTATCTGGCCAGTACGGCAATTTTGAATTATCTCTAAGAAGATTGTCAAAATAATGCTCACATTTTCAAAAATGTTTGAGAAAAAATAATTTAAGATTGTATTTCACAAAAAGTTACTGAGATTGTGGCAAAACCGATTATTTAAATTTCTAAACTACTAAGCCGATTTTGATAAAAACTCTATGGGATCAATCTGTAAGTATCTTTTTTACAAACAAAAAAGAATTTTCCAAATCGATTTATATAATAACTGATAGAATTATGAAGCAACAAACCTAAAAGTAGAGATTTTTTTTGAAGTCAGTCATAGCATAAACATAAATTATTAATTTTTATTCATAAGTGAAAAATCGACAATTATCTCTGACTACCCTATAAGAGATTATAAATGTGAATATATTTTATACACACATACAAAAACTTTACTATCTATCTTGCACTCGAGTAAAAGGTTTCTAATCAGTAAAACCTATGAAATCTCTATAGTTACTTTTAAAGTAGGGTCATGAATTTTAGTCGACAAGGGTCTTGTTAGAATTACGTATTACTTTTAGTAGTGGAATGCTCCAAGTATATGATGAAAGTTTTACCTTCCCTTCAATGGCTTGAGCAGACGCGAAACTTTTTGTCCGCGAACAAATTTCCTTATTTATTTTTTATATTAGGCAACAGGCTTGTATACAAACATAGGTCTACAGATAAGTACCTAAAACTCTTGTTTGGACTTCTATTACTCCTATTAAGATCCTCTTGCAGGTTTTTTTATTACATTTTTATAGATAGATGTTTATTTCTGAGGCCTGGCGATCTAAGACACAGACAGCTTGCTGCCCAATTTAGACGCCAGTCTCCCACAAGTATGTTTAATTTCATGTTATTATTGCCTATTGAATTGTAATATGGTTGTGGTGGAAAAATAAAAATTTTTGTTATTATTTTTATAGAAATGTTTCTTGGCCGAGATAAAAAGTAGCATGTATTTTTCTTCATCCCATGTAATACATATATGTCAGATGTTATAGTGATTGATCAAAGCGTTAAGGCGCGATATGGTAATAAACAAAAAAACTCACATTTATATTTATAATATTAGTAAGGAAGTAGATATATGAGGAAATATTTAAGAAAAAATTTCATCAAAGGAAGTAAGTATTCACGTATAGTCGAGTTTGTTACTAGTTCACCATGACGTTCAGATTTTCAAGCATTTTCAACCGAGAATGGTAAAAAAATGTCGACACCACATGTAAGTGAACAAAAAATTTATTTTATAAACTAATATTATAAGAAGAAAGATTATTATTGTTTTATTTGTAATGGATATAATCACATAAAATACTTAACCGATTCTAAAAATTCTTTTACCTATACAAAGCTTTTAAGCTTTTCTCGTGGCGTGTTTCCTTCTTTTTATCGGTTGGTTGTATTCATAAATCATGTTGTCTCTGTATTCGTTTAGGTTAGGTTAAAAGTTAAATTGTTAGCGAGTACAGTACAAAGCGTTTGGTATTAAAAAAAAAATAACAAAACACGTAGCCCAGATGTGTTGTTAGGAATGAACGAAATTTAATTCCCCTTGTTTTCGTGTGGATATATATACATACTGTATGTACTATATACATGTGGTGTCGGTGATGTGATGTTTGATATCATTATTCCTTGGCCGCCCCCCAAAAAATGACAGCTGTCAGTCTAAATTTTCTGTCATAATAGTCAACCATAAATCTCATCCACTCTCACCACAAATGAATGACAAAAAGTCTATCGTCTACTCAGGTCTTAAACATTATTCACCGTTGTAATAAATTCAAATTATAATTCCTTTTGTCTTTGAATATTTAATTTCGGGTCACTATTGTTTTCCATCTGAATTTAAGTTTGCGGTAACAAGGTATTTGAGGGGATATTTCATCACACTTAATTCCTGTCCGGTTTGGATCAGAATGCGAATTAAATATTTAGGATAACTTGTTAACAAATGCCTGATCTTCAGTTGTGGGGAATTCATGGATCTTTCGAATTCTTTTCGCGCTTGTAAGGGCACGTGAAGCTGTCGTCGGGTAAGCCACGTCTGAGGTCTTCGTGTATAATAAAGGTGACCTAGAAACTCTGGACCTCAGGGGGCGCCGCCCACACAGGAATAGTAGAAGGTATCTTTGGAATTCAGGGCCTCTTTTCTAATAAAAAAATCCTCGTAGAACAATATTTTATTTTGTTTTTAATCAACTTATAAAAAAATTACTAAGATTATAATTATATTTGGCGCATATTTTTGTATATATCTGATAGCATTTTTTCTAAGATTTCAAGATAGCCTCATAGTAATATAGTCTCTACGTATGTACATGAAAGTTATTTTTCATCATGATCATATCAACCGTTAACTGTCCCCTATTAGGGGTTTTAAGAGTAGTTGCCACGCTTGGCAGGCGAATTGGCAACCGCAATTAGACTTTAGAGATGTTTTAAGAAAGGCATTGCTGCCCATCCTTCGACCATTAAGTTCCCTTAGTCTTTTCATATGTCATCCATGGGAAAGGAAGGAAGGAACATAGTATTACAGTTGTATAAATACTTATTAATTTTCCGTTTAAGCATGATTAAAAAATAAATATATAAAGTCTACAAACTTTTGTACTTTTAAAACTATTCCGTTTAATTAAAAAAAAAAAATCTGCACTACAAATCAATCGGCGCTCATAATTAATTTTCAAGACTCGAGTCGAGATAGGGTCTCGAGTGACTTAGAGACTGCCATAAAAAAATGGAGCCTGCAATCTGCACAGAGTAATGATTGAGGGTAGTAAAACAGTCATAAACAACAAACAGTATTTTAATGGCCTGCTTTAAACGTAAACAACTATTAACTTGGTGAAATGCTCTAAGAAAAATTGTGTATAGATATGTAGATAGCCGTGAAGGGGAGCCAAAAGGGAACAACATAAAGATGTGTTTACCAGAGGGAGACTTTGTACAAAAGTCGATTACTTGGGTACCTCTGTCCCATTCGTGTTTCAACCGTGAAGCAGTTGTGTTTGCATGACTGTGTTTCGGTTTGAAGGGTTGTATATGGCGTGAATTTACTTGATACAGAGGAATAACACCTGAGTCCTCAGGAATGGCAACGCATGGGAGGTATCATGGGCGAAACAGTATACTCTGTTATGTCCATGATACTGCTCATGTCTATAGGCGACGGTTACCACTTTCCATCAGGTGGGCCGTCAGCTTGTTTGCCATTCTAAGTTGTATAAAACATGTGTTAATGTTTAATTTGATAACATAAAAACAATAAGAGGCCTAAGTACTCCACATCCTATTTACTATATCCTGTGTCAGGAAATAGACAACCAGTGTTTTGTTCAATAAGACAAAGATACACACTGACTTGTAGCCTTTTTGTGTCGCTATAGGATATGCATGTACAATATTTTTTTCTCTATAATGTTGTCGTGGAACCTTTTTCTTCGTTTTTCTTTGTAAGATTTTATATATGTATGACTGGAGCTTACAAAATGTTTTTTTTTTAAACAAAATTCATATCTCCCCTCTTAAGGCGAGAAGATGACAAACTAATCCCTGGTAGAAGCACAGGCGGCCGGGGTTCAAGGCTCCAGGGAAAGAAATAGGCGTACTATACGAGGAGTATCCAAGAGCATCGCTTGCTGCATCTTTTCCGGGAGAGAGCTGCCTTGGAATCCCAAACACTCAGACGTTTGGGATTCCAGGGCTGTTTCAGACAGGTTGGGATAAGATCGTTTACTGACAGAACGATTGGGATGACTTCGATAGCTGTTAACTCGACATTTCTTTAAATTATTAGTATGATTGAAAAATACTAAAAGACTACATTTTGTCGTAAATTCGTGCGTGTGGATTTTGGAAATAGGTAATCACTTCTAGATGGCGTATCAAGATAAAACATACACCAGATTTTATGTTAAATATTCAAGATCATAACTGTGAAACCTGCATCCAATTTGGTGCAGTAATTTTTGCATGATAGTATTTTTTAGATGCATAGTCCGTCAAATGGGCTAAAATTCTATAAAAATATTGTTGTGGCGTCTATTGCTATTACTCGTATTAAGATTATTTATATATGTTTTTTTTTTAATTTATGTTTTTTAAATGTCTCCTATGAACATGTATCTTTTCGGTATAATTATAATTTTGTTGTATTAGTATAATAAGGAATGATAAATAAAGGCTCGTGTATCCGACGGACATTTTATCCGCATTGCTAAAATTTACGTCGAGAATTGTCTCTCATGTCGAACTTAAAAGCTTGGGAAGACAAGATAAACATAAAAAGTAATTTTATCCGTCGACAAAATATGAGCGATATTTTTTCTGCGGATAAAATTTCTCTTGTTTGCGCCATTTATTTCATTGATATAAATAGATGAATACTGTTAATATAAAAGTCATTGGCTTTTAGGTTTATCTAAATGTGTGGTCCCGGTATACAATAGGCCCCCGTTCCTGTTCTGAAGATGTCATAAGAGGCGACTAGGGGAGCTTAGTCTCTCTTAGAGGGATGAGTAGCAGCGTCCTTCTCAAAATATTAAAAGCCTAACTGTGGTTGCCAACCCGCCTGCCAAGCGTGGCAAATATGAGTAAAACTCCTATTATGGGGTAGGTTTTTGTTGAGCAATGGACAGTTAACGGCTGACATGATGATAATGATGAATCCTTATAAGATTAATAAATGCCAAAACATTAATATTTACACATCTGTACGAGCGTATCTGGCTCCAAGGATGTCTCTGGTAATCCAACGCGGAAATGCCGCAAGTGTCATGGGGACTTTTGGGTCGGGTACGGATCATGAATGGGACTGATCATTAATTTTTTTTGTGATTCTGTGAAATATATTAGTTTTATACACCTACATATATAGATAAATAAATATATGTTTACAAATCTTCTACATCTGTATGTTTTTTTTTTTAATTGAAGGCGGTTTTCATAGTTGTGTTAATATGAGATAATATGCAAAAGAATATATATCTAATAGATACAGACAGATAGATTTAATACAAAATGATTTTGAAACCTTATATTTGTTAAGACATTTCTGGCTGCGCGGGTTTTATATTTTACTCAAATATGCGACATCTCTCAGTCCTCAGATTCAATATTTGTTATGAGACGGGACAGTGGTTTACTGTTTTATTTACATACACTACTTTCTTTCATCTAAACGAAGGCTGTTTGAATTAGAAATTAATGAAAATGTACCAAGTTTTGTTGAAATTATCATAGGAATACTCCCTAAATTAAATTATTATTTACATTGATATTATTTACTTTACATTATTACTTTGATTGATATTTTAACTCTACCTACTTTTATTGGTTGTTAACAGACTATTTTATGTTTTTTTTTTTAATGTATAATAATGAAATGGTAGCCCCGAATGCGCGGGGGAAAAGGGATTGCTTACATGACATCCCTTACTGGTGCCTTGCCTTCGTATATCGTTAGCGCAGGCAAAGTTGTCATTCCATTATCGTCCATTAAAAAAATCTCTGAATGCGCTATTGGTATACGCTGCAGGACACCAGTTAGGGATGATAGGTGAGAATAAAAAGGCAGATCAATTAATTTATCGTAATGAGTACACGTGGAATTTAGCACGATAGTTTCCATAGGAGACCATATGAAGGTCGCTCTGATGGGGTATATTGCTAGCAATGGGACTAGTAGTCCACATTACTAACAATCCCTTCCCCCACTATTTTATAGTTAGACCAATCAATCATTTGTAGACATATTTATTAAGTTCTGTTGAAACAAACTACATCTGTACTCGCAACTTCGCGTCACGGGAACATATTTATTGAATGGGATATATAACGTATGACCTTCTTCACACAAGTTACTACGTATGTATTAAATTTCATGACTTTAATACATACGTAATAACTTGTGTGTACTTGTATTGGTGGAGCCGTTGAGGCATCGTGAGATAACAAAGAAACTTACGAAGACGAGGTTTGTGAATAGTTAACAAATTCTTTGAGTTCCTCGGAGGCAATTATTTGGAAGAAAGCCATATTATATATGCCTTTCCGATATAGAATCTTGAAAAGTATGCTGTACCTATGTTGATGTAATTGTTTTGTTGTTTACGAACTATTTACTAATTGCTAGAATTCATTGTACAACAAATAAGCTACTCGCCATCCCGAGTTGATGTAGTTTCTGAGAATTTAATTAACGTAATGAGATCGAAAGACTTTATATGCTGACATGAAATCACACCTAATTAAATCTTTGTGTTAGTTAAACACACACAATTATACTTAAATATATGTAAATGATTTAATTTGGTTTCTACATAGATACGATGTTATAAGACGGATGTTTAATTCACAATTAATTTGGTGATATTATTTTTGATTTAGCTTGAAAATCTAAAATAAATAAATAAATAATTCATTCATCATCATCACTGTCATATCAGCTTTTAACTATCCACTGCTGAACATACCAATTATGGAGAGATTTTCCAGTAGTTGCCATGCTTGGCACGCGGGTTAACAACTGCAGTTAGACGTTTGGTGATGTTTTAAGAGAGACGCCCCTGCTCAACCCTTGATCATTAAGTTCTCTTAGTCGTCTCTTACGAGACCAAAGAGAGGAAAGGGTGGCTTATTCTATGTTGGTACTACACAGCGAATCTAAATCATTAATATGCTTTTTGTTCAATTTTTTAAATGCAGGTAACTCGAGATCGTTCCTTTTGGCAGTCTTGAAGGAGACCTATGTTTAGCAGTGGAAAGTCTGTAAATTTTGCGCACTAAAATTAAGAAATAATTTTGATACTACGACTATATTTCTCGGTAAAAAATATATAGAAAAAGAAAAAATTGGGATAAAATTATTCTCCACTTCATTTGTGTTTTATAAAAAAAAAATATGGCGTGGTTGCTTGGCTCCATTTATTAATTAAAACAAGAAACAGATTAAAAATAATGAGCTCTCCACCTACGCTGACGATCATAAAACGGATTCGATTTAATTTTAATTAACTACATAAATATAGAGTGAAAAGAATCCAATAAGTCAAGTAACCAGACAGTAGTTCTAATTATTTTGTAATAGTACGTTGACCCACTTCGTTAAAACCAACCTACCAACCAACTGACACAATAAAGTTTTTTTTTTTTTTAATAAGTGAAAATGGAATGATATCCCCGCCTGCGCTATTGGTATACACTGACAGGGTACCAGTGAGGGATGATAGGTGAGAATGAAAGCAGGTCAGTTGGCCTATCGTAATAAATTCCAAAATTAACCTTTATGGTTCCCCAGCGGGAATGACATGAAGGCTAGTGAAGGAGCTTTTAAACCTCATTATTAACAATCTCTTTCCCTCTAACATAATAAAGTTGGACCAAAATTCAGTCGAGATATTAATATAATGTATATAATATTGTTTTGTAGGCGACTAAAAGAACTTAACAGTCGAGAGATGGACAGCAGCGCCCCTCTTAAAACATCACGAAAACCAAGTGGGAGGTTCAGCAGTGGACAGTTAACATCTAGGTTATAGAATGAACTCCCGTCTTTAGTTTCCCCCTGACAATATAATATGGAGTATTTCAAAAAACGTGCCTGCAAATATTTAAAAAAGGCCGGCAACGCACAAGCAACTCCAACAAGCAACAGCAGGTGTTTAACCTGCAACACGACAGGAGTTGCTTAGGCGATGGTAGCCGCTTTCCATCAGGTGGATCGTCTGCTCGTTTGCCTCTCTAACAATAAAAAAAGAAGAAAAAAATATTTTGTGAACTCGTGATCTATAAATATCGCAGAGACGTAGATAAAGTTATTTATTTATTTAATAATTTATTGTACACACTAATTATACATACAAGTTACGGTTCATCATCACTGTCCATTGCTGAATTATAAGCCTTCCCTATGAGGGGAGTTTTGCCAGTAGTCGCCACACTTGGCAGGCGGGTTGGCAACTGCAGTTGACGTTTGGTGATATTTTAAGAAGGACGTTGCCACCCGTCTCTCGATCATTGACCATTTCCTTAATCGGCTCTTACGACATCAACGAGAAAGGAAGGTGTGACTCATTCTATAACGGGATTTACACAGCAAAGTTACTATTAAAAGCTAGTTATTAATAATATTATATTTAAAGTATTATAGTACAATAAGTACAGGATACCTAATAATATCTTATAATTACTAGTTGTGTGAATACAAATTAACACTTTATTTTCCAAAATTATATTGTATTGAAATAACATTTTCTCTAGCGATAGGACCGCCTCTTAAACCTTTATGTATATATTTCAATCTGTATTTATGTTATTGTCTTTCACTTGAAATATTCAATTATCATTGTATATTTTTGTTTCTGGTGCAATAAAGAGTTAAATAAATAAATAATACATTTTCCTAGAATATACACTTATAATAAGCTTGTATAATGGACTGTGTTTAGAGTAATTGTTCAATATGCTACCCACAGCCGCTTTCTACTATCGTACAGCTTACTAACGACAGGGAGTTTACACCCATACCTTAGAGCCTGGATGGTCACATACAGCGCGGTTTCATAGATGTTTCCTTTCATAAACGCTCAAGTTTATTTAATTTTTAATATTTTTTATTTATTTTAGATAACTTGGATCCCTTTTTGTTAGTAACTTAAAAAAACTATGTTAATACTTAATCACTAATAAAAGTTATGAAATGAGCTCCCTGTTGAGGTTTATCCAAGAGACTACAGCATAAAGTTCTTCAAAAAAGGGGTAAAGAGATTTTTTTCTTTACCCCTTAAGAGTGGATTGGTTTGTTTGTTACCTTTTGTCGCCTGAACGGCTGAACCAGTCTTCGTGAAATTTGATATAAATGTTCTGTTTGAGATGATGATGGGCATAACCTACTACTGATCTCGGTCAATCAATACAGCCTGGTCACGCGGACGATGGCGCGGGTAAAAGCTAGTTCATGTAATAAATACGTTTCATGGATGAATGCATGTTTATTACTCTTTCACACAAAAACTAATAAACGGATTTAATTGAAATTTGGTATATGAATAGGTCATATTCTAACTTAGCATATAGAATATATTATATGTTGATTCCGAAGGCAAAGTCGCAGGATACAGCTAAATAATATTTGTAGCAACGTTCCAAATTCAACATAGTTCGTAAATTTGAATGATGCAATGCGGACTATTTATAAAATGCGTATAGCATTACTCCCTCTGCAATATACAGTACGTACATGCTCTGTGTACAGGAGTAAGTATAAAGTAAGTCAGTTGTTCAAGTGTCATAAGAATTAAAAAATATCTTTATGGTGATGGCGTAAGTATCATAATCCAATACTCTTTACTACTAGTAAGTTGTAAGTTAGTAAACTCTATTGTAAATTTAAACGCAAAAATTCATGAGGATGGATATTTGTTACTCTTTCACACAAAAAGTACTGAACGGAATTGATTAAAATTAAGTACACTGACGGGTTATTTTCTATCTTAGGATATTAGATATTTTATATTTTGATTTATGTGGACGAAACCGCGGGATACAGCTAGTGTTATCTACCTACCCCAATGAGAAATGAACGTGACAAATATGTACGTAAGCATGTAAATTGATAGTTACTCTTTATTGTTTCCTCCATACTTCCTATTAAATATATATATATATATATATATATATATATATATATATATATATATATATATATATATATATATATATATATATAAGTAAATGTGAAAGTTAGTTTGTAATATCTTCGCATTTCACCGGGTCAATCAAACATCAATATAGTATAATTTGTCGTGTGGTCCCCGTATAGAACGGGCCACCCTTCCTTTCCCGGGTATCGTAATAGGCAACTAAGGAAACTAAATGGTTCAGGGATGGGCTAATGTTGGTGATGAATTCTTAAAACATTACCAAAGCCTAACTGCGGCTGCCAACCCGCCTGCCAAACTAACTAACCTACTAATAACTAACTACTGGCAAAACCTCCCTTTATGGGGAAAGCCTATGTTCAGCATTAAACAGTTAATGGCTGACATGATGGTATAATTAATGACATATTGTCTTTTACTCTATTACCGTATGGATACTTCGATAATTCATTTCATCAAACGAAAATTATAACAAAACAATAACAAACTGCGAAAGGTCTGTGAATGTTTTTGTATTCTAGATACGAAATCTTTAAAGTGACTTGACTGAAATGAAAAGCAAACATTGTCTCAGAGCATATAAAATAATTTATTTATATAATGGATCTCTAATAAAACAAAATATTACAAAAATAAAACATAAGTACAAATTGAAAATAGTAACGCTACGAGATTTCTACGGCAGTGCTACGCTGTAGTTCGTCGTAGCCGCACGTCGCGCATTTCCAGACTCGTACTACGTTACGATCTTGTATACGTACTTTACGTTCGGTAATTATAATTTCAAAATAAGAATATCGAAAACAAAAAAGCAGAATTAATTTTTATTTTTGTTTTTTAAATAAAACAATAAACAAATGCTCCAGTGAAGTTTTACAGTTTGTTGTCCATTATTATTTATTATGGGATGGTAATTATAATTTTGTGACACGAATAAAATGAATGTAGAATTATTGAATTTACTAAAATATGAAGCAAAGACCGCACCGAATATTAAAAGTAAGTGGCAATTTTATTTATATATTAAATTCTTTTATAGAGTTAAACAGTTTTTAATAATATTATGCAATAATTTTTTTTAAAGAATTGATAAGTTTAGAATTTGATACAATAACATAATGTAATTGTTCGTATCTATAATAAGTTTATTATTGTAATCTTTTAGAAGAAACTATAAAGAGTATTTATCTATTTATAGAGCAACAGGATATAGAGATGATTTATTTCGAATTCTGTAATGATCAAATCTTTTTAATTTGTCTAAAGTAAATTATGTACAATAAAGATTTTACAATACAATACTTAACCATATGTGATAAATATACCAACTATCATTATATAACTATTAGAGTTCCTGATTAAAAAATATGTATTTTCAAACTTCAAAAAGAACGAGGCTCTTCATTCGGTTGGATTATTTTTACATTTGTAAGATTTGGAAACTTATTTTTTATCTAAAAATATATTCTTTCAAATTAGTTCTGTTGAAATTTTATTAAAATCAATTTAGTAGTTTACTTTATAAATCAATATAACTTATTTTGCCATGATATAAATAGCTTTTTGTGTGGAATAAAATCTGAAATTATACTAATATCATATCCAATGAATAAAATATGAAGAAATAATATATAATTTAACATACTCGTAATTTATAGGACAGAACTTTTGATTACTGTAGAAATAAAAACCTAAAAGAAACTAAATAACTTAATGTCAGTAGCCATGACAAATGACCAAGTAAGCTGGTAACAACGAATAATTTGACATTATCAGATAATGGTTATTTATTAAAGAAACAAAACAAAAGTTATAAGATAAAGAAAAAATGTCAATTATTAACAGTTTACTTATTTATTCTTTATTAACTCTATTTATCTATATCATTTATATTTATTCGTTTAATATTGTTTTGTTTTTATAGTAAACAAATTATATAATAGATAATAATAAGATAATTTATTTTATTTAAACAAAAAGACTCGTAATATCTAAGCTCAATTGTGAATGGTGTTTATTTGCAATACTCTATGTTTTATTTAATTAATTACGCCTATGTTTTAAATTGAACACTCAATTTTACATAATGGCGAACTTATTCTGAGGTAAATTTTCAATCACGTTGATTTAAAATTATAATAGATTTAAGTCGAAACTACGTAACTTAAAAAAAATCTTACATTATTCTTAACCATTTATCTTAATACCTTTTTATCGCATTTCATTAAATCAGTCTTTAACTGTCTACTACTGGGAGGAAGGGATTATTAGTAATGGGAAGGTTAGTCCCCATTGCTATCAATATGCCCTATCAAGTCGACCTCCATGCAGTTCCCCCTGAAAACTATCGTGGTTAATTCTAGTGAAATTCGTTGCGATAGGCTAACACACCTGCTTTTATCCACACCCAAGAGTATCATCTTTCACTGGTGCCCCGTGAGCGTATAACGTTAGCGCAAGCGGGATTACCATTCCATTATCACCTATAAAAAAAAAGCTCTCTCATGCGGGGTGGGAGGGCGGTTGCCAGTAGTTGCCGTATTTGACAGGCGGGTTGGGAACTGCAGTTATGCCTTGGTGGTGTTTTGACTGCTACCTATTTTCTCTATCTTCAAGTTCACTTAGTCGCCTCATATGAAACCCAACGGAAAGAACGGGAAGTCACATTCTATGCCGGAACCACACGACATGGAATAATATATATCTATACTAATATAATAAAGCAGAAGAAATTGTTTGTTTGACTGTTTGAACGTGCTATTGTATGGAACTAGCAGTCTAATTCGAAAAATTATTTTTACATTTGATATATTATTTCTTTAGGAACAAAGAGCAAAGCTACGGGATAAGATAGTACAATAATAAACTTAATAGTAACGTAAATTCTCTCTGAATTTGACTTTATATTTATGTGTTTTCCAAAAATATTGTCAACTCCTAGTAATTCAGTTTTCAATTCAAGTAGGTTATCATTTCGTTTGCTATTTTTTGTGGTTATGTAAACCGATTCCTTCGTTAATTTTGATAATTATTTTAACGATTGATATCATTTATTTCCGAGTTGGTTTTATAATAATTTCGTGACCACTGAAGATGCCGTTCTACTTTTTAAAGCAAACAACTGTCTTTTGTTTGGAAAGCAAAATCTAATTTTTTTCGGATCGGATTCGTATGTTATAGACATACGAATCCGCGTTCTAAATTCAAAAATATTTCACGTCTCGATTGTAATTGGTTCTAATACTAATTTCAGTAAACTGTATGTATTATATATATCATAATATATTTTAGAGGCTACTTATAAAAGAAATGTCAAACCGGACCATAAATATATTGTTTTTTTTTTATTTTCTTCTCATCTTTTTACATGGATGGGTTAGACAATGGTCGTTTGACCGTACAACCGAGTCATTGATAGTTTCTGAACCGAATCTATGATAAAAGTCTAAGAGACATCTTCAGTAGCATATTTTTAGAATAATTACAGTAAATATTGGTACCTACAAATAATCATGACCGTCATGACCGTGATAGAATGTTATATTTCATAGCAATTCGGTTAACTGTATTTTAATAACTCCATAAAGCTTTTAATGGTACATTGGTAATATTGGAGGTATTTGAGTCATGCAATGTTTTATCACGACCAAATAGTATTAAGTAATAGATATTTTAATTGATAACTATAGTTTATTAAATATTTGCAGTTACAATTCAAAAGGCTTTAGTATTATTTCTCTATCAGGCAAGTGGATTTATAATTTATTTATTGATTTCTTTTATCAACTGAATGAGCATTACAATTTCTTAATATGCTTACTCAGGAAAGCTTTAGTTTTTTTTTTTTTTTTTTATATAAAACTTAGAATGGCAAACAAGCTGACGGCATATAGACATGAGCAGTACCAACACATGTATAAATAAATGGAATAATATAATCAAACCGAAACACAGCCATGCAAACACAACTGCTTCACGGTTATTTATACTGGAATAAATAAATGGAATAATATAATTCCTTTTATTTATACATATGTATAATATTTATACACTATTATTTATACATTAATTAGATTTAAATTAGAACAAGACAATTAGAATAAATTAGAAAATAACGTCCATATCTTTGAACACAAACAATCTGTGGTGATCCGACCAAACTCTAGCATAATACTGAACTCTTTGCTGATATAATAAATGCGACAGCGAGATTGTTTATTTGTTATCTCTGGGCGTCTAAACTAGGGGTGAGTAATATATAGTAATATCTATATATTTTAGTTACACAATCTAAATATTGGTCCAATAAGGAATATGTTAAAAGTCTGTTATCCAAAAACTAATATTGGACAAAAAAATTTCAACATATTCGAAAATAGATATTGGACCGACGATATGGACGATATCGAAATAGGTGATAAACTTTTTTCCACCATCAATGTCCTGAGGAATTCAATATATAGATCGGTATCGATTATCGATCGGTATTGAGGAATTCAATATATAGGTCGGGAATCGGTATCCATATAACCCATACCTAGTCTTAACAGTATGGCTAATTGTCATGAAATTTTGATATATACATAGTATTAAGGTAGGACATAGACTATACATAGACTATATAGTCTAAGATCTCGACGCAGATTTTTTTTTTCAAATATAAAACAATATAATGAAACTCAGCAACCCTAGTATGGAGTAACTGAGAGCAGGCAACCCGGATGTATTGTATTATATTTTCGCTTATCTCTCATTGATACCAGAGGGAGGAATTCCACCAGAGGGAGACTTTGTACAAAAGTCGTTTGCTTGGATACTCGTACCTCTGTCCCATTCGTGTTTATGTCGAGTAGTTGTGTTTGGATGTGTTTCGATTTGAAGGGTGGAATATAGCTGTGAAATTACAGGGCATAGAGTATTAGTACGGACATATTTGAGTATAACATGAGTATAAAAATTTCAAGCAGACATTTATCTACAAACATATATAGAAGTGGTTTTTTTAAATCAATAAATTTTACTACAAGTCGTTATAGAAAGATTGGAACAATAATATAGGTAATCTCTTTTTCATATGACTCTAAGCAATAATCATAAATGACCGATCCCTGTCGTAGATCTAAAATATAGTCGATACAGGTGACGAATAACTTACGTATTTTACTACGGAATATAGGATCACACTCATATTTTCATTTTAAATTATATATTTATCAGTTTACTAGTTTTTACCCGCAACTTTGTCCGCGTGTCTGGAATATATTCAACGATCAGGATAAAAAGCAGATGAGTATATATTCAACGATCAGTTGTGTTTGCATGAAAATGGCGTGAATTTACTGGGTACAGAGGAATCCAGGAATCTTATATAGCTTTTATGTCCATAGATTTATAACAGTTAACTGTCCATAGATATAAAAAAACATATATTTTATAGTAACTAGTTAAGATTTTACGATATTAAAATAATAAACAAACAAACTCACTTTTAAATTTATAATACTTTTAAGGGTAAGAAATGAATTTACTTATTTATTAATTTACTTTTAATTATTAAATTTTATGAAAATAAATTTTAAATCAATATGTGTTGTTAGTAATAATTTATGGAATTAAGAAATGTTCTTATACTACTATGGTCATTTTCTGTTTAACATCTTTATATACTTTCACACTTATAATATCAATACCTAGGATACACGAATTGCAAATGACTAGTAACTGATGAAAAAATATAGGATATTGAAGTGTAACGGAATGATTGATGAGTCAACGATGTATGCGTTGTTTGGAACGCGAGGTACGAGAACATAGATTAAGAATACTATTTTAAACGTAGAAAGAGAATACCATTCTTAGTCTATGATTAAAAATAGCACCTGATGTAGGTGAATTCGAATTTTAGATGCGAAGTAAATGGTTTTTATTGTAAGTAGATAGTAACTAGCTGTATTTTTAATGTGATGCTGATGGGTTTTTCTTACAGTAACTAGATGTATCCCTCGGCTTTGTCTACGGTTATATCGTGATATTGAATAGTCCTCCTCAAGAAGTGAATCATAAAATGCAAAACAAATTTTTCAAATTCTACTAGTTTGTTCCAAAGATGAGCTCGTTCAAATAAACTAACAAACAAAAACGTTTACGCTTTATTATAATTTCATCTGAGATTTCTAGGTTGCTGCTAAGAATCTTCCGACACTTTCTATATTTTATGTATTGTGATGTATGTCCTGCATATACTATATATATATATATATATATATATATATATATATATATATATATATATATATATATATATATATATATATATATTATATTAGTAACATGTCAGATATTTGTAAACATTTCCTGTCAAACTATATCGGAAACTCGAAGTTCTATCATATGATCAACATTGTTCACAACTCATACACGAACGCTGGCAGTATTGATAATATTCTAACTGTCATAAAGTTTAGTATATTCCCATTATGTTGAATTAAATAGTTCATGTTCAATTTCATTTTCCCACTGTCTACATATTTGTTAGAAATCATTACACAACTTATGGAGCGAATGTGATTATCTAAATTGAAATACATATCTAGGTACATGAATACATTGTGAACAAGTATTGTGTTCTATCAATCCGAATTAATTCGAAGCGAGGATATTTTTTTATGCAACTTAGAATGGTAAACAAGCTGACTGTCCACCCGATGGAAAGTGGTAACCGTCGCCTATAGACATGAGCAGTACCATGGACATAACAGAGTAAACTGTTTCGCTCATGATAGGAATGGCATTCCTGAGGAATCAGGTGTTATTCCTTTTTACCCTATAAATTCATTGCCATATCCCACCCTGCAAACCGAAACACAGCCATGCAAACACAACTGCTTCACGGTAGAAACACGAATGGGACAGAGGTGCACAAGCAATCGATTTTTGTACAAAATGTCCCTCTGGTGAAATTCTCTAGTTTTGAACAGATTTTCATAATTTTGTATTAGACAGGATTAATTCCCGATAATAAATTAAAAACCTTGGTTTTTGGATTAATGAAAATAAACAATAAGTCCGGTACACCAGAAATACTCATTTCTAACTGCTCAATAATTGATAGACATATCGAACAAGCCACTTTAACGTCAAATCATATTCGATGCCATAGTTTCATTCTATGTGGCCAGCCGCCTTTACAAACAAATGTTTTATTCAAAACCAAATCGATAACACCGCTGTGGCCTATTGATTAAGAATAGTTTGAACATCAAAAGAGATACTATAAATAAGAAGCTTCCGAATTGGACTGCATGTTATAAAATAATTATTTAATAAAGGAACATGAAAAAGACGCAAATTTAGACTATTTAAATTTATAGAACACGCATAGAGCGCATTTATAATTTATAGTAGCACGTTTCCTATCATTTTACAATTACGATATAATAGTAGGTGAGTACAATGTATGCAATTATACCGCCACGATATGATAGAAGAGTAAAATGTATGCAATGATATGGAGCTTTTAAATTTTCCGCAATAATAAAATTTGCTCAAGATTTAAACGTGCACAAGATTTAAATACAAATGCATATATTTTGCTCTTCCTTTGTATAATAATAATAAGTTTATATCTTTGTCCGCAATAAAGTACAATTTACGATTTATTCATGTAATAATATATCGTGATGATAAAATAATACGATATCGTGCCTTAATGTTATGAGTAAATTATGAAAGTACCGGTAGAGTTAAATTTGTACTAATAGTAAATATTTTCTTTAAACAAAGCTGTCGCCGTTATGTAACCCATAATTAAAATGATACCATCATGATAAATAATACCATATATCTACCAGAGGGAGACTTTGTACAAAAGTCGATTGCTTGGGTACCTCTGTCCCATTCGTGTTTAACGTGAAGCAGTTGTGTTTGCATGGCTGTGTTTCGGTTTGAAGGGTGGGATATCGTGAAATTACTGGGTACAGAGGAATAACACCTGAGTCCTCAGGAATGGCAACATGGGGGGTATCATGGGCGAAACAGTATACGCTGTTATGTCCATGGTACTGCTCATGTCTATAGGCGACGGTTACCACTTTCCATCAGGTGGGCTGTCAGCTTGTTTGCCACTCTAAGTTGTATAAAAAAAATCTATCACGTTGCATCAAATATATGGCCATACTCATATCTATATATAAACAGTTATTAGAAAGATATTATGTTTGTAAACAAAAAGCTAAAATTGAAATTAATTCTATTTATAATTTGAAAAAAAAAAAAACAATGTGGTTAGGTTAAGCGACGACGTATGTAGAACGATAGGAAATAAATGGAAGCGAAAAACTGGATACTGTATACATATTGGTGGGTTTTGGGACTGGGCTATGTCCAAAAGTATTATAATGTTATTAATATGAAATTAAGTTTGTTTGTTCGTTACTTCTTAGCAGTTGAACTGCTTAACCAATCGTCACGGAACTCAATATATACGTAGTATTTAAGATGGACAAAGACAGGCAACTTTTTACCGTGGTCAATCAATATGTATCTATCATTTAGAAGAAGGCGTGGATACAAATTAGTTCTTTATGAATAAAAAAGTGAGAAAAAGAAATTCAATAGCTATTTTAACTTTGTAAAATGTTTCTTTATAAATAAGGTATCCCTTGCCGCGTCCCTCCCTTCTAACCTTATAGAATAACTAATACGAATCAATTAGGTCACCAGTTAACACCTGCTCAACATATAGACATACAGGACCATAGCTTGACCCGTGTAGGGCAAAAGAACTTTTTGGTAGAACAGAAGCCATAATTAAGTGACTTCGAAAAACGAATTTGTCTAATTTTCTTAGGCCTTCCATTTTTAGGTACGGCATTGGACCAATTTTTTTTTTATGAGTGATTATGATATGGTAAACCCCGCCTGCGCTATCGGTATACACTGGCGGGGCACCAGTGATAGATGACAGATGAAGATGAAAGTAGGTCGGTTAGCCCATCCTGACGAATTAAACTAGAATTAGTCACGATGGTTTCCAGGGGGAACCACGTGGAGGTCGAGTTACGACCAGGGTATAACTATAACATTTATATATCCCTTTCCCCCATTCTGGGAGGCATTGCCTCTCAATGCCCCTCCTATTAGTTACGACCATGTTAACATAACATTATATAGTCTGGATGATGGGTGAGGATGAAATTAGACAAGTATGTCCGTTATGAATTCACTAGGAATTAACCATGACATTTTCCAGCGACATCGCGAAGAGATCGACCTGACTGGGTATATTGCTAACAATGGGGCCGTCTGCCCCCATTTCTAACGATTCTCGTCGCCATCTCGCTATTCCGGTATCATCAGTTGCTTTCTTTGCTAATTTGCATATCAATAGGCGAGTTGGTCAGTCGTATTCAATCACGTAGTGTAATATCGATCCTACCAAATGTCTCTAATAACGCGTGCCAAATCGGATACAGATATATTCTACAAAATAGTAGGTACAAATTAAAAAAAATAATTCAAGTAAAAATTGATTATAAGCATTTTTTAATAGTCATTTTTTATGAATCTGTCGCCAAGTTAGGAATGCAATTTCAACTGTCAAGAACGGACAAAAACACAGCTGTTTAAATAAAAGTTTAAAAATATGTGAATGGATAAAATAATTATCAAAATTCATATTGATAAAAAGAAAAAAAAATAAAAAACTGCAATCAATCACACGCATTCTTCAACACACTAGTCCCTACTGGAAGCTTGTATTTAACCATATTATAGGGAGTCCAACGACCCGTCATACCATGCCCAATTTAACAAGAGAAACAAAAATAAAAAAAAGTTGTTTCAGAGATAGTCAAATAGAGGAGGTTGGCGATTTGTCGGTATTTTATATCTAGAAGAAAAATATGTGCAAATATATATCGTCAAAACACGAAGAGATTTGACAATTTTTTTTTGTAATTAATTAATCAAGATTACTTTTGTGCAGATCCCATTTTTGCTGTTCTTTGCGTAGTAAAATTCTATTTGTTACGAAATACAGACTTATAGTCACAAGATTCTGTGGAATAATTAATATTTTTCTATTTATTTGTCGATGATAACAGACAAAACACAGACAAAAAGATTGAATAAAAGAATATTTTTATTCTTTCAGCAGCAGTTAAAGAATTATTTTGTTATATTTAACACACACACAAATGCACACGCACGTACATACCCACGCACGCACGTAAACATGTACGCGCGAGCTCGTACAAACACTTTCAATTCACGCACACATGTACCAAGAAAACACGTACTTGAAAAATTCTTTTGTTATATTTAAACACACACAAATACACACACACACAAACATACCAACGCACGCACATACCCATGCACGCGCGACCTCACACAAACACTCTCACAGAGAGTATGATTTCAGATTTACAAGACTTCCACGGTTTGCGATGTTGGCTAAAGTAATATTTGTTTGTTGTGCTTAAACTTTGTTTCAATCTATCAAGAAACATTTTGAGGCCTTTGAGGCCTTTGAGATCTGCAGGATTTCATATTTCATCAATCACACACTCATGAGCGCGACGAAACATGGCAGCGGTAAAGTCGTTAAATAAATACACACCCACACATATGATTGTAAACTTGGCTGGCAAATAAATTTAGAAATTTCTGCCGCAATTTAGTATGCAATGCGTAAACATTAGCATGTTTGTATTTGTAAAGGTTAGCGCTTATGTTATACTACGAAATATATTCTAATTGTTTAACATTACCTGGCTTTATATAAAAATTGGCTCGAGGATCTCTGTTCCACTTGAATTTCTGTTGTCAAGCTGTACGTTTACGTGACTGTTTTTCGGTGCATAGAGTAGAATAATTATCACCGTCATCATCATCACCATTATTATCATCTTGCCTATTATTTAGGCCCCGTAGATTGCTAAAAGGAACGGTGCTAACCACCTGCATCCACTGACTCCCTGCGATGTATTTGAAGTCGTCATATCATCTAGTGGAGGGTCGTCCTACACTGCATTTACCCGTACGGGATCGTCACTCAAGAAACTTTCCTCCCCGTAGTTTGTCGGTTCTTTGAGCTATGTGACCAGCCCATTGCCACTTCGGCTTGCTTATCATTTGGCTTATGTCGGCGATAATAAAGATAAAGGGTGGGATACTGCAGTGAAGTTACAATGTACGGGCATAAAAACTTAATCCTCAAGACTGCCAACGTATAGGAGATACGAGTACTATAGGCGTCACATAGTACACTGTGTTGTCCATAGAGCTGTTTATATCTATATGTTATTTATTTATTTAAATAACTTTATTGATCAAAATAAAATATGATGCAAAAGGCGGAGTTATTGCTAGTAGCGTTCTCTACCAGTCAACCCTTAGGGGGGAAAAGGATTGCTAGTAATGGAGACTAAGAATCCAATTGCTAGCAATATACCTAACCAGGTCGACCTCCTCGCGGTTCTCCCTGGAAACTATCATGGTTAATTCCTGATGAATTCATCATGATGGGCTAACTGCTCTGTTTTCATTCTCATCTATTACCCTTCACTGGTGCTCCGCCAGCGTATCCCGTTAGCGCAGGCGGGGTTACCATACCATTTTCACCCATCTACTAGTCAACCCTTGAGATGAACAGTAAATCACGAAAGCGACACTTCATTATTATGTTATGGTTACCAGTTTTTATCAGGTAAGTCGTTTTATTTCGTTTACATACGAAACACAGTCCGAATGATTTAAAAAAATTATGATACCTTATTCAACCGTGAGTCGACTTTATTCTCTTATTCCACTTTCCCCTTTCTGATATGACATCATGAGTATGGACCAGCGACTACATCTATACACAGTAGACCGCCCACACTTGTATACAAATAAATTTGCCAACTCTTACGTGAACCGTACCGTAACAATGTGGAATGACCTTTCCCGTGACGTTTTTTCTTCATCATATAACCTCGGGTCTTTCAAACGTAGCGTGAAAAAGCACTTAGTGAGCCAATATAGTACGACCAATCGTTGAGAGTAAAACGTTTTCTTTTCGGTTGATTGTATTCATCAACCAGGTTGTTGTTCTTTTTTTTATACCACTAAGGTGGCAAATTAACATATAGCCTATCTGATAATAAACGGTTATCGTAGCCTATGAACGCCTGCAATACTAAGGGCATTACGCGCACGTTGCCAACCCTGAAGGAACCTTTTTATTCCTCAGGATGATTTGTTTGCTCAGGATGGTGTCGTCATGTCGAGCTATAATAAAAAGAAAGGAAAATCGAACAAATTTTTCCCATGTTCGTCTTTAAACTTCTTCTAAAGTTCAAACTTTACCAAGACTGAAGTCGGTGTGTTCGTTGAAAAAAATCATAATTAAATTATTAATTAACATCGTAACAAAGTTCTTCAAGCAACAGCTGACAAGGTTATTGTAGAAATTAAATGAAAACAGTACTGTAGTAACTGCAAGCGACACGTGTTAATTTAGCTCTGTACAGCTGTTGACAGCCTTCAGACGCGGCGACGCAGTATAAAACTCGATATAAGGTGGAACAGACATTATTATTTATTTTTCAAATGAATTTTCACACGTGACTTCGTCCACGTAACTATAATATGTTGATTGGTCGGGATAAGTATCCTATGTCTATATTAAGCGTGTTTAACTAAGGGTGTGCTCCACAAAACAAAACCGACTTCGATTATAGCAAAGCCAGTTATTTTGATTTAAAAAATAAATTACTGAACCGATTTTGATAAAATTTCTATCAGACCAATCTATAAGTATTTTTTTTCAGATAAAAAAAAATATATTACAAAACGGTTTATAATTGACACACTTATGAGGTAACAAACAACCACCTGAGTGAGGCTTTGTACAAAACTCGTTTTCTTGGACACCTCTGTCCCATTCGTGTTTCTACCGTGAAGCAGTTGTGTTTGCATGGCTGTGTTTCGATTTGAAGGGTGGGATATGCCAGTGAATTTACAGAGTACATAGGAATAACACATGAGTTCTCAGGAATGGCAATACATGGGGGGTATCATGGGCGAGACAGTATACTCTGTTATGTCCATGGTACTAGTCATGTCTATAGGCGACGGTTACCACTTTCCATCAGGTGGGCCGTCAGCTTGTTTGCCATTCTGTGTTGTATAAAAAATTACAACAGAATTGTGAACCACCATCTATGAAAAGTATATACATACCTAAAATATGTAGGTGTATAGAAAATGCTCAAACTAATAAATTATACATTAAGATATACAGACAAAATGTTTGCATTGTGCTGGATTCGAATCTGCTATTATCACACGGTGAAGCAGTGTGCTAACTAAACACCTAGAGCACTAAATTAAAATACTATCACAAAACAAAACATTAAAGTTATAAGTTTTTCTCTTAACTCATTTCTTTAGTCGGATATGAACTGTTCAGCACTCAACTACATGTAAAGAGAGAAAGTTGTACATAGGAAATTAGATTTCCTCCATCCTTCATTCCTGTTCTAGGTAAAAACAAAGACATTTCATTCAATCTAAGTACCTACTAGCACTTACTATATACATATTTTCAATCTATAAATGATTATATTTAAATTCATGATATTATTTCCTGTAGCGAATACGACTTTTGATTCGTAAAGATGATTAGATATTGGTCTTTCAAAGGGCTAAATCGATTTGAATTAAATTTGGCACACCGTTCATTGTTTGAGAAAATTTGCAGTGGAAGCGTTATAATTACAATCTTTGTCCGTCTGGTGTCTGATATCTGCTCACCAATAAGGTCAATTCTCTCTAAACCTATCTTCTAAAATTAAAATTTCATTTTTATATTATAGCAAAATCTTTTTTAGCAAGGACGATTATGAACTAATTTTCTAATAGATTTAATTTGGGGGGAAAGGGATTGTTAGCAATGGAGTTCGACAGCCCCATTGCTAGCAATATGCTTTATTAGGTCGACCTCCACGTGGTTCCTCTGGAAACCATTGTGAACAATTCTTGTTGAATTCGTCACAATGGGCTACTGACCTGCTTCATCCTCATCTATCATTCTTCACTGGTGCCCCACCGGTGTATACCGATAGCGCGGGTGGGGTTACCATTCCATTATCACGCATTAAAAAAAAATGATTTAATTCGAAATAATTACAAATTTAGGTCTTTAAAATAGTAATTTTGCGATAATATCAAAATAAAATATTTGTTTAAGAGATAAGTTCATAGAAATGGCGCACTAGAATCGAATCTAATGTCTAACAATTTTGTATCTCCGACGGTCGACCGCAATGCAAGAGTAGGATGTGACGACACTACAACCATTTACATAAATTTAAAACATTTTTTACGCCATAACTTCTCTGAATTGTACTAATTCCTCAGGTTTCTATTTAAAGTCACGTAACACAATAGAAATTATAAAATTTCAGCATTTACTCGGAAATTCTTCGGTCAGTTCTTTTAAATTTTTTGGTTATGATGATGTACAAAGAATAAATAGGTTGTAACTCCATAGGAAGTGCTTTATTTTAAGAGTTATAAGGTTTATTTTGAACAATCATTTAGCGCATCTTAATTAACGCGAGAAATGAAGAGAAGAACATACATTTATATCTAAATAAATAATTTTGTCACGCATGTCTCTCATTAGAGTAGGCAGAAACAATGGAACGCCAAATGCTTAGATTCAAATAGGTCTCTTTTTCTCTCTATAGCGAAATATCTTTGTTTCATTTAAAAGTTTCCTCTTGTTGGTGCATCTAATTCATGGATTCTCTATCCCAGGCCATTTCCTTGACCTCTCTATACGACATGACACCTAGTGTATAAAAACAATAGAGAATAGAAGAGGCAAAATGCTGGGCAAAATTATACGACATGACGAATTTTTAAAGAGCATAGTAGAAGGAAAAATAGAAGGCAAAAAAGGAGGAGCAAGATCGAGGAATAACTATATGAGACAGCGAAATATAGTTATAAATTAAATTTATCGATATAAACAACTAGTGATGAAACGTGACTTTTTAAAAATTATCTTATAATGTGTTAATTCAAGGCGGCCAGTCGTAAAATTAAAAGCCAAATCTTTTTGTAATATGGATAAAACCATATTATGCCGACCCCAAATAATAATTGGGATAAAGGTAGGAAGATGATGATGATGTAAACTGTCAACGTAAAATTTCATTCAAAGCCATTCAGCCTTTAATTGTAACTGATCAATAAACGTTCAATAAATGATGTTTTTAAACTTTTATATTTATAACTAGTGTTTACTCGCAACTTCGTTTGCCTGACGTGTGATACTCGTATTTTATGGGATAAAATGGAATAGTATTTAATTCGGTATCAGTATCGATGGTATCTGTATGTTCATATCAGCCTTCATGTGTCAACTGCCAAATATAAGCCACAAGTTTCATCAGTAGTGGCCACTCTTGGCAGGCAGATTGGCATCCGCAGTTAGGCTTTAAAGATGTTTTAAGAGGGACGCTGCTGCCCATCCCTCGCCCTCAATGTGACAATAATGTGACACGGTGTATGATGGCAGGGTACCAATTAGTGCTGGTAGGTGAAGTCAATTGACATATCGTGGCTCGTGGCGAAGTCATTTTTAGACGTTTTCAGAGAAGACCTAGTGCAGGTCGACCTGAAGGTATATTGCTAGCAAAGGAGCTATTAGTCTCCCGTTATAAACAAAGCACCCCATTCTTATTGGAAACAAATAATCCTGCAGTTTACTTATCTGTAAAACGAACTTTCCGAATGGAGATAATAAAAAGGGATTTTGTTCTTTATTTCACGTTTTATACACGTTTTTGCTCTTAGACTTAGGAATAAAAGCAATTACTGGGTGTGTTATTATTTACTTTGTTAAATGTTGAATACGTTAAGTTCTGGAACTTTCTCAGTACATATTAATAAGTAAACATATATCTATACAAGAAACAATGAATCGCTAAATATGTTGCTAAACACGAAACTCGAGAACGGCTGGAGCAATTGAGCTAATTCTTTTTTCTACTAATACCTATTAATATTTTTTCTTGTGAAGAGAAAACAAATTTGGTAAAACTCGTCCGGAAAAATGTAAAAATCCCATTTTTCTTTTTGCCCCATACAAACCGTTCTTAGCTGTTAATTCAATCAAACACTCACGTTATACCTGTCAATAAATTTCGTTTTACAAATACTGTTATTCTATATTTTCTTAACTGAATATTGTATAGAGAATGCCTACGGAATAAACAACAAAAATAAATAATAAATGATCATCATCATATCAGCCAACCCGCCTGCCAAGCGTGGCAACTACTGACAAAACCCCCCAATGGGGAGCCTTTTTTTATACAACTTAGAATGGCAAACAAGATGACGGCCCACCTGATGGAAAGTGGTAACCGTCGCCTATAGACATGTGTAGTACCATGGACATGACAGAGTATACTGTTTTGCCCATGATATCCCCCATGCGTTGCCCTTCCTGAGGACTCAGATGTTATTCCTCTGTACCTAGTAAATTCACGCCATATCTCACCCTTCAAACCGAAACACAGTCATGCAAACACAACTGCTTCACAGTTGAAACACGAATGGGATAGAGGTACCCAAGCAATCAACTTTAGTACAAAGTCATCCTCTGGTAAAAGGCTTATCTTCAGGAGTGGTAGTTAAAGGATGGTATGATGATGATGATGATGATATCAGCCGTTAACTGTCCACTACTGCACATAGACCTCCTCCTATTGGAGGAGGTTCCCAGTAGTTACCACAGTTGGGAGGTAGGTTGGCAACCGCAGTTAGGCTTTGATGATGTTTTAAGAGGTACACTACTGTTCATCACTCTACCATTAAGCTCCCTTTCTCGTCTCTTACGGCACCCACGGGAAAGGAAGGAGTATGGGTCTACTCTATGACAAGATCATAGAAAAATTTCAAATTTCCATGTTACAATGCTAATCTCCGAAACCACTCAACCGGTTTAAATTAAATTTTATAAATGTGTATTGTTTCCTTTATCTTGAAAAACAGGATATGGAAAAAATACAATCATTAGGTGGCGGTAGGGTCCTTGCCTCCATCTAAAAGGTCCATTTTCCATTTCGTTCATTATACATTAGGGAGCGAAACAAAGAGCATAAGATCAGATAGAAGGTAATTAAATTAATAACGCGATAAAAAATTATTACCCAACGACACAAAAGACAAATACATCCGTACAAAAAAGAAGAAAGTCCGAAATGAAATACTGAACCAAACTATTTGCCATAATTATCTTCACCTTTAATGGAGGCCCACATCTCTGCAGTGGGGTATTTATAACCTATTAATTTAAGATAATTTAATCGAAGCATTCTCTTTTTTAATGTCGCTTAAAAATAAGTAGATTTTCTTCCACAAAACATCGATTTTAATTGTGATAAAATTGTTTTAAAAACCAAATTACTGGACCTATTTTTTCTGTGTAACCCAATTCCAAAGTATATTCTTACAATTAAAAAATAAAAGAATTTCCCAAATTGGTTTATTAACCATGAAGTTCTGAGGTAACAAACGTAAAAAGTACAATTGCATTGGTGAACCTCCTTCCTTTCTGAAGTCGGTTAATCATGCAAATACAACATTAAGTCATACACAAACAATGGCTAACGACTAGGCTAATGCACGTATTGAATTGTTGGCTTGAATATTCAGCATTGTGAATTCAACCAAAAGCCCATTGTGTCGGAAAATCGGAAACTGTACGCAACGATTTAGGACAACGCTGTTACATTTTTGCAATTCCATATATATATGTATATATACATGTAGGATCAAGAATTTTCAAAATGAAAATTATTTGCTACATGTTAGTATGTATTTAAAACTTTTCTTAAAATTATTCAAAAATTATAACACCGTTAACCATCTACGAGTATATAGAACACCAAGCAAGCAATGTTAAAGTAGCAAGAATGAATCTAACCTTTTCAATCTGTCAATCCTACTCACTCATGCATATTCGTTCATTCTCGTTCATTAGACGTTCCGTTACAGCAAATATTGACCATATTATTATTATAATTTTTTTTTATACAACTTAGAATGGCAAACAAGTTGACGGCCCACCTGATGGAAAATCGTAACCGTCGCTTATAGACATGAGCAGTACTATGGACATAACAGAGTATACTGTTTCGCCCATGATACCCCCCATGCGTTGCCATTTCTGAGGACTCAGATGTTATTCCTCTGTACCCTGTAAATTTATGCATATCCAACCCTTCAAACCGAAACACAGCTATGCAAACACAACTGCTTCACGGTAGAAGCACGAAAGGAACAGAGGTACCCAAGCAACTTCCTACATATATATATATATATATATATATATATATATATATATATATATATATCTATCTGCAGACCGCAGATTGTATATTATCACCCTTACTATTAATATAAACGTGACAGTGTGTTTGTTATCATTTGGCGCCATAACGGCTCTACCAACCGTCATGAAATTTGGTATATATGAAATATTTGGGAAGGAGGACAATAGCTTCTTTTTATTACGGTCGATCAATATACCAAATAATACGTGAATGGACTTAGATGCCAGAAGAGAATCAAAAGAATCAATCTATTATGATCAAACAGACTGTCACAAACTAAAGTTTCATCTCAATCATCTGGACGAATGATGGTCTTCCACCATGCGTTTTTCAAGGCATTTTCTTCCACGCACAACCATTCTTTGGAATCAACTTCCAGCAGCGGTATTTCCGAACCGATACGACAACATAACCTTCAAGAAAAGAGCATATTCCTTTTTAAAAGGCCGGCAGCACACCTGCAATGCCGCTGGTGTTGTGGATGATCATGGGCGGCGATGGTCACTTACCATCAGGTGAGCTGTATGCTCGTTTGCCCCTTGTGTTGTAAAAAAAATCTTTTTAAAAGAACAGTCAAGTCTACGGAAATGCGTGTGTGCATTTGACGAAAGTAAAGAGCAAGAAATGTATGTAAGAATAAAGATCTTTAGCACTCAATTCTCTGCCTACCTGCTTGCCTGCCTGCAAGTGGCTTGGCATAGAAATAGACATACAGTTATGTAGACTAAATCGCACATAATGATTAGTAATATAATGAAAATAAAAATAAATATTACTACAGATAATTTTTTTTTTACAACTTAGAATGGCAAACAAGCTGACGGCCCACCTGATGGAAAGTGGTGACCGTCGCCTATAGACATGAGCAGTATCATGGACATGACAGAGTATACTGTTTCACACATGATACCCCCCATGCGTTGCCATCCCTGAGAACTCAAGTATTATTCCTCTGTACCTTGTAAATTCACTGCCATATCCCACCCTTCAAACTGAAATACAGCAATGTAAAAACAACTGTTTCATGGTTGAAACACGAATTGGGACAGAGGTACCCAATCAAACGACTTTTATACTAAGTCTCCCTCTGGTAAAATTAATACTATATATTACACAACGTGATCCCGGTATAGAATGGGCCGCAACATCCTTTCCTGTGAGTGTTTTAAAGGCGACTAAGGGAACTTAATAGTCGAGGGATGGATAACAGTGCCTCTCTTAAAACATCACCAAACACCAAACTGTGGTTGCCAACCCGCCTGCCAAGCGTGACAACTAATAACAAAACCTCCCAATAGGGGCGGATTATGTTCAACAGTACACTATTAACAGCTGATATCGTCATAGTTGTAGAATACTGACGGATCTGACAAAGATTACATATAAAGATCCGTCAGTATTCTACGACTATGACGATATTATAATGATGACATTACACTGCGCCTATTCTGTTTCGTATTTATTCACAAAATAAGAAGAATTAATGCTTTATTTACAACAATAACTAATAGAAATACTTGAATACTTTTATTTTGTAAATAATAAAAAAGATCCTAATACAAAATAGACGTACTATTATGCACGTAAATGAATGTAACTATCTATCTATCCTATTTAAGAGCTGCGCTCTTGTCGATGGAGCTCTTGCCACTCACTACGATACTCAGCGAGTCCCTTCACCTCTTGATACGACATGACACCAACTCCTTCCTTGATCTGCCTGATGTAACTATATCTCGGTCTCCCTCTTCCCCTCCTTCTTTCTATCTTACCTTCTATTAATAAATGTAATGTAATTATAATAAATGTAAATAAACGTAATTATCCAAATATCGAATCTGCGACTATCGGAACGTGAAGTAGTGTGTGAAATCATCAAGGCCGTCAAATAAAAATATTAATGTAAAGGGACAATCATAATGCTTATAATCCCACGTCCAAAATTTCAGATAGGTCATGAGTAACAGACCTCTCTCCGACAGGCTTTGAGTAAGGTTCGTGTTTGCGCCAATATGTGATAGATAGAATAGGACTCGACCTAGGGGTGTGCCAGCGGGCAATTGCCCAAAACGGCGAAATGAGTTATAAGTTAAGGTGATAATTCGTTATAAAATGTATGCAAATATTTTTTGCCTGAAGAGGCAAAATGAAGTAACTGCTTTTGGAGATACAAATGTGATAATAATACATAGATATTTATTGTACTAACTAGATAATGAATATTGAGGCGTATTACATTATTTATTATAACTAAATTATGAAAAAGTTTTAAGCGTTTAAAAAAATGCATACCTACAACCTAATATTATTGTAAAATGTATGCGCATTACTTTATTTCATTTTTTTTATTGTGTATGAAGATGTCTATTTCCTTCATTAGTACACCAGCGCAAATCCGCTTCGAGCATCTACTAAATAACAAATGAACATAATGCTATAAAAAAATAAATATATATTATAAATAAATAAATAAATATTAATAAGTACTTGTATTAGTCGTACTTAGAATATAAATATTTTAAGCATTAGCCAAAGTATAATATTCGCCAATTTGAATATGAAAATATCATTATAATTAACGTAGACTCTAGTCTGGTATGTAACCTAAATGTTCTCCTCAACTAGTAACGAGATACTAAACGTATTTCATGTCATAATTTTCTTTGATGTGTTCGAATTACAAATTAATATTGAGCACAAGTATAGATCAATTTATTCTAATGGCAAATAAAAATAATTATTAATTCCAGTAAATTTCTTTTGCGTACACTTTTATGGTTGTAGTTTTCTTTTGTGGTTGTTGATTAATAAACCTTACTTATGATCGGTATGAGTAATCAGTGATCACCGTTGATTAACTTAATATCGGTATGAATGATCAATGATGAGCGTTAATTAATTAGCTTATGATCGGTATAAATAATCAGTGATGATCGTTAACTATTTTAATATCGCTATGAATGATCAATGAAGAGCATTGATTAACTATCATATGATCGGTATGGATAATGTGAAGACTGTTGATTAACTAATTTAAGATCTGTATGAATGATTAGTGAAGAACGTTGATTAACTAACTTAATATCGGTATGAATGGTCAATGATGAGCGTTGATTAGCTATCTTATAATCGGTATGAATAATTTATTTATTTAACTCTTTATTGCACCATAAATAAAAATATACAATGACAATGAATGATTGGTGATATACAGTAACATAAATACAAATTGAATATATATATATATATATATATATATATATATATATATATATATATATATATATATATATATATATATATATATATATATATATATATATATATATATATTGAATATACACATATTCAGTGATGATTGATTATCTAAATTAATATCGGTATGAATAATTGGTGATAACCGTTGATTAAGTAACTTAATATCGGTGTGAATGATCTATTAATAATGAGCGTTGAATTACTATTTTATGGTCGATATGAATAATCAGTGATAACTATTGATTAACTACCTTAATATCGGTATGAATGATTAGTGATGACCATTAATTAACTAATTTAAAATTGCTATGAATGTTCGTAAGAATTGATTAACAAGTTTAAACAGTCTGAGAGCTAACAGAAACTTTTTAATTTTGATACATTATAGTTAATGGATGAGATAATTTTGCAGTCGACGCTTCGTGTTTCATATTTAGTCCAAATGTAACTTTAAGTTTACTTCTTTTAGAATGATATTCTGAATTTACATCCATTTTACTTTTAAATAATTAGTATAATTAAGACTTACCTGTTTAAAGTTCTAATATGAACACAATATCATAATTTTTATTTTTACTCATGTTTTATTTCAAATACTAAAGAGCATGAATTTAATAAAAAAAAAAAAAGTTTTTCTTAAATAATTTATTATTCGTTCTTTAAATCTTCTTGTTGTTTTCACTATTCTTATTTTGATATTAATAAAAATAATATAAATTTAAATTTTTATGCTTATTTTTTATAACAGATGTGTATTAAGCATCTCTATGTGTTCTTTACCTGTCCCCTTAACTATGTGATAAAATTGTTTTTCCACCTATTCTTATTTTGAACTTGTTATTTTTAGAGACCACAAATACAAAACAAGTGGGTCACTGCCTAGTAAAATGACCGCATACCATTAGAAATTCCGTTGTCCTATTTCCTTATAATGTAGGTGCTATGCTAATAGGGACCAAGGAAATGTGTGTAATTACTGGCTCATCTCTATGGTCCTCTAAACACCTCTCTACTTAACCCTTTAACTATGTACAAGGATAAAATATGTAGTTCATTCCACGAGAGTAATAGCCGACTATTCGACTAACAACCGTAAGCTTTTATTACGATACACCGTAATAGAGACCACATAATAGCTAATGTAGAGAGCGACAGTGGGTCACTGCCTAACAAGAGGACATGACAAACCGGATGCTAAAAGCAAACGATGCATTCTAAATTCTAAGTTATCAACCGTTTTGAAAAATTTCTTTTTTATCTAAAAAGATATATTTACAAATCGGTAATATAGAAATATTATCCCTATTAGTCCAGGATTTTACATTTTAAATAAAATAACTCGTTTTACGACAAATAAAGTACTTTTTTTTTGGTAGACAATCTTATCTACCTATATGGATCAATAAAAATTAAAGTTTGTTCTCTGATGAGATTTATTTAAGATCACTCTTTAATTAAATAAAGTCTTGAATTAGATATATATATATATATATATAAATATATATATATAACATTTTATCTTGAAAATAATATTGATGTTGGTTAACCTCAGTGTTCTGTGTGCTTAAGACCTTAGAAATGGTTGGTGTAACTGAGAAAAATTCGGTGTATCTGTCAGCGATGCCCCAGTTTCGCAAAAGATACTGCGAAAATAGTTGCGCTCAAGACCGTGAATTCATGTTCACATTGGATGCATTTTTCTCTCCATTACACACATACCTACTTTGTATCTAGCACCTAGACACATTTAAATTAAATTGCTATTTTTTTTATATTCGATTATTGTTAATGATCAATTATAATTGTTTTTTATTTATTTAATAACACAGGGGGCAAGTGAGCATGCGACTCATATATAGTAAACAATTTATTATTAAAATTGTCATTGTTAATATCATTATATATAATTTAAAAGACATTGTATAACAAATTAAAAACTAATAAATAAATAATAAAAATATAAACAACTAACTAATTTGATTTAAATTGGTCAATAAATAAATTTATTGACAAAAATAAAATATGGTACAAAAGGTGGACTAAATGCTAGTAGCATTATCTACCAGTCAACCTTTGGGATGAACAGTGAATCACGAACGGAAACGTTCATATTATGTAACAATATTTATATGTCCTATATATATATATATATATATATATATATATAACATTTAACAGTATCAAAATTATAACTATGTTTATGCAAACAAATAATTGAACAACAAGTTTAGTGACTCGTGTAATGTCTTGCCTTTGCTATACTATTAGTTATACTCTACTGTGGCACTGCAAGATTATATCGTTACGGTATAATAAAAGTAGGAAATGTATACAGGGACAACTTGTCCGACTAGGTAAGTCCAACTTCAACCGAGAGGTCAACCGACGAATCCAACTCGGCTGGGCAGCGTTCGGAAAACTACGTCACATCTTATCTTCTAAAATACTTTAAAGTTTGAAGACGAAGGCCTTTAATCAGTGCGTGTTGCCAGTGATGATCTACGGAACTGAAACATGGTCTTACACGATTGCCTGTATGCAAAGGTTGTAAATTGTTCAGCGGACTATGCTCTTGCATATTCGGAATTTCTTTGCGTGACGGAACACAACCAAAGTGACCGATATAGCCCCAAGTATAAACAAGTTGAGGTGGCAATGAGATGGTCGCATTGCTCGAAGAACCGATAATCAATGGGGAAGAATGGTCCTTGACCTGGTGACCCTATACGTGCAATTGCAGTGTACGACGATCCCCATTAGATTGAGTGATGACCTCAAATGCACTACAAGGAGTTAGTGGATATAGGTGGCCCAGGACCATTAATTATGGCAGTCTATGGGCGAAGCTTGTATTCAGCAGTAAACAGATAACGGCTAATATGATGATAATGATATTATATGGAGACTTTGTACAAAAGTCGATTGCTTGGGTACCTCTGTCCCATTCGTGTTTCAACCGTGAAGCAGTTGTGTTTGCATGACTGTGTTTCGGTTTGAAGGGTGGGATATGGCGTGAATTTACTGGGTACAGAGGAATAACACCTGAGTCCTCAGGAATGGCAATGCATGGGAGGTATCATGGGCGAAACAGCATACTCTGTTATGTCCATGGTACCACTCATGTCTATAGGTGACGGTTACCACTTTCCATCAGGTGGGCCGTCAGCTTGTTTGCCATTCTAAGTTGTATAAAAAAAAAATACTTTGTGCTAGTTTTTGTTCGTGGATTTTATATATATATTCGTTCGTTCGTTATATATATATACGTTTTTCTTAAATATCTCCCATGTCCAGACATCGTGTAGTTACAATTTTATTATATTAGTAAAATTTCATATTTAAACATTGCTGTGTTAACAGTAAATAAATTTGACTAAATACTTGCCAAGAGACGAGAAATTATAAACTTTTAGCTAATTTCTTAAGTATATTCTGATGACGTCGAAAACAAATATTTCGTAGAATTTTCCTTCTCCGTTCAAAAGTGAAACCTTTTGAAGTACAGTTTGGCTATTATAATTCCTTTGTTAACAAATTGCACAAAAGGTTTTTAAATTGTACATAATATTGATACTTCTGTCGAACGGTTTTATGATTTATTTTATTTAATTAGGTGTTATTTTCAGAAGTCCATATCACCATTGTATCTGATGGTTTTCGCTGCCCCTTTATTGACGAGACTGGAAAGTAACCTGTGCAACTTAGAAGTTGTTATCTATCAACCATTAAATATTCACTGCTGAACATAGACTTCCTTATAAGGAGAGTTTTGCCAGCAGTTGTTAATTTTGGCAGGCATGTTGGGCAACCGCAGTTTAGCTTTTAAGAGTTTTTTTAAGACTTGTTTTAAGAGGGACGCTATACATTCATCCACCATAAGCTCCCATAATCGCTTCTTACAGACATTCACAGGAAAGGAAGGGGTGGCTTATTCTATGCCGGAACCTATACGGCAACTTAGAAGTATTAAAAAATAGATTTATATTGTTGTATACCTATTTGTAGTATATACACTATCAAAAAACGTGTAGTAACATAACGTAATGGTAGTGTAAAATTTTCAAATTTATTGATTTGTTCGCATAGAAATCATTCAATTTTTTTTGTTCGAAGTGACTCCTAGAATTGCGCAGATTTTGTAATGTGCCAATATGATACTTCTAATATAAATAACAAGCAAAGAGCGACACAGAAAATAGAATTACCGATGACCAAGCGATTGTAATCAGTCACAGAAACTGTCTGCAGTTCTGTATTGCTCTACTTGTGAGTTGTTGTGGAATTGGCACAGCTTACTGCGCAATTCGTGTACTTTATGATCATAGAGCCTTAGTTCTCAAAGTGGTTCAGATAGACCCCCCGGGGCACAGTGGGAACTTTGACTCCTTTTCATCTCATAAATCTATAACTTCCGTATTAATAAAGATATGTACATGATTTTTTTTTCCTGATAATCTTAAATATATATGCTTTTAAATTATGTATGCGTTGTGAGTAAAAATTTATTTCTAATATTATAAATAATATAGGAATACAAGAAATATAAAATTTGTAGGCTTACATTTATGTTCTAAGAAATTTATACAGGAATAAGTAAAAGTATCTGCGTAAAAAACAAAAACTCTTATAAAGATAACTTAGAAGTCACTCAAGAGCTCCTTTACTTCATCAAAAAGTTCTAAATATTTTTTATTGGAAGAATAGAATAGAATAGAATAGAATAGAAAATCATTTATTCAAATAAACTTACATTCAAGCACTTTTGAAAAGTCATTACATTTTTTTTAATTTACCGCTTTACCGAAGGTTTTCTTAAACTTGTTATGTATGGGTCAGAGGTATATAAAAGTGCGTGTAGAACATCTTCGTTAATGAAAATTTCGAATATTGTTTTGCATGATTGAACTGTTTATAGTCTTTGTTTGACTCTTGATCATCTTCTAAAAGTTGCCCAAGAGGCAAGACAGAAAAGTAACGTATCACACTTTCACAATGAATCAACACCTTGTGATTTTGCGGATAGCAAGATTCTGTAACTTTACGAATCAACTTGTATGATGGAAACAATAAGCAATTCTTTGCTATCAAACAACTCATCATATTTTCATACTGTGCCTTGTTCAGATCCAATTCTACAAAAATGCTAAGATCTTCATCTTTTGAATATGCTGTTATATGTGTCGGTTCATTAAGAAAATTACTGCGTATTTCACTCTTTTTTTCTGACGGCCATGCTCGTAAAATATCAACGATGAATGCTTCATCTACTTCACCACGTGACCTTAAACCCTGTACATATGAGTTCAGTATGAAATGAAGTCCATAGGTTTTTTTTTTTTTTTACAACACAGGGGGCAAACGAGCATGCGGCTCACCTGATGGTAAGTGACTACCGCCGCCCATGATCACCCACAACACCTACGGCATTGCAGGTGTGCTGCCGGCCTTTTAAAAAGGAATATGCTCTTTCAGGTATCAAGCAGTCCCTTGTTTTTCCGTTTCTTTGTACTCTCTGAACTGTCATCGTATCTTTTAGAAGGTCTTCCTCTTTTCTCTGTCGAAGTAAAAGGTTCAGGTTCGCATGTTGTTTTTTCTAGATTTACAGTGAAAATGACATTAAACCAATTGCTATTTTGATTTAAAAACTGTTCTTTCTTTCGACCACATTTCGTATAGCGTTGACGAAACTGAGTTACGAAGGACTTCTAAATACTTGCGATAATTTTTGCTATATTCGCATCTGAAGATTCGGTAATATTATTTCGTACATAGTTTGAGATATAATCAAAAATTTGTATCACTTTCAACAATAAGAGACTTAAGTCGCGTCCGGTAGACTTATCATTGCGGAGAGATAAGTAATTAACAATTGTTTAGAAATGACAAATGCTTATAAAGAACTGTAATATTTCATATGTAAATGCACTATTTTATACTTAATAATGATCATAGACGTTGCAAAATTACTTGATTTTTCATCATTATGCGGTTATGCGGTAAAGAATAGGTCTGTATGGAAATAACTAAATAATGTGAAATACTTGTTAAAAGTAACGCAAAAGATAAAATATAAAATAATAATTGAGAAAAAAGTATATTTTTGAGTGTCCAGACATAGAATCTCAAATAAAGAAAAAAATCTTAATATACGTACTTAGAAAAAAACATTCTCACCATGATATTATACTAGATTTAAATATATTACGCAGTAAAACTGCAAAAAAAAATCTTTTGCCCTCAAATTACATTATAAATAAATTAAACCAAAATCAGAACTTAAATAACTGTTTCCAACTGAAAGTTTGAGAAAAAAATAATACATATAACCATATATGGTTCTTTGATTAAGTAATATTGTACTAAACTAAATATATTTTTATTTTATAGTAAAGTACACATTCTAAGCATTTTAAAATGGTATCACACTATATGACTTCTATTGTTTTGATACTATAAAATTATACAAACGAAATTTAAGTTTCATAATTATTTTTGTATTTTTTTCATTCCTTGACTTTAGATTTTTTCTATGAAGTATGAATAGTGACAGATTTGAATCATACTTATAATGATAGAGTAACTCTTTAGCTACAATTTGAGGTATTATACATGCATATTCACAGAGTTTTAGAAAAAGTATTTATGAGATGGCTTTCTTAGGAGAGTTCCCACTGTGCGGGGGTCCACGGGAGACTCGGAAAAAATGGAGGTTCACAATTCGTAAGTGAGGGTCTAAGAAAGTTCAGTCATATTACGATGTAATCACAATAATAATTGTGTATCTAATTTTATATTTGAATAAATACGAGTACAACACAAAAAGATATACTGTTTTTATTTTTAGGAGTTTTCTAAATGAAATAAATGAGAAATGATTGGTTCCTTATCCTGTGAGTAGATGTCCAATAAATAAAGTTGAATGGAATCACTTTTTTGATTGATCAACTTTTTTGACATCCACTCACAGCCCAGTTAATTAATTAAGAAATCAATTCTCTAATTTTTTTCCAAAACTATTAGCTCGTGGTTATAACTCAAGTGCAATGAAAATTTCCATAGTTAGATTAATCTTCACATTTTTTGTCGAATTTTGGGAATATGGAACAAAATATGGGAAATATTTTGGGAATATGCAAGGGGTCCAAAGGAACTAGCTAAATTTTGAAAATAGTCTGAGAAAAAAAGTCTGGAACCCTCTGTCATAGACAAAGGATAGATTATGATACTTTTACTTTTTTATCTGCAATCAGTCAAAGATCGATTTTTTTTTGATCTGCTTAATAATATTTATTTTTATGATTACTTAGTGTACTAACACTGTAACAGTAGTCAAGCTAAGCTCCCTTAGACAAAGTACAAGCAAATTTATGGATAAAATCGTTTCGGCCAATGCTCACATGTAAAATGACAAGACACGTCAAGACGCACGTCGTCTTCTCAATCTATGTCATGGACTCGTTGGCGATAACGACTCTATCGATAAATTCTTTTGTACTTTATCTGCCTCTTAGCATACGCGTAGCCTTATACTATTATGCATATTCCGTATCATTATTACTATGTGACCCAAACTACTTTTCAACCGACTTCAGAAAGAAGGACATTCTCAATTTGGTTGTTTTTTTTTTTTGTATTTCTTGTAATATTTGTTAACTCCGTCAGTTGTCAACCGATTAAGAAAATTATTTTTTTATTTAAATTAATATATACTTATATTTACATTAGTCCAACAATTATAAATTTTATCAAAAAGTAGTAAATTTTTAAATAAAATAAATGGTTTAACCACAAAAATACCGACTTGTAGGAGGTTCTTTATGGAACACAATCTTAATTATTTTTTTCCATGGAAACCATTGTTGCTATACAAATGTGCTATAGAAATGTATGTAAGTGTGTTTTAACATTGCGTTACATGATCTCATTCGAATAATGGCCGAGTAATAACTATACGAAGCCAAACAAAAGTACGTACGTAAATGTAACCTTTAATTATAAATGGCTGATTTTATAGGTTATATAGGTTATTTGTCAGTAAGAAATTGTCCTAGCAATAAGACTGCCTTTATTTATTTTATTTATAAGCTTATAAATATGCTTTTGTTCATTCAAAATATACACAAGCGGACTTATCCCTTGAAGGGATTTCTTCCAGTCAACCTTGAGAACTCGTTTTGCCTTTTGTACCTTTCTGTATATACTTTAATCTGCACTTTATGCTACTGTATTTCATTTAAATTTTATAATTGTCATTGTATATTTTTATGCTTTTGGTGCAATAAGGAGTCAAATAAATAAATCTATTTTTTTTTCCTAATGGAAAGTGGTATATATATATATATATATATATATATATATATATATATATATATATATATATATATATATATATATATATATATATATATATATATATAATATATATATATATATTGTAATATATATATATATATATATATATATATATATATATATATATATATATACTATCCATTAGTTTATTAACTTTCAATATACACCATAATTAAACCTTAATGAAGATCTAATGTAAATAGTATCGATTGCAAGATGAAATTGTTTTTCGAAGTTATCGTGACCTTAGTAAAGTGTTAATTGCTAGAAAATTACCTACGTCATTTTCTGCCTTATTTCTTTTTATTATGTGTAATTATATCTATATCAATATTTTAATTTTTATACTTAATAAGCATGCAATAATAATAAATACTTTATTCAGAACATAAACATTGATTACAATATAATTGAAAACCTAGGATATTTGCAGAAGTACTCATATAAAACCCCTCATTGCAGGATTCGAAAACAAAGTAAATAAGACGTACAATTTATTTACATTAATGAAGAAAAAATTTTGTTTTTTTTTTCTCAAATATAATAATTTTATTTCATGTTAATTTTAAGAATCTCTCTCTCTCTCTCTCTCGGGTGTGCGTGTGCGTGTGCGTGTGCGCGCGCGTGTGTGTGTGTGTGTGTGTGTGTATGTTCATGCATGTTTTTACATATAAGGAAAGAGTGATAGGTGCACACAAAATGCCAAGTATTAGCTTGTTTTATGAATATTGTTTTTCTATGAACAATTTTCAATGTAAATTATTACATATTTGTTATGTATTTATATTATTAATAGGTGGGTACCTGTGTATGTTATAAAGTCAAAGACATTTATAACATAGATATAGTCGTTAAATAATAACTACATAACTTATATTAACTAATAAACATCAGGCCGCCCATTGATTTCTCAATGTGATCCTTTCTTGTAATTGTTTGTATCTATAATAAGATTATTATTGTAATCTTTTGGAGGAAACAATAAATAGTATCTATCGTGAATCATACTGTGTTGTAAATACATAAATAAAACCGTTATAAATATTACTTATAATTACAATAAATCATCATCATCATTTCAGCCATAATCCGTCCACTGCTGAACATAGGCCTCCCCATAGACTGCCATAAAGAACGGTACTGAGTTACCTGCATCCACTGACTCTCTACAATGCATTTGAGGTCGTCACTTCATCTGGTGAAGGATCGTCCAGTACTGCGTTTGCCCGTACAGAGTCGCCACTCATGAACCTTTCTACCCATAGCTTGTCAGTTCTGCGAGCTATGTGACCAGCCCATTGCCACTTTAGCTTGTTTATCGCGAAGACTATATCGGTGACTTTGGCTTTTTTGCGGATATCCTCACTTCTATCATGCAAAGAAACTCCGAGCATAGGCTTCTCCATAGTTCGCCGAGTAATTTGAAGCTTTTGCATACACCATACGTACTACATAATCGATCATGTAAGATCATGTTTCGGTTCCATAAGTCATCACTGGCAGTTACAATATAGTGGTTAAATTCCTAAACAAAAACAGCTTAATCTAAACTGTATGAAAACTAAACTGTATGAATACCTAATAAACAGAACATACTATTCAATTGACGATTTCCTTAAAGATAAATGTAATAAATTTCCATAATATTATAATTTCTTACTATAAATGTGACATTGTTTATTTTTTTTTTATATAATTTGTTTTTTCTTATATATAATTGCAAATTTGTATACCTTGATATATGGGGTTGATCATAGAGGACTTATCTTGTTTTACCATCTATTGTTACCTATGTATCACAATATAAATAAATAATTAAATCTCCTCAAAATTATGTCAACAATATAATTTAACCCACTAAGAATATCATCAAAGACACGGCCTGTAGGTACTGCGTTTATTTCATTTTCTGAGCTGGGTGCCTCTCAAAATTTCAGTCCACTACTTAGTATTCCATTTTAGTGGCATTGTAATTAACCCTAAAACCAGTCGGTGGACGGAGAGCTCCTCAGAATCCTTTGTGACTTAAATAGCACCCAAATTACACGCTCACCTGTTGCAAAGGGTCACACAAATTTGTAATAAACATTATAATAATTCCATAATTATTTGTTATTGGAATTTATTAGGGTATATTTCTGAAAAAAATCGCCATTTTTTAGTTGTAAGCCTTTATTGTTTATTTACTTATTTATAAAACAGCTTATCAGATATTACAGCTTTTACCAATTCGCGTGGCAAGGCCTTATACAAATTATTTCGCACAACGTATAATAAATTAAAACACCAGAGATTAACTTCGTTGATATCCTGTGAAACAACACCAGTACAATGCAAAAGTTAACTTGTGGATTTAATGGATTTAAATATAAAATCCTAAAAAGGACGTGGTGCAAATGAACTTGTACGAAGTCGAGCTAACCACTATATCAGTGTTTTTCAAACTTTTTCTTAGCTTTTTCATTTAATATTTTGCGGCTCTCTACCTTCCGGTTTCTAACCCGCTTGTATTTTATTATATTGCAAATATTCGTACATTTTTACTTATTTTCGTAGTTAGATTTCGGTTAAAAACAATAGAATAAGTAAACAATACATAATTAAAAATAAATAATTAAACAAACATCGACGTTACGTTGCAAAACTATTATTCTTTAAAACTTTGTGATTTTCCATGACCCTCTTGCACAGGCTTAGGGACCCGAGGGGGTCGCGAGCCACACTTTGAAAACCACTGCATTATACTATGTATACTCGTCGTTGCTATATAAAGCTTCACCACGCCTATGCTTCATAACCCGTAAAAGCCTATAATGGTTGTTAGGTAATGAATATCGAACTCGATATCATTTCAGTAACGACATTGACCAGTTCATTACACTTAAAACTACGAAACATTTGTAATACTGTATTGTGTACTGCATAAGGTACACAATTGAATATTCTTGTCAATTCGTAGGTATTTTGTGTTGTGTGCCAGCTGTAATATTAAGGAACAGTATTATTTATATAATCGATATTGGTTCACTTTTATTTTAGTAATTTGATGGGCTTCATCGATAATTCTAAGGTAACTATTCATCGCGGCTTGGTTTATGTGAATCAATTGTTTTTATTCCGTTTATTACGACGGAATTTCTGGAAACTTCCATACGATTTCGAGGAAATTTTATGTCACTCACCTACATTGTATAAAAAATCTCTGCGTGGAATTTTATACTGCCATCAATTTTGAACGTGTGATATCTGTCAGTCAATTGATGCTGAAGTTTTATTAGGTACTTACTCAGATAACGTATTCATATTCATGGTCACTTTAAAATGTTGTCATTCGCTCTGTTAATGGAGTGAATGTTAATGGAGCGAATTCGCTATGTTAATGGACTGAATTATTAGTAAAACATTTAGTACTGTCAAGGCACTTATAACATTAACTCCGTACAAATTTATAAATAAAAAATCTTTGAAATACAAAAGTGTATTCAAAGCTATTTAGAAATAGTCATTACTTCAACAAAATTTGTTGGTATTAATTTCCTGGTATAACTATTGTGAATTAATGGTGAGAATTAAGTGTATAAATTATAGTTCACCGTGAGTACTTGCAAGGTGAGTTATTAGACAGAACCGAAATACATCACTTCAGAAACCAGTCTTGAGTTGTTCTGTGTGGAATTGAATCATAAATACATTTATAAATACACTACTGATCACTGTTTACAATCGTATAATTGTTGTTATTATGAAATAAAAAAGTTTATCTAACATTATTAATATTCTTTTGGATGTGGGTACCTATTTTTTATAATTTGAAAAATGACTCAAACGATTATTATCAGTGAATGTTATGAAGCATTCCATTAATGAAAGAAATATTAATGAAGCGAATGTTAATGGAACGAATTTTAATGGAGCGAAGATTAATGGAGTGAATGTTATGGAGCGAATTTGCTCTATTAATGAATCTAATATTGAATGGTATGGAACGAATTCAATCCATTAATGGAGCGAATGTTGATGTTAACTCAAAACTAATGAGCAACGTATAGATATCAGACATGGTTAAAACAAGAATGTTATGGGTACGTAAAATCAAGAATTTATCCATGCTATAAAACAGCGGTTCTTAATCGGTGATCCGCAGACTACTGGGACTCCTAGATGCATCCAAAATGGTCCACGAAGCTGTCCTAAAGTTATTAAACAAGTGACAGTTTAAACAATATATATTTGTGATTTATTTATAGAATAGATAGAACATGTTGTTTACGACCTTTTTACATAAAAAAAGGATAAGCACAAACATTGAAAACTGACTTGTATTGTGTGAGAAGGGAATTGTTACTTTAAATACCATGAACTTCTTATAGGTTTCTCTGTAAACTCCTATAGATTACAGGAAAATCTATGAGAAGTTCGTATTATTCATGCATTCGTATATCATTCAAGTAAAGAACTATTTTTGTATTTTTTCATTGTTATTTTTATTTTATATCCGGGTGTTCCAAAGATAAGGAGCAGAAGAAATGATCAAATTTTTATTTTTTTATATATATATATAACTTCTAAACTATTTATCTTTAATTTATAAATATATAAGACTCTCACAACAAGCTCTTTCATTTGATGTATCACACGATATATGTATATAAGAAGTCGACATGTTTAAAATTCATTTATTTACGTTATATGTATAGCAAATTTCAGATAGACACGCAAGTGATCCTAAAATAGTTTCGTTTTTCCTTTTGAGGTACGAAGCTCTGAAAACCTCTGTTAGTATGGGAGGCATAAAATTCTTTGAAAATATTCAATTCGCAGGTAAAACACTCCGTTCAAAGAATGCTAACGATTTCCATTTTAGCTTGTAGATTTAAAAATGCGACAGCGAAAAAAGGGGTTTTATTAATAGGATCCGATAGTATAAATTAAGTATATTCTTTTCTATTTAGGCAACTAAAAGAGGAAAGAAGTTAAACGATTAAAATTTCACATGTGACTTGCCATTTATTTTTCAGTTCCATTACACTTTCGACAGTATAATTATACGTTACGTTTACCAGACCTCTATCCCATTCGTGTTTCAACCGTAAAGCAATTGTGTTTGCATGGCTGTGTTTCGGTTTGAAGGGTGGAATAGTGCAGTGAATTTACAGGATACAGAGGAATAACACCTGAGTCTTCAGGATTGGCAACGCATGGGGGGTATCATGGGCGAAACAGTATACTCTGTTATGTCCATGGTACTGCTCATGTCTATAGGAGACGGTTACTACTTTCCATCAGGTGGGCCGTCAGCTTGTTTGCCATTTTAAGTTGCATTAAAAAAAAACAAAACAATCCAAATGTTCAATATGCTTGGATCGATCTTTTTCATTCACCTCACGGAGTCCGAAGCAGAATTGCACAGTATTGTTCCGCGCAACTAATATAAAGTGCTTTGAACTTTTGAGTAGTTGTAACGTTGTATTTTTTTCCATCATTATTATTATATCAGCTGTTAATTGTCTACTTTTAAACATAGCCCTTCGCCATAGACTGACTGTGTCGTTGAAGGATTTGCCAATAGCTGTCATGCTTGACAGGCGGTTTGGCAAACGCAGTAAGGCTTTGGTGATGTCTTTAGAAGGACGCTGCTGCCTATTCCTTGACTATTAAGTTCCTTTAGTCGCCTCTTATGATACCCACGGGAAAGGAAAGGGTGACCCATTCTTGACGAAGAAGAAGTTTTTTTATGTTTGTTACATCAGAACTTCGTCAGTCATAAACCGATTTGTAATTTTTTTTATCATATGATATACTTACAAAATGGTCCCATAGAGATTTCATAAAAGTTTGTTGTTTAATTTAGTTTTTAAATAGTTTGCTGAAATAGGTGCTATTTTGTTGAAGTCCTTATCATTGGTATTACAAAATAAATTTAATCAAATAACCAGTCTAGTTTTTAAATAAAAATAAATGGTATCGCCATAATTAAAGTCGGTTTTTTTGGAATACAATTTTAATTAGATGGTGTAGTGCAAAAGTTTATGGGTGTTGCTTCAGATTATCAAATAAGGTCTCGTTCTTTACTAGAGGTAACTACTGTTTAAATGTAAAAAGAAAATCTATTTCCACTTTTCAATACGAGATTTTACTAAAAAAGCTTTTGAATGTTGTATACGTAATCAGATTATTCCTAGAAAAAGAAAAGAACAATAGTCTAAGTTACAGAAAATAGTGAAAAAGCTATTTTTCCGTTGTAAACAACGTCACGTTCATGGGTGAGCTGTTAACTAAGTTATTCGGGGTTTTTCTTGAAAATCTAAATAGTCCGCTTGTATTGGAAAAAGTAGAATTCTTTGAAACTTAGGAACCATCTAAAAATATATTCTTTTTTCCTTAAATCTAAGACTTTGGAAAAAATGATAAAAAAATATTGGGAATCATTATTATTTGTTATCTATAATAAAATTTACTGGAAAACTATGATTTTTTTTATTTTACTAGTAAAAAAAAATAATTATTTTTGTAAAAAAGAAAAGATAAAATAAATTGAATAAATTTTAATAGATTTTGGTAAATAGATATGAAACTGTATTGTGACGTCATCGCAATACATAGTCAGAATCGCGGTTTTCATTTGGGTAGCTGTAATTTCAGCTGTAGACTTGAAGAAAAGTTTACCAGTTACGATTGTCTCGAGACTACATCCTCGGCGTAACTCCCAAACTTTAGATTAATGGAAGCACCTACTCATAAGAGACAGTCTAAATTGAGAGCAATCTTTTCCACTCTGTAGGGCTACCTACAGTTATAAAATTTATTTCCTCATTTTAAAATTTAAAATTATATTTTGTCGGACTCGCTGTAGCCGTGATTTCATCTGCATATGAAATATATCTGAACATATTAAACATTGAACAAAGCTTTTATAAAAAAAAGTCCATGGATTTCTTATGAAAAAACTATGAGAATAGTTCATCATCATCATCATTACCTTCAAATACTATCGCTACTTTACTGGTATTACTGTGTATGTATGTATGTTAATATATGTATGTATGTTTTTATCATAAACATAAATATATGATTATAATTTGTAGTAATAGTTCCATTGTATATATTGTATAATATGTGAATTAATATAGATATCTTTGTAGCTATTTACCTACAACAATTTTCTTTTTTTTTTTCACTATATAATTACATTTCTGTTTTACTAAAAGTTAATAAAGAGAAAATGCTTTATAGCATTAAGTTTGCCTTTTGTACTAATACTTTTTTTTGTAACGTGGTTAATAAAAAATAAACAAATAAATATTGAAGGAACATAATAAATAGTAATTTACGTACTTATCCACAGCAAATTCTAAAGAATATATTCAATTTCATATGGATTGATTGAAACATTAAGATATTAAGTGCGAACAAAAAATTAAAAGAGAAAAAACAACCAGTGCAATTTATAAATATACTGGGTCCCTAGTATATTCCAGCTTCGCATGGGTGCAATGCCGCACCGCTATGTCTCTGCATTTTAATTATGTATCTTCGAAAATAATCATTTAAATTACATGCTTTAAAGGACCATATTGATCTATATTATATGGATAATGTAATTAAGGTACTTAATTGGATACAAATTAATGCTGTATTGCTTAAAATCACTTCGTAAATAAGCCATTTTTTCCGTAAAATATAAAGGATAAGAAATGGTTATTGTAGGTTGTCCTTAAGAGATAGATATATATCATTGCGGACTTTTTTGTTGACCTTTTTAAGGTGTACAATACTGTAGTACAGTATTTTGATTTATCTTGTGGGATTCAGTTAGCGTTTGCAATGTAAGCGCAAAAACTGAGTTTATTTACGCCATCACATTAGAAACCTCTAAATTTATCAGTGTTTCTCTGCAATATTATGCATGTATTATACATATAAACCTTCCTCTTGAACCACTCTATCTATTAAAAAAAACTGCTTCAAAATTCGTTACGTAGTTTAAGCATACATAGGATCGGACAGACAGCGACAGCGACTTAGTTTTATACTATGTAGTGATTGAAGTAAGGATATTTGTAATTATGTTTCATGCACATTGATATATTGGACCATATATCATTTTGTATATGTCTTAAATCAGTGCTAGAGATACATTTAAATCATTATTTAATGGCCAAAACCAATATTATATGTCCGAAATAAATCATATTTAGCCACCATATTGTTCTCCACTACTAAGTTTAACATTTACAGTAATCGCTTTCGGAAACATTATTTGATATTTAAACAACATTGAGACAAAATAGGGTCCATAGACAAACTAAACGAAGTGATTTATTTGAATTATTACAGTTAAATGTACCTAAAGACAAAGTGATTGTTCCACGCGGTTACTACATCGACTTTTGTGATAAAATCAAATCGTTCCATATTTTTTTAGTTGGAAAAATAAATAAATAGACGAAATATGAAAAACCAAAGTACTTATTGTAAACGAATTTCCTCGAAACGTTTCAGTCTCATACTGACTTTAAAATAAAGTTAATCAATTCCATTGTATTTTTTTTTAAAGTTTATTATCTTATAATTCCGTCAGTTGTAAACCGATTTGGTAATTTTTTTTTTATATATAAAATGATATACTTCAGATTAGTCCAATAGAAATATAATCAAAATCGATCCAGTAGTTTAGTTTTTAAATCGAAATAACTGGTTTTGCCACAATTGAAAACGGTTTTTTATTTATGGAACAAAATCTTAATTATGATGTAAAAAATTACTTAATTATTACCTTGACTTCATGCTATTATTAATAACGCATTTTTTTAAACTCTTGTCTACGTTTGTGCGTTTGCCTTTCAAAGGTGACTCTCTTTTCAAATAATATTATATTTCATATCAATTTTATTCTCCCTTTGCACATATTCACTTATTCATTCTTTTGTCTAAAATCAGATACACGAGAAGAGGCTTACGTCCCAGAGGCGTTTATATTTTAATTAAGCACTTAATTAATATTGAAAGATGCTAATATGACATGAAATTCTATTTCTATAGAGATTTTAGAAATTTTGGTTAATCCTATTAAGGATTCAAGATTTTATTTATTTGTAAAACATGCGTATAAATATATGCAGATGTTGACAACATAATATCGTTCGACATGTTTAGCCTGTACGGCATACAAATATATGTAGTTACACAGATAGTTCACATTATACATCAAGTCCATTTTATATCATTAATCGTCATCACATTCCAATTTTAAATACATTTAAATAAACAATAATTGTCAGGCAAGAATAAAAGAACGATGTCACAATGATGTTAATAAATATAAATAAATATTCGCTTTGTCAAATAAAACATTTTCAAATCAATTTAAAAGAAGATAAATTTGAAAATATTAGGTAACCTTACATTTCTAAATTAACCAATACACTTAATTGAGAGTATTTAAAATTACGATCCACGAAAAAAAATCACTTCAACTGTGTCAAAACCAGTTTTGATATAAAATCTAAACTCCGATTTTGTTAAAACTATAGGACCAGTCTGAAAGTATCGTAATGTCATTAAATAATGTAATGTAAATAGGACTCTATTTTCCGCGCTTAGTCTCTCCTTTGGGCCGTTGTGCATATGAGTCGTGGCTAGTACAGGCAACCCAGCTCCGCCTAAAAGCACAGAAGCTTCTTGGGATCTTCACAGGCCACACGGAGCGACCTCACCGTTCCGAGGATTTCTAAACGTTGATGGGCCACAGCTTCACATTCTAGGATTACGTGAGCAACCGTTTCTTTGGCGTCGAAAGAGCCTCGACATAGAGGGCTGTCTGTGGCTCCTATTGTGTATAAATGTTTGTTTAATGGACAATGGTCCATTATTGTCCCTATCATTATCCTGAGGTTTTTCCTATCTAGATGTAATAAACGTTTTGATAGTCGTTGATTCAACGTAGGCACGGCCAAGTCGATCTGAAAGTATTTTTTGGGTAAAAAAATAATTTTCCAAAGGTTTATACCTGACGGAGTTGTAGGGAAACATAAAAAAAATACAATCGAATTGAGAACCTCCTTTTTTTTTCAAAATCGGTTAAAAACATTCAAATAGTTACGACCGCGTGTTCGAATATCATCGAATCAAGTTACCTGAGTATAAAAATCTTCGATTTATCTTTCAATTTCATTAAAAAATAAATAGATTAAAATAAACTCACGGCTATAACATTTGATGGGGTAGTCTTTCTTGTCCGTGTCATAAGAGGTGAATAAGAGAATCAGTGTCCCTCTTAAAACATTACCAAGACTGTCATCATAATATTAGATAATAACTGTCCGCTGTTGGGGAGAAAGGGATTGTTAGTAATGGAGACTGAGAATCCCATTGCTACCAATATACCCAACCAGGTCGATCTCCTCACGGTTCTCCCTGGAAACTATCATGGTTAATTCCTGATGAATTCGTCATGATGGGCTAACTGACCTTTTTTCATTCTCATCTATCACTCTTCACTGGTGCTCCACCAGCGTATCCCGTTAGCGCGGGCGGGGTTACCATACTATTTTCACCCATTAAAAAAAAAACTGTCCACTGTTGAAAATAAAGCTCATCATAGACTGCCTTTGCCATTGAGAAATATTGCTCGTAGTTGCCACATTTGGCAGGTGGGTTGACAACCGCAGTTATGCTTTGATAAGATTTTAAGAAGGACGCTGCTCATCTCCACACCATTAAGTTTACATATTTAGACTGTGATCGGGTCAAATTATCCATTTGTTTATATTTTTATTAATTCCTATTGAAACAGAGTACATATAAAAATAATATACATTATGAGTAAAGTAATTTTCGTAACAGAATATTACAATATGCATCAGCTGTAGCCCTACAGCTTTCTGCCTTATTGTCTCAATGTAAACACCCGAGTACAAGGGTCTGAACAGTAAGACAACGCCTCTATATATACACAAGAACAAACATGGCCCAAAGTTTTGTTTACAATACATTTATTGTGTATATATTACGTTATACAGAGATTCGATTAGGATATACCAACATAGTCATCTTATTTCTCATATTTAGAGACATAATTAATTATGTAGTTAAATATATAACAGTATTTTAAGTTCTCTGGGTTTAAAAATTCAAATAAGTAGTTCTATAAATATTTTTTTTCATGGGATGTTCTGGGAAATTGAGCTATGGGTAAACAAAACTTAAGAGCAACAATCCAATATTATTTTATATTGGTCTTTACTAATTTGATACTAGGAAGCTTATTTATGGGAAAGGCTTATGTCCAGCAGTGGACGGTTAACGACTGAAATAATGATAATAATAAAAAGCTAATTTATGCACTCTAGTGCAGCTCGAATAGAAGTGAGACGGTGACGTACGAAAGTAAAAGTCAAATACATTCTCATTCAAAATCAGTCTTTAGTCAAATGAGAGATTAAATATTGCATATATTAATTTAAATAATATTATTATGTATTATTTTTCAAACTTACGTTCATTTTTTATTGGATGTCTATATATAACGGGAAATCTTGCCGGAAACGACAAAAACTCAATGAGTTCATTAATTTACCAATACATATAGACATGTTATATCCTGACTTAACACAGGATACGTAATATACTGATATACGCGGGCAACGCCGTGGTAAACAGATAGTTAAAAATAAAGGATTTACTTATTTACTTCATTATTTATTTACTGATTTACTTATTTATTTAACACTTTATTGTACCAACATTACAGTATTTATTGAAGTATATGTTGAACAAAATGTGGTCTTATTTCTAAGCAATCTCTTCCAGACAACCTTTCGGTAGAAAGAATTAAATTATTAAGATAATAATAGATGCTTACAATTTTATATTATTTGATACCATTGAGAGTAGAAAATTTAAGTAATTTATTGGTATTTGTTGCAGGCGAGGGAGGTCACTGGATCAGACGGAAAGCGGCACTGCAAGCTCGTCGAGGTATCGACACACGTTCTCAACAGAGAATACTGCGTATTCGCCGGCAAATTGGTGTGTATATAGAATAATATATTTGTATATATAGGACGATAAATGGGCAGGAGCGTCCTTTCTTAAACATCCCATAGAAATTTCTGATCTGTAAGTGTATAGTTTTTGATAAAATAACAATTTTCCATATCGGTTTATAACTGACGGAGTTATAACGTTACAAAATCGAATTAAGAATTACGAGAATTACAACAAATCAACATACTTATTCTAAAATTAGAAAACTTATAAGTTAAATACTTAATACGTTTAATCTTTCAATGTGATTAAAATTTTTTTGTTCGAATGTTTAAAACATTTTTAATAGTTAAAAAAAAACAACAATAATAGTATATTCATCGTGCCTCCGATCAAATTATTTATAATTACTCCTCTCCATCCAAATATAGCCTGGAAGAGATTACTTTTAGCGATAAGTTTGCCCATTATTTTCTCACTGTGATTATTTCTTGTAATTGTTTATATTTATAATAAGTTTACTATTGTAATATTTTGAAGGAAACAATAAAGAGTATTAGTTTATTTATCTATCTTTATAAACTGTAAAGATTTCAATAAAACTTGAAGTACACATAAATTATACTCTATTATTATTCATCTATGTATCAAATTATAACCACACTATGTAATGTACATAATTTAAACAAAAATAGCCCGACTTTTATGCACATACATTGAAATAAAGTAGTGAATTAGGTCAACTATACATAATTATATATTATTTATAGATAAAAGTGACCTCAAAGAAAGAAAACACCAAAGACCCAAGTCCGAGTCCACCTACACACAATTGATTTCGTATTGTGCCCATTTTAAATCACAGGAGAATGAAGGGTCGAATCACGAACATGAAAATTGCGTGACGTCCGTAGAAAAACGCTTTTCATTCGGAACTTGATATCGCAAAATGTTTGGAATGGGTTGCAGTTGTTTGTTCGCACAGGTGCCAGAAAATCCGTTTTGTGGAACAAAAAATACACAAGTTGATTCTGGTTCGTAAAAAAACATTGACTTCTTATTTTTATTTGTGGCAATTTGTCGACACTTTATATAGATTACTAGCTGTATTTCGTGACTTCGCCTGTGGTCGAATCGTGATATCGAATAAAAACTTTCTTAAGAAATGAGCTATAAATGCAAAATGATTGTTTTAAAATCCGATTAGTAATTACATAAGTGCATTCAAAGACACCAACTCTTCCACTTTGTTATATTAGTGTAGATTTTTTTTTATACAACTTAGAATGGCAAACAAGCTGACGGCCCACCTGATGGAAAGTGCTAACCGTCGCCTAGAGACATGAGAAACACAACTGTAAATGAGAGGATATTATGGACTTATGATGATCCTTGATAGTCGGAATCAATTATTTTATCATTATTATTGTTAGTATCAGGGTTCAGAACTTGCCCTTTATAAGTTTCGAGTTTATATTTTCGATACCGACTTACACTGAGGTTGAGATAATTATTAAATTGAAACTCTAGAGAGTAAAGTCATTTGATTGTTCTTATGTAGATCGAGTTCAAGTCAATGCCATACTATCTCGTCAGAATTGACTCGAAAATTTACGTTGGACAGTATTTTGGAGATATAAACAGGAGACCTAGTGTGAGTTATACAAAAATGTATATTACCATTACGATTACGTCGACAATTTTATATTAGAAATATAGTTGTGCTTCAAGCAGATGGGTTCGGAAATTCAGATTTCTTTACTAACATAACAATTGATTTTTTACTGACAAATTCCGCCCCTCAAAGGGAAATATTTTTTATTCAGTGGACAGTGTTAATTGATATGATGATGACTTTTGAACTATCATCTTTAATTTTTGTTTTTTAAATTATAACATCAAATGGTGCGATACCCACAAAAATATTACAGTGAATCCATGGATGTACGAGTAGTAGGCGCAGAATTGCATTTTGTAAAGAAATGTAAGATAGGCTTATGACCAGCAACGAACATTGGTAATAAATTTCTTGTTTTACAGATGGCTTTTAAAGTCACAATATATATATGTAAATGTCTCTGCGTATAGCTAAAAGCACTGTTCGGATCTTGGGTATCAGACGATTATGGGACAGGCACGATCCATCTGTCAAACCTTTAAATCCACCTTTGACAAGTAGATAATTTTTTATTGATAAATTGTATTGAACGAATGAAAATTGTAACTTAAATTATGATAACCGATTTTATAACAATTCAATCAATTTGGATTTCGAATAATATATAGGTATTGAAGTAGATCATAAATCAGTCTGCTGCGTGAAGTCATTTTCAATTATTGTTAGCTCATTTCTCATCAGTAATGACTCGGCTTTATTCAATCACAAAAGCTTTGCAGATAAAACTGTCTCCATGAATAATTGCCAATACGACTAATGATGATAAATTTTTTACTGAGTGCAAAAAATATATTTTTATTTTGCTGTCAATATGTTTCCATTTGTGTATAAATCTCTTATTTATTCCATTCATCGTAAATTTTATTTTAGCTAAATCCAGCAATTGTGATTTAAAATTTTTGATTATATTAAGACAAGACAAAAACAAACAAAACCCTTATGGAGAAGGTCTATTTCAGCAATGGACAGTTAACGGCTGATATTTGATGATAATGAAAACAAAAACAACGAAAAGTGCCTACTTCAAGTGCTGCAGTATAGTAGCATTTTATGTACTAAAGAAACTTTATTAATATAGCTATATAAGTTTATGCTTTTATATTAACATTTTGGCAATGTTGCAACGTATAAAATTGCTTTTGTGCTGTACTCTGTGCGACATAGCACGGTGCGGGTGACAGTTGACATTTTGACAGTTTTAACTTTTAAACATTAAACCAGAGGGAGACTGTACAAAAATCGTTTGCTTGGCCACTTCTGTCCTATTCGTGGTTTTACTTAGAAGCAGTAGTGTTTGCATGTCTGTGTTTCGGTTTGAAGGATGGGATATGGCAGTGAATTTACAGAGTACAGAGGAATAACACCTGAGTCCTCAAGAATGGCAACGCATAGGGGGTATCATGGACGAAACAATATACTCTGTTGTATCCATGGTACTGCTCATATTTATAGGCGAAGGTTACCACTTTCTATTAGGTGGACCGTCAGCTTGTTTGCCATTCTAAGTTGCATAAAAAAATGTATCGAGTAAGATTACCGAGTTCAAGTTGAAAATTAAACTCATCTTTATTCAAATAGTTTTTTTTAGAAGTACTTTTCAATCGTCATTTAATTTATTTATAAGTATAAACAAAATATTTTATCGAGTCTGTAAGTATTAGAAATCTGTCGTTCGCATCGTGCTATAACGCACTGATTATAAAAAAAATACCGTGAATTCGTTCAAATTTGAATGTAACATTAATGTAAAATATTACTGCATAATTCATCCGTTTGTAAACGACATCGTCAGGCAAATTGTAAAACGCCCCTTCGTTTTGTGTACTAATACGAAAATCAACGAAGATTTATACAATTGTCATTACAAACAAGCAAATATAGATAAAGTATAAAAAGTTAAGTATTTTTCATAAGAAAATATTTTCTTTTCTTTTTTGATTTTATTTATTTATGTTGTATTCTATTATTTATTCTGACAAAGTCAGACAAGTAATAAAGTGATCTTATGACAATTAGGCCTAAATTATGATAATTATGGTAATATTTATATATTATAAATATTATATTTATATATTATAAATATTATGAAATAACTATATCCCAGAGCTCACGTGAATTGGGATAAATATACTCTAGGATATAGTCCGTCTGTGTATCAAATTTTAATGAAATTCTTTCTGACATCTAAGCGGAATTGAGTAACACATGATTTTAATAGAAAGAAAGAATGAAAAGTTTTATTAACAAACAATTGCATTTACAAAACAAAACAAAAAATAAAAGACAATAATATTAATTTGAAATAATTAGTCACCAACATGGCCATCGCCGTGGGTGCCCTGGCATAGAATGGATTGCCAGTTTCCCGTGGATGTCGTAAGAGACGAGTAAAGGAGGGCGAGGGATGGGCAGCAGCATCCCTTTTAAAACATTTCTAAGAGCCTAACTGCGGTTGTCAACCCGTTTGCCTAGCGCGGCAATTACTGGCGAAATTCCCCTTAACGGGAAGGCTTATGTCCAGCAGTGGACAGTTAACGGCTGAAATAATAATAATAATAATGGCCAGCACTCACCATAATGCTATGGCAATTTATTTACTGCCACAGCGCTGTTATTCTGTGTAAGCCACGCAGAGACTTCACGGATAAAACCTTAAATATGTATAAACTCTCATATGTTCATTATTAACAGGATAAAAATATGTTATAATTAATCCCTCTTCACCTACACAATATCGAGTGGCTAATAAAGTTAGTTCCGTGAGAAATAAATTGAACAGTAATATTATTTGTCCGGGAACCTCTGCCCTCTATTTGTCCCTTGAGATTAAAACCTAATAGCATCGCAAATACATTATTGATTCTATTATACTCATATAAACATAGTGATATAGTTCAATGGAGAAATGTCATGTATCTTTATGTAGTGGTAATACAGTACTGGACTTAGGGAAGGTAGAGGGCGGTCAGGATTCAAGGAGAAGGAAATCCAAAACGAACGCTGTGATATAAGAAAGGTGTTTTATTTTTTATTTTATCTTTATTTGGTCTCCCAGCAATTGTTACACTGATAAGACTTAATACTAAAATTACTGTCTATTTATACTTAGTGTACAATCATTTTTAAGGAAACACAGCATGCTTGTTAACAAAAATAACAATAATACAGTATAACTCTTGAGGTATTTGACATAGGTTTTTTAGATTCAATAAAGTAAAAAAAATGTTATAGGATTAGTAAAGCTCAACTTGGGAGGGAATAGGACCGATCACCAGTAATGTTTATCATCAGTCTTTAAATCTGTAAAGTCATTACGGATATCAACGCGGAGAAGAAAAATGTTTACCGGATGAGTAAACATTTTTATTTTTTAGATTTAATAAATTCAAAAAATGTTATAGGATTAGTAAAGTTCAATTTGGGAGGGAATAGGACCGATCACAACCGATGTTAACACGGAGAACAAAAATGTTTACCGGATGAGTAAACATTTTTATTTTTTAGATTTAATAAATTCAAAAAATGTTATAGGATTAGTAAAGTTCAATTTGGGAGGGAATAGGACCGATCACAACCGATGCTAACACGGAGAACAAAAATGTTTACCGGATGAGTAAACATTTTTATTTTTTAGATTTAATAAATTCAAAAAATGTTATAGGATTAGTAAAGTTCAATTTGGGAGAGAATAGGACCGATCACAACCGATGTCAACACGGAGAACAAAAATGTTTACCGGATGAATAAACATTTTTATTTTTTAGATTTAATAAAATCAAAAAATTTTATAGGATTAGTAAAGTTCAATTTGGGAGGGAATAGGACCGATCACAACCGATGTCAACACGGAGAACAAAAATGTTTGCCGGATGAGTAAACATTTTTATTCTTAAGGACAACTCAGTAAAAGGTACTTTTTACTCCCACGAGGACACGGTTAAAATATCCAGGGGCGCTACAGAAACTAAAGCCGGCCCTGTAAGAATACAATGTGTTAATACTCGTTTTTCATACCCAGGATATTGTAAGAGACAAATAAAAATGCTGTACATAGGCCTTTATCTTATGGGGGAGTCTCTATGTTCAGCAGTGGACAGTTAAAGGTTGGTATAATAATAAGGGCTTTATATAAGCCTCTTTTAAATAAAATTAGTTTTTTTATTTTAAACTAAATATTTATAAGTAATGGTTGATTAAACCAATCATACAAATGTAAACAATGACCTCATACCAACTTTTTATTCGTTTGCTTTTTCAAATAAATGTAATGCTTAGAATACTTTCACTTAGGGGAATTTCCCTCCATACGTCTCAATCATTATTTCAGCATATATATATATATATATATATATATATATATATATATATATATATATATATATATATATATATATATATATATATATATATATACCTGTATCCATGACTTCCTTCAACACATTTAAGGTCGTCACTCCATCTAGTGGGGGGTCATCTTACACTGCGTTTACCCGTACGTGGTGGCCACTCAAGAACCAAAATAATTCCATTCCCATCGGTCGAAGAACCGACAAATTTCAATAACGGAGTTTAATATGAGAAATGTATTTAAAAAACCTGTAATTATATAGTATAACTACCTATCTAAATATACAATGTGTTATAGGCATGGGCAATATAAATACCCATTCAATATCTACATACTGTGTTTCTCTGGATATTGGTGGTGGAAAAAGGATCATCACCCATTTCGATATCGCCCATATCGGCCAGATATCTATTTTCAAATATCTTAAAAGTCTGTTATCCAATATATTTTTTTGGATAACAGACTTTTAACATATTCGTTTTGGATCAGTATATAAATATTATAACTAAAATATATAGATATTGGTATATATTACCCACCTTTAATGTGTTAAGTAGTTCATAGTTCCCGCACTTAAGTTAAATGTTAAAGTTAAAACAGGATGAGTGAGTTAGTTTTCTTTTTAGCTAAGACCACATCAATAGCAGCACACGATTAAAAATAGCACGCAAAGTACATGACTTTGAGTGCTACTTTTGCTCGAAGTAATCTCAAAAAAGTATCTTCTAAAACGTCAAGTTGTCAGTCAGTGTCAATTTTGATAGCTAAATCAACATTATAATATTAAAGAATCGATCTGGGATGACTAGGAAATAAAGATCAATTGTGTTAGGAAAAAATATATGTAATGGGTCGAATGCGGAACAAGGCTGTCAACGAACGAATAACAAAATGACAAAAAAATAATAATGACTGATCGATATCGGTTACTAAATTTAAATGTTACACTCTAATAGTACAGAGTACAAAGGTCACAGTATAAAATAGGGGCCCTCACATCGATGCGGTTAAACAATCAATTAGCTAAGTCCACCGTGACAAAGGTCAAGCCATTTAAACCGATGTCCATATATTGTTAGAACGTAAAATCATTAAATAATTAATAAGACACACTTCATTGTTTTTAGGGAGGAAGCGAGGGACACTGCATACAATTTATTTATATGGGTACCTCTATTCTATCCATGTTTCTGCCACGTACCAACTGTGCTTGCATGGTTGTATTTTATTATTATTTCAGCCGTTAACTGCTGAACATAAGCTTTTCCCATAAAGGGAGTTTTGTCAATAGTTGTCACGCTTTACAGGCGGGTTGGCATCCGTAGTTTGGCATCTGGTGATATTTTAAGAGGGACGCTGATGCCCATCCTTCGACTATAAATTAGTCGCCTCTTACGACATCCACGGTAAGGAAAGGTCCATTCTATGTCGGTAAATGTGTACAGACATAGAATGACTCATATATCATACTGATATGTATGACTACACATGATTCTGTTTTGGTTTATACTTATGTCCGCCTTCGTTGACGTAACCGGAATAAATAGTAGCCTATGTCCAATAAGATTATAAGCCAACAAATACACTGTTTTATATTAGTAATTACCAAATAAAGTTGGCAGTCCCGATCTGTTCTGTCATAGCGTCAGATACGAGAAGTTGTCTTTTGTGTCCTCTGCTCAACTCAATTATACATCACACACTTTCATATTTATAATATTAGTAAGGATTATATTTCCTTGCCATGTCTTATCCTACAAACTTTACAATAAAACCTCAGTCTTCAAGAATGGCAATGTATATAGGACTCTATGAGTGTCATGGTGTAATGTGTGTAATCTATATGAGGCAGATACCGCTTTTCATTAGACGGACTATCAATTTGTTTGTCATTTTAAATAAGTATCATAAAAAATGTATATACAGGATGTATATACAGAATATGTATACACTGGCTGGAAATAATTAATATGTTTTAAACTATATTATAAAAAAAACTTTTTTAAAAACATATTGTGTATAAATTAATGTACCTGCGATTATTGTATAATGAAGTTGCATTGATAACCGTACTGGGTGTATGCATCTCGGCATAGAATGGACCACTTCTTTTCCCGTAGGTATTTACTGTAAACATTAGATTAAGTTTTTATATTTTTTATATTTAAGATATAATTTTGTTTGATTAATATATATATATACATATATATTTAATTTTTATATATTTTTAATTTACAAAAAATGCTTTTTTAATTATAAAGTACTATCATACCTACTTGTACAACAATTAGTCCTTTACCTTAAGGTTGTCTTGAAAAGATTGCTCTCAGCAATAAGACCGCCTTACTGTACTTATACAATTGTATCGTTGTGTTTGTAAATTGTCTTGCTTATTTCCTATATTGTATAATGCAAATAAAATATACTCATTCATTCATTCATACATTTGTCCATAGTTATTAAAATTATTTTAATAATTTTAAAAAACAATAAATATTTCATTAAGGATCAACGAAAAACTTGTTTTATCCTCGTTACTCGGGAAACTATTATATTAATTTAAAAATAAATGAAGTCTGATACAAGTTTGTTTATTCAGTATTCTTTGTTCATTAGGCGGCTATTTAATGAAGTATAAAAGCAATTAAGTAAGTCTATAAAGTTACTAAAAACTGAGCGAGGCGTACTAAGTGTTTTGAGATATTGTATTTTAATTTTTTTTTTTGTAAATAATTTAATGAGCTTATAAGAGCGAGTCGTAAATTGTTTTTAATAATTAATTTGTAATTAATTAGGTTTATATCGCCGTTTGCCTTGTGCGAATTTATCTTTGTCGATTTCCATGGAATTTCAAAAATTATTACATAATTTTCACGACATAAAAATGTTTAATTTTGATTTTAAAAATTACCTACTTTCTTCTTCATTTATGAAACTCCAAACATTGATAATATTTATAATACTAAGAAGACTCCCTATCTAATAGATTTAAATAAATTATTTATTTTTTAACAACTGTTTTATTCCCACATCCTGGGAAATTATACATAAAAAGACACCTGTATTCCTAAATTATAGGAAAGAACAGAAATTTATTTAATGTCTGTGTATGTGAGTTTCGATAGTATTTTTTTATGTGAATCAAATTATAAATGACAAAGATATCATTAATTTTAAATCGATTATATATTTATATTTTTTTTTTATTAAAATAATTTACTCACATATGACGCTCGGGTTATGGAAAGAACTCTCTGTCGAAGTTTTCTCAAGAGACCACAGCATAGAGTTTTTTAAAGAATTTTAATTCGGTCCACAATTGACGGACAAATCAATAAACATACATAAAAACATATACAGTCGAATATAAAAACTCCTCCTTTTGGATGTTGGTTAAAAAGGCGGTAAAGAGGTTTCTATAAAGTTGGCAACACGTATATATATATATATATATATATATATATATATATGATGATTTGTAATTTATGTAAATATTTATTTATATTATATATTTGTTTAGCACTACTACTGCCCATTCACTACTTCCTATGTCACTGTGTTAGGTTGACTGGAAGAAATCTCTTTTATAAATATATATAAAAATTCTGTTTTTAACAGCATTTTGTTAATGAATTGTTAGTTATGCAAAACTATTTATAATAATATCTATCTCTGTAAGACATAATGCTTATCTAACGCAAATGTCATAACCTTGCTCCAGTAATTTGCATAAACAGGCCATAGTGTAAGGGTAGGTCGTTAACCGGGTAATTAAATTGCAATAACGTATACAGTGTACACTTCCAAGTATTACTAAATAGGTACTATTTTAGTTTAGTAGTCAATTTAAATTATACTTCTATTCCATCGAATACATACAACACTAGATAGTTTAAATAAAATTACTATAGTCTGTTTGTATAGAACAGAATAAAAATGTAAACAAGCGAATAATTAATTCGATCATAGACAATCTGCTGATGTAATTACTGTCTGCTCAAGATTAAGGGTCCCGAATGGTCCTGAATCTAATCGAGGTTCCTCAATCAAGTTACACGGTAGTTAAACAATTAGTTATTACATTAAAATATAATAGGTACTGACGAAATTTTTAACTATAAAATCTGCTATTCAAATTGAACCATCAAATCAAAAATCGATTAATTTTATTTTGTTTCTGTGATGATTTATAAAACTTGGTTACCACTTCATTATATTCTATTGAAATGGATTATGTGTTTTTAACCGACTTCGAAAAGAAGTATTATTTTTATTTCAACATGGGTTTGTTCTTGATCTTGCCACAGTTGATGATAAGAACTAAAATGAAGCGCGCTTGCCTAGAAAATATAAGAATCATATACTTCAAACTTGCAGGTTATATTTCTCTAGGAACACAAAAGCAAGAACAAATATTTAATTCATTGTTTTTTACAATTTTTTTTGTTTACATTATGCACCCAAAAAATAAATAAAAAAAAACTTATTAAACAACTTATTCTCATTAATTTTGTCACAATCAAGTAGCGGTTTTTCTTTATCCTTTGTTTGTGTCACGTTGTTGTTGTTCATTGTCGTTGTTGAGAAATAAAAAAAAAACTTAAAAAAATTACTTGCTAAACACGATTTCCCTTCTAAATTCAAATATTTTTAATTCGATTTATCCACGAAATATCTTGTTGTTAATCAGTGTTTCTCTAAATTTTTGTTTCTGTAGAACATAATCTATTCATTAGTATTACATTTATAGAATATTTATTCATTTATTTAACTATTTGTGGCAATAAAAACATAAAAAAATGGCATATATAAATAATATTTATTTAAACATAAAGGTAGAAAAAGCGGCCTTATAACAAGGACAATCTTACAAGTAACCTTTGGCTACAGTAGAACAGAAGTGAGTAGGTGACGCAAGAGTGAATTAGTATTATTTACATGCATACAATATAAAAATATTAAATACATACTATTTATTAAACTACTTATTATAACAATAAATATATAATACATATAAATATATTACATAGTATACAGAAGGAAATATGAAGAATATACATAAAAATATTTTTTTTAAAAAGACCTAAACTCTTCGTCATATAACAGTTCGTTACGTTCACCATAATCAACAAGGGATTTGAATGCGGGTGCCGACTTGCGATGATGGATGAGACACCAGAGTCGACGGAATTATATGTTTTAGGGTACTGTGGTTAAATTACAAGGCGACAGAACTCTTATTTAATGATAACCTTGACCTTAATTCACTGCCTTACTGTAGCCTTACCTTCTAATAGTTATGGTTACAATCCCCGCAAAATACAAGCATTTGTATTCTTGTACTTACACACGAATACAAATGTTTGTATTTTTTATTCTTCATGAATACAAAATACAAACTAATAATAAATACTTTCGGGTTAGTCTAAAATTCATTTGTGACAATTGAAACTACCGTTTTTCATTGCGGACTAAAATCTGTATTGTATGGGATTCTAAATTCAAACAATATTTTCTATGTAGGTTTTATTTTGTGAAACAAAAGAAGAAGCGATTCCGCGTTCTTAATTCAAATATTTTCTATGTAAGTTTTATTTTGCGAAAACAATTACTCATAAAAGGCGATTCTGAATTCTAAATTTAAATATTTTCTATATAATATGTCTATGAAATATCTTGCCCTTTATCAATTTACCCACCGAAGTCGTTTTTGTGCAGAGCTAAGTTTCTTTATTTTATCTTCCCTCATGACGCTCCAGAATGATATATTATTAGGATAATAATATATCATTCTAAGAATCATGACATCATATAAAAATAAATAGGAGATAGCTGAGTATTGCGGAAGTATATTACTTACTTTAATTTTTTAACAATGACCTTTTAGTTTGACTACATTAATTCCATCGAACCAATTACTAATTGCAAATAGTTCTGTACACGTAATACCCTTGATAATAACCAGTAATACGAATAACTTTTTTTCGTAGAAATTTTGTCGTGAAAATAATTAGGTTTGAAAATTTTAAATAGATATTGTTTATAGATCAGTAGTATAAACTAATATAATATAAAAACTGTATTAATTGAAAAACCTTTATTTTTATCTGCCAAAGTTTTACTGGCACACAATCAACTTTTCTTATGAAAATTTAAAATTTTGTTTCACAAAAAACAACTATTTCAGTTGTGACAAAAGTAACAAAAAAACAAAATATTTAAATTTATTTGTAATTTATATCCATAGGAACATAGAAAATGTTCAGAGAAATACAAACGGACATATTCATGAACACAAATGTTTGTGTTGTGCAAGGATCGAATTCACAACTTATGAAAGGCAAGGCATTATAACAAACTACTACACCACCTCAATAAAGCGTAGAAAAATCTAGAATATTTAGTTTGAATTCAAAGAGTTATTCCACAGAGGTTTTAAATTCAACATGTTTAGGTTCGTATAAAAATTCAAATAAAGAAACTTAGGTATCTCCACAACTTCCAACTGAAATATTTTCTAAAATTGTCTCCTGTGTCGAAATAAAGAAAAGAGAATAAAACATAGTGTGCATGCATCTCAATGCTAGATACATTACTCCCGTTTCAATACTGTTTTATTCAGCGCGATCGTCTTTTGGGAGCGACTTAATTTATTTCTTCCAATTAGCATTTATATTATACAAGTATATATATACGCGAATTCAACAAAAACAACCTCCAATCTCTGGCACGAATGAGTTTATTTTGCCTCTAGTGACTTGTTAAAATGATGTTCTATTTAAATTCCTCATTCTTTTGTAATCTTCTTTATGATTTCCATAGCGCAATGGGAGGCGCCTGCACGTAGCTTTGGGTAAATGAGATAACGAGTTGGATTTAGGAGATGTTTTTAATAGAATGAAATTAATATAAAAAGCCAGCGATAAGATAAACGAGGTCCGATTTAAATTTGTTTTCAAGTTGAATAACAAATATATATAAGTCCGTATACGGTCCGTACACACCTACATACATGCTAATTGTGTATACATATAATCGCTATTATAATTGTCACACAATTATAATAGCGATTATATGTATACATGATGATTATATATTCTTTTTTTTTAATTAGTGCTTTATGGGTTCGATCAATTTTTAAAAAAGATTTTGATAGAGATATGAAACGTATGGAATGTAATAATCACGTGGACGATGTCACAGATGCAGCTTATTAAAATTTCGAAATAAGAAAGATTTGAATTCAAGTCTTGTTTGATAATGATTTTCATATTTTGTATCAATTTACAGTAAATATAATAAATTGCTAAGTGAAAAAATATAGGTATGAAAGTTGTGCTGAGACTTCGAGCACTTAATGTATCACAATCGCATTTCTTAATTACACAATACAGGCAATACATTAATTAATTAATTCTACGTATTACGCACATGGCCAGTATGTAATTCGTAGAATTAATAATCGATATAAAAGTGTTTTGGCAAATAAAGATTCATTCCATTTCATCTAAACCAATATGCCTAAAAATAGACAGTTTTCTATATTTCGCAAAAGACTCAGCATAAAATATTGAGTCGTTAAGGCGCCAAAAAGTATTAAAAGAACATAAACTTAGCTTTTCATTTAAGGTTATAGAAAAAAGTATTAAACTAAAATTCAAATAAAAACTACACTCTCTTTCATTATATCAATAATCCGGGTCTTTATTACAGCGAATTCACTTTTTAGCCGTCAGCAGTAGAGCGACTAATAAAATAACTATAATCTTGTATTATAGGAGATGACCGCATCTCAATGTCATTATTATAGCATAGTCATAAAGGGCACTAAAAGTAGAATGATTGCAATAATAAACTGGATAACATGTTCATTGTTTTACTTTGTCAGGTTCATGTTTACATCGTTCATATGGAAGTCTTATGTGCGTAATGACTTATGAGCAAAAACTCTCCAATGAAAAGGATCAATAATGTTTGGTCTCCAGTGCGGAAAGCGGAGGATTGTAAATATTCAAAAGCATTGAGGAAGGCCTACATCCAACACTGGATGAAACAAATGAATATCCAAGTCTGAATTTTCGAAACAATCCGCTATTAATATAAGTATACCTATATATAGTATATAGTAAACTGTGGGCGTGTAATATAGACTAATACAGACGACATAATGTTCATAAATACGAAGACATACGGGCTTGTTTTTATAGAAAATAACTTAATTTACGTCTGTGCGATCCATACGACATTCATGTACGGCTTGATTTAGACGACGACGACGACGACGTAAAAAAAAACAGTTATTTTAAATCTTAAACCCATTTAAATCAATTTTGGTAAAATTTCTATGGGATCAATTTGAAAATATATCTTTTCAGATAAAATAATAATTTTCTAATTTTAGTTTACAAATGGCGGAGATATACGGTAATAAACATAAAAATATATATAACCGAATTAAGAATCACCTTTTTTGTAGTGTCAATTGAAAAATATACACAAAAGAGTAACTTACCTGATCAAAAGATAGTTCGCTGATGTCCAACACATTTAACTTTTTGTATTATACAAAAAAAAATCGATTGTTTGATTGTTTAATTTTTTTTATTTTACAATATAACCTCTTTTGTTTTATTTTACAATATAACCTCTACCAACATATTATTAATATCACATATTATTTTATAATTATTTTTCAATTGATGGAGATTAATCTGTTTTTATAATAAGTACCGAAAATATATTTTTTTTTAATATTTATTATTTTTACCAAATCAAACACTCGTGTTTGACATTTACAAGGTTACTGGCCGAAAAGAGTTTATTCCTTGTCGCCACGCGAACTACGTATATTTTTACAGCTTTCGGAAGAAAAATAAATAGAACAAAAGTACAAATTGCAACTGGGCGTGTTCCAAAATCGATGGTGATCTTTATAAAAGCACTGTAAACTTGCGAGATTTATCTGTGCATTTCTTCCGGACATTAAAGTATATGTTTTAATTGTATTATAATAGTACAGTTCTACTGAGCTAATCTGATAATAAAGTTGGAAGGTAGTACGAGTTATTAAAGAAAAAAAATTACTGATATTCGGCAGATACATTGTAAATAAAATTTTAATAAACATTATAAATTTATGTATGCATAAAATAACAAGCAGTATGTGCGAGTATTACTAAAATATGAGTATTTTTTATTACATGTTTTTGTTATTAAATAGCTATTACTTTCTTACTTTTTCCTCTGTTTGTACATTATTAGTGTAATATGTTGGCAACACTAGCAATTTTTCACTTATAAAATTGGCAACACTGGTAACGCAAGAGATATATTCTTTTCCCGCCCTTTTTTATTGTATTGATTCATTGCAATAGATGTCGTGTACAATTTTGCTATTTCTACTCGTAATAAAAATAATAAGTGCATTATTGAAGAGTTTGGGTTGCACCACCCAGCCTACCTAACTTTTTTTTTATACGACTTAGAATAGCAAACAAGCTGACGGCCCTCCTTACATATTGCATGTTTTTTTTTTTTTTGTTTATTGCAATAAAGACTAAAGAAATTTATTTTAAAATGAGTTTATTTTGTTTAATGTCTTGGCGACTTAATAATTTAATTAATTGTTATAAAAAATGATACAAACACACTATATAGGCTGAAGAAGACTCTATCCTGGTCAATGAACATATCCCAATCACGCGGACGAAGCCATAGGAAAAAGGTAATAATTAAATAAATAGTTTCAATAAAACTAAACTTACTACAGCTTAAAGTTATTAGAGGTCATGCTCGAATGTGAAGTTTTTGATTTATGTTATAAACTTAGTCCAATGCTTTTGAGAACATACTTCGCTTTGTTCAGTTAAGTATTATTTGTGACCAATAAATTATCTTTGCTTATTATGCGACCACGTTAAATTAATATCGTAGAAATGACAATCAAAGTACAAGTAAGCTATTTTTATTCTACAAAGAACAATGAAAAAAAAATTTTGTTATGTACATCTATATTAATTGTTATTGTAATTGTAAAAATCTTTATTGTACATAACTATTTATTATTTATTAATATACCTAAACAAGTGCAAGAGTTTGTTAAAGTTAGTCGAATTAGAAAAACTATTTATGCATTAAAATTGGATAGCTATTTTTTTCTAAAAAAAGGGTATATCAGTCGTTATTTGTCCACTGCTAAACATAAGACTTTTCCATAAGGGGAGTTTTGCCAGAAGTTGCCACTCTTGGCAGGCGGGTTGATAACCACAGTTAGACGTTTAGAAATATTTATGAGGGACGCTGCTGCCATCATTCTACCATTAAGTTCCTTTAGTCGTCCCCCACAGTTACGACACTCACAGGAAAGAAGGGGTGGCCTATTCTTTGCTAAAACCACACAGCCATAATATTGTAAATGCGAAAATTTGATGGATGAATGCATAGATAGATGGGTGGATATTTGAAGCTATTTCACGCAAAAAGTACTAAACGGATTTAAATAAAATTTGGTTTAGGGATAGATTATATCCTAATAATAATAATAAATTTATTTGCATTAAATAAAGTAGGTATCGGTGGTCTTATGTTATATATGTTATATTTTCCTATACCAAATTTTATTAATAGGTACTAGGACTTAGCACATAGGATACTTTGTTATACTAACTGAATCACGCGAACAAAGCCGTGGGAGACAGCTAGTAATGTCATAAACCTTCTACCAACCTGAAATACAAGTTCGCAAATTTTCAAATCATTTTAATTGGCGACGCAATCTGGGGAAATTAATTTTTATGGCATAGTGCGGTAGTTTAAATTAATGTAAAGTTATATTTAATTGTTGGATGGTAACAACATACGGTGGTTTCATATAAAATTTAAACGACGCTTATATGAGTATAATGGTAGTTCTGTAAATACGAATTAGGATTGGTTAACATTAAATGTGCAATTATGTTGCTACAGGAGTAATAGGTTTTCTTAGCCGACTTCAATATTATTGGGTATTCTCTCAAAATATCGTACCGATTTAAATTTTTATTAAATTAATTAAAAGGACTCTTTATTATTTTATTATTCAAGGGCTTTTATCCTAAATATGAGTATATCAGTTCATTATACTTTATTCTACTCGTGCTTACTTTACGCTATCGTTTTATTTTATTTAATGGTTTAGAAAACGCCATAAACGATGTCAATTTAGTTCTTACTAAAATTATAAATGTGATAGTTTGTTTGTTAGCTTCTAGCGATTTGTACGCATGTTTCACAAATAAATATCGTGAATATAAACTCTTGTCCTCAGGAATGGCAACGCAACGTATAATGGGTAAAACAGTATACTCTGTTATGTCTATGGCTCTGCTCATGTCTATAGACGACGGTTACCATTTTCTATCAGGTGGGCCGTTAGTTTGTTTGCCATTCTAAGTAACATAAAAAAGTTTTTATCTTGGCTCAACTAATCACCGTGAAATGTTACTGAATTTTATAGTCAACCCTTAAAACTGTTTATTATATTGGACGCGTACTGTATAGGACATAGAAGTAGATAGACTACATTTTTTCCTAGCTAATGTACATATCCCGGTCACGCGGACAAAGTCGCGAGTAAAAGCTAGTACATAAAAAAAAGCTGATCGCGTACTGCGCGGTTTCAGAGATGTTTCCTCCCACGAACACTCAAGTTGTGGAATGAGCTTCCTGCCAAGGTTTTCCCAAGAGACTATGGCATGGGGTTCTTCCAAAGGGGGGTTTCTTCAGGGTCGGCAACGCACGCGTATTACCTCTGGTATTCTGGTATTATATCTGGTGTTCATAGGCTACAGTAACCACTTACCATTATGTGGGCCGTATGCTTGTTTGCCACCTCAGTGGTATAAAAAAAAATATAAAAAAAAATACCGAACACAGGGCAATTAATTACATACCATGTCTATAATACTAACCAAATTACATCATCAATAAATTTGTATACCTCAGACTACAATGGGAATATATGTATTTTATAATAAGCATAATATACCAATATTTTACTAATAAATGTGTCTATCTATGTATAGAACATAAAAAATAAAGATACAAATGAAGTTACGTTTCTTTTGTAAGTTGACATGATTCGAAACATAGTTATTACCTACTGTCATTAATTTATTAGCTATATGATTATTTAGGTCAATGGAGACTATGACTTTTTTAACTTCAGTAGACAAAAGAAATGTCCTATTATTATTTTTTAATCGTTTTTGTTGTCGAGTGATATTTAGATTCACATTTGGAATATTCTAGAATATGGTTACTCTACATTATTTTATTAGAGGCTCTGTACAGAATCTCTGTTTGTTTCTCCCTTTCGTAAAGAAGCAGTTGTGTTTGTATGTCTGTGTTTTATTTCGAAGGGTGGGATATGGCAATGATACCACATACAGGATATAATTTAGTTCTCAGGAATGACAACACATGAAGGTTATCATGGGCAACACAAAATACTCTGTTATGACCATGTTTGTTCATGTGTATCTATATGTGAGATGTCAGCTTATTTCCTTTTCTTCCATCAATTTGATATACACATATTATATGAGAATCAAGATGGGTATAGTTTATATTTGCTTAAGGAATATATCCTATTCACAAAAGCGAAGTCGCGGGTTCTAATATTATTAATATTAACACCTATTTCTTCTAGATTCAGTAACCAGCGCGACAGACGGTCCTGAGGAGTCGTCCACGAAGCGGTCACACACTGCGCCGTTGCCCTCGCGCATCTCCGCCGGTGAGAGCGGTAAAGCTTCTCTTAGTTGCTAGCTCTTATGGTATACACACAATCATCAATCTCAATCATTCAAAAAATCATATAACAGTTCCCATTTGAAACATGAGATATGACAGTGAAACTTCAGGGTGCTGAAGTAATTCCCATAGTTCTACTTTCATATCTATTCATTTCATTCTCCACTGGTACCCTGACATTATGTACCGTTAATATAGACGGGTACACCATTCCATCTTCATCTATTAAAACATAAACCATAGTAATTAAAAAAGGCAGCGTATGAGGTATACCATGGGCATAGTAATATTATCTGTGATAATGCTATTCGTGTTCTTGACTGATTGTTACCATTTTCTTGCAAGTGGGTTGTCAGATTGTTTGCCTTTCTAATGTATCATAAAATATACATAAAAATAATAGTTTTACCATGAAACCTAACTCGAAGTTTTGGACCCGAAGTTTATGCATATGTCAAGATACACTGATGTAGAAGTCAGTTTATAGATCAACATACGTCTTTACAACTCATCTACCGTCGTCCACTGTTGAACACAGAACTCATATTTGGCCACAAAGTACTACTTTCATCCAGCAACTGTTTGCGGTTAATGATGCTTTGTTTTTTATAAACCCTAGATCATAAAGCATCCAGACAATCGAAATTGCACCACTGTCATTGTATTTCCTTCAAATTTTTTTTTTCGTTCAGTTGAAATTTCTTAAAAAAAAATCACAGTATGTGAGCAGATTGCACCAGTACTTACTACAACTTACTCATCTGTAAAAACGATTATCCTATTTCTATTTTGATGCAGCAACAATTGGTTGCTAAGATTGGGTCTAACTTACAAGATGTTCAATGTAATCTGTATTAAACTGACTTTGAATGGCCAGTCCTCAATAGGGTTACATCTCTAACTTTAACGATATGGTTGAATTTTGTAGATGACAGCAAATTTTAGAGAGTGAGCTTGTTTGCTACTAAAAATATATAAAAATATGTTATACATTAAATTGAAATCTCAAATCATACAGAACGTGATTTTGTTAAAATTTCTATATCGTTGACATAATGTGGTTCATACATGGTGCGAATAGTTGAGATATGCACGTCAATCTAGTCACCTTATTATCAAACCGCGCTTTACTCGTATTTTGCTGGAAATAGATATAGGATTATATGGGTACCTCTGCACTCTCGTTACTGCCGCTGGCTGTATTTCGGTTTAAATAGCGAAAACTGGCAGTGAGGTTACAAGATACGTGGGCGTATACCTTAATTCTAAGAAATGGAAAGGTGTAATGGGTTTTGGTACTCAGTGTGTTGAGATAATAATTTATTAAGCAGTTTAGCATGAGAAAAAAATCTACGCGCTTGATTAAAGCCGCTTAGCTATTTACAGACCTTGTAAGAATACGTTTGATCAGATTCCATCTGAATCACAAAACTTAATTCTACTTGCATTAAGTTTCGGACACAGATTATTTATAAAGAGGGATATTGTCCTTTCGCAGTGACCGAAGCCTTTGTTAGTTGGGAATATTACTTTTTGCGCTTCTATCTCATTGGTAACTTCCGGAGTTCTGGGCAAGAACCCTTATAGTGGCATTATGTTTTCTTGTATTTTTGTCACAGCAATATTTTTAAACTATATCTGTTATTTTCTCAGTGTGATCTTTTCTTGTAATTGTTTATACTTATAATAAGTTTACTACTGTAATCTTATAGAGAAATAATAAAGAGTATTCTATCTATATCATTATGAAACTTTGGAGAAAAATGTTGTGTAGACATTGACTTCTGAAACATAGGTTTAACATAAGCCGCAAGTGAAAGACATCACTATTTAATAAATGCACATCAATTAAATCATACTATTTATATCAATAAAGAGGAATTATTATTATTTATAATATAAAGACATGATTTTCAAGAAAACTAAAGTTTTGAAGATAAATTAACAGATCTTGACTCATGCTTATCAAAGTAGAGCAGTTTCAAGAGTCTGAAATTGTCAGTTTGTATTTATAAATGCCGATTGGTCCTGGCATAGAATAGGCTACCTCTTCCTTTGCAGTGGGTGTCGTAAAAGGCGACTAAGAGAACTTAATGGTTAAAGGATGGGCAGCAGCGTTCATTTTAAAGCCAACCCACGTGTCAAGTGAGCTAACTACTGGCAAAGCCTCCCTTATAGACAAAGCAGTGGACAATTAACGGCTGATATATAAATAATAATCATAAATGATACGTAAAAGATTTAAACCATGGTGCCCAGATGTTACAGCTTGTAGTGATGTCTACTATTAAGTTATAGGGAAAGAGCGTAGCGATACTAATATAAGATATATTATTACTCTGCCTATATCAGATTTATACCTATGCATTGTACGGAAGAGCATTATTTTTAATTCATCAAAATTTTCCACAGAATGGAGTGGAGCAACGGGCGGACCACCAGCAGAGGTGGTGCTACGACTGCATCCCTCACCTTCCTCCACAGCACGTGCCAACGTATCGCTAGTTGACATCGGTTAGTGTAACGGCTTCAAATAATCTAAACGTCCTAAAGAATCGAATTCATTGTCAAGGGCGTGTGTTTCACCAAAAACTATAAATAAGATGAAAAAATACCTTCAGACGACTTGAACCGGTGGGATTCGAACGCACATCTCTTTGCTATCTGAACTGAGTGTGTTTCCAATTACACTACGGTAGGAATACTTTCAGTCGCTAAATTTTCAACCACTTTTCAAACGTTAGTACATCTGACGTTATAAATGTATCATGCCAGTTGTAATAGACCATCTTGTGACCATAACTTTTGTAAGTCTCTGTTAGACACTTTTACAAGTAGTAAAACATGCGCACGTCAAGCGCGCATCACGCCGCTTGAAAGGTCGTAGGTCGGAAGAAGGTTGAAATTAGGTCGTCTTACTAAAGTATTTAAATAATGTCAATAAGATGTCTGTCTTTATTTCGGTCCTCGTCAAAGATCTTTGTTTTGTAAAAGGTCGTCAGGTTTTTCTGTCGAATGTCTTAGCGGCAAGCAAGAAAATCGGTCAAAGATGCAGCAACACCGCTTAATTCACTACGCAGGCCCTAACAATCAAAGAATGAGAAACTATAGATAATTTAACAAAGTTGATCTTGGGCCAATTTTGAGGCGCCATTTCCCTAAACTTATTCTAAAATTAAAATTTGAATTTAATATCGCACTGAAATCTTTATTGCAAGGACCTTTATCAGAAGTCAAAATTATTATTAATTTAAATTATAATAATCCATAAAACAGTGATAATGATGATGATATCAGCCGTTAACTGTCCGCTGCTGAACATAAGCCTCCCCTTGGAGAGGAGAGGGGTTTGTCAATAAATTCTATGCTTGGCAGGCAGATTGACAACCGCAGTACTAACTGCGGTTACCAATTCGTTGTATAATCCTAAAACCATCAAATTAAAATATTAAATTAGAAGATAAGTTTAAAGGAACAACAAAATCATTATCAGATAAAAGATCTATAATTTATTATCGAATGTCATGATGATAAAATCAATTTATATTCCAGTTCAGAATGTAAAATGGTATGGTTTGAATCTAGAAGAAAAGGTCAGAAACTTACTTAGGTAAAAGACCTTGTCGTACAAAATTGCCTTGTCATAAATTAAAAGAAATTCCTTTTAGAAATAAATCTATGTACATCTATGTACACTTAAGTTAATGCATTTGAGTGTTCCCTTCTTTTCTCTAATTCGTATTTAAATTGTTTACTGTAATTGAACTTCCTTGGAGTACGTACTTAAACCCCTTTGCAAGCAAATACAAGCAATTAACTCCTAAAATTAATCCAAATCTTAACAAGTTAATTTTTTACTTAAAAATCAATTAAAAAGTCGCGTAAGTATATGTTTTTTTGGAGAAAAAAAAAATGTATATCATTTCCCAAAACTACGTAATAAAAAAAATATTTTATCAAACACTATCAAAGATTAAAATTTTTTATGAAAAAAAATTGTTTTTCATTTCCCAAAATTGCGTAATAAAAAAAATATTTTATCAAACACTATCAAAGATAATTAGGTTCAATCATAACATCAAGTTGACTTTGGGCCTTGAAGCCTAGATTGTGATCACATAATTTGATCATGGAAACCTTAATTTATTTTTTCTGTAATTTACCTTTTAGGTGTTCTAAAATTACCTTCCCTTATCGAAATAAAGGCTAGAATTATTTATCTACCTCTATCACTCTTCTGTCATTCCAATATAAATTTTATTAATTGAAATAATTTAAATATAATGCATAAGACGATTATTTAATTATTTAGAGATAAGCAGCAGCGTCCATTTTAAAACATTACCAAAGCCTAGACATAACTACAGTTGCCAATCCGCCTGTTAAGTATGGCAACTACTGGCAAATTTGTTACAATATTGCTATAGTTTTCAATGGTATTGTTTAATTTTGTTTTCTTCACTTGTACTATTCATTTGTGCAAACTTTAGTGGCTCTTAAATTATTATTTGTGTAATTATGTATTGTTATAGCTGTCTGTTTGCCTTAAATAAATAAGTAAAAACAAATAAATAAAACCCCTCAAGGGGAAGGAATGTGTTCAGCAGTGGTCAGTTAACAGCTGGCATGATAAAAATATGGAATGTTAAATTCTGCTAAAATAGCAGAAAGTTTCCCAGTCAAATCATATTACGATGTCAATCTAGAAATGTTTAATATCTAAAATTATTATTACAATAACTATTATTAGTATATATAACCTTAAATAAATAAATCGTCTTGACCATATCATATAGTCCTAAACTAAGCTGAAGGTCTACCATAAAACCTAATTGTGATTTCGGTTACCAATTTCGTGTCGTGTCAATGATGAGACGATGAGATACATTCATACTAAAATTAGATGCGACGACGAAGTGAGATGCTTCGTACGTAATGAACTCTGCCACAAAATATCAGAATCATAAAAAAAAATTTATATCATTTCCTTCGTAATATTTTTTGTGTCGATTGGTTTTAAAATTACGCTCATTTTTTTGTAGTTTATCTTCCACTCTAACCAAATGAATGTAAAGTGAGCTTTCTGCTGAGTTTTTCTAGTCAGTTTTATTTCGGTTCTTCCACGAGGATGTATTAAGATTTCTTTAAGTTTAAAAACATGCACTTTAACAGTGACTAATTACCATTAATATACTTATTTGCCGCTGTTGTAATTTTATTTTTTTTAAAATCATTTTTTACTTTACATTAAATGTATCAATTTGCTTGTAATTTCAATTTAATATCATTATAATAATAGAAGTCACTTCAAAAATTAATTTGAAATTCAAGTTACTGTGCTTAGTTTCACCGAACACCGTTCAATATTTCCCGCGTGCCGCACGCACGAACGAATTAAAATCTCCATTGTATCGGTTTATTCATATTTTACCTTTTCAAGGTTCCATACCTAAAAAATAAAAATGCTTAATCTAATTGGATCTGACCTTACTCTGTCTGTGACTTGAATGAATGTAACCATTTGAAAAAGGAACGAACTACGCTTTGTGATAAGAATAAAACATGGTGCATACGCATACAATACTTGTTTACAAACGATATTTATTTATATATTTTAATTTTGTGACAGTCATGGATCACGCAAATTTTATATGAAGTATCCTGATAGAAAATATCTGATGAAATTGTTTGATAGTAGATTATTGGACGAATAATTATCCTATCAATAAATGCGAAAGTTTGTAAGGAGAAATTAATAGATGTTTGTTGCTCATTTACGCAAAAACTACTAAATGGATTTTAATGAATTTTAGTACATGGGTAGGTTATATCCTAACATAGCACATAAAATACTTTAAATACTGATTCACGCGGACAGAGCTGAGGAATACAGCTAGTACTTCATGAATTAGCATTTTTCTATTTCTTATTTTAATCCAAACATCATCATGCCACTCAATTTTAAATTAGAACGATCTTTTCTCGTAGAAAATAATATTTTCATCCGATTTAAAAAAAGAGGTTCCCAATTCGAGTGTGTATTTTTTTATGTTTGTTACCTCATAACTCTCGTCAGTTGTAAACCGATTAAGAAAATTCTTCTTTATCCGAATAGATATATTTACAGATTGATCCCATATAAATATTATTAAAATCTCTAATTTAGTTTATAAATCAAAATAATTGGTTTTATCATTTTTTTTTTATACAACTCAGAATGGCAAACAAGCTGACGGCCCACCTGATTGAAAGTGGTAACCATCGCCTATAGACATGAGCAGTACCATGGACATAACAGAGTATACTGTTACGCCCATGATATCCCCCATGCGTTGCCATTCCTGAGGACTGAGATGTTATTCCTCTGTACCCTGTAAATTCACGCCATATCCCACCTTTCAAACCGAAACACAGCCATGCAAACACAACTGCCTCACAGTAGAAACACAAATGGACAGAGGTACCCTAGCAATCGACTTTTATACAAAGTCTCCCTCTGGTACTTTTGTACAAAGTCTCCCTCTGGTACTTTTGTACAAAGTCCCTTTTTGTCCCTCTAGTGCTTATCATCATTGAAGTCGGTTTTTTTGTGTAACCCAAATTCATTATAGACAACACAAGTTACAAATCTACGATCCATAAAATTCAAGATAAGAGATACAATCAGAAATCATAAAATTAACAATATAGTGAATACAAATTGTTGGCTAAAAGTGTAACTTAAAGGTTTAAGAGCATTTAAAAAATGGATTCTAATCAAATCTAATGACATCCTATTTAAAGAGATTAAAGTACCCCACAATTAAGATTAATCCGTCTTAATTATGGGAGTGCTTTAAACCTTATTTCTCATTAAAAAGGTTCACACTGGGAAACTTTTTGAAGTGGAAAACGTAATTCAGACTCTCGTGCAGTACGTTATAATAAGTCTATGTTCAGACAAGTTGAGAATTGTGAATATTCGCTACGCAATACCTTTGCTAATTCTATTTATTTATTTTATTTGGAATGACAACAGCTTTTTACAAAATTGAATACATATTACATTGTATTTACTACATGCTAGCCAATTATAGTTATCCACAGCGCAAAACATAAGCATCCGTTAAGCGAATAAAACCATATTTTATGGTATAACAAAAGTAGTATGGTGCATCCGCTACAATGCTCCCACTGTAGGTATACTGTGCCAACATTACAGCAGATGATTCTACAAACCATCCCGAGACCAATACGTCACAGTTGCGCTAACATCATGCGGTTGCGCTGCTAGGTAGTATTGTGGTAAGTATGGGTCTGTGGCGTCTGTAAATAAATATTGTAAATATTCATCTCATAGCCACTTGTCAACATCATTACTTTCTTTTCCATCAAGTAGGTTAATTTAATTGTAGATAGATATTTCACCTCTTTCTATCTTTCGGACTGAACGTACAGACACGACAGCGACGTTTACTTTCTACATTCATTTCTGGTGTCATTCTCTCATTATATGTGAATCAATAATATAATCAAGTTAGTTGTTATTTATTTCCTCCAAACAACTACAGGTCTGACGGAATTTACACTATTTCTCCATAGTAGCTATTTTGATTATTACTTTTGCATTCCATAGTAATTTATGCCATGCTAGTCTCATTTTGATGTTGTCGTAAAAAACAACATATGATTATACGCAGCTGAAATTATTTTTTTTAATTATCAATATTCAGTCAGGTCGACCTTCAAGCAATACCGATTCCTGGCAAATACGTCATGATGTTTCAACTGACATATCTTCATTCTCACTCATCATCACTCATTGGTACCTCAATCGAAGTAAACTAAATTAAAATATAGGAGTTACTATATTATTATCATTTATTAAAAACTTCTAGTCTGGCAATCAACGCTGCCCCACTTTTGTTTTCAATCGAATAAATAGAGTAGCTCATAATAAAATCAAAGTTCGTTCCGATAGGTTGATACCCTTATCGATGAAATGCCAATAACACAACGCCTCCAATCAATTCAGGCCATCGAATTATCAAATAAAGGGGAACTCAAATGTCAAAACAATAGACACACAATAATTGCTACGTCTAAATATATTTCTAGATTGATAATATGAAATATTTTATACAATTCGAAATAATAGTAAATTTTATTTATGGGTGATAATGGAATGGTTACCCCGCCTGCGCTAATAGTATACGCTGGCAGGGTACCAGTGAGGGATAATAAGTAAGAATGAAAAGGCAGGACAGTTAGCCCATCATGTTGAATACTCTTTCAGTTCAACACGATGGTTTACAGTAGGGACCACGTGGAGGTCGACTTGACAGGGTATGTCAAGAATGGGACTGATAGTAATGCGGACGCATTACCAGCAATCCCTTTCTCCAAAAATAATAGTAATTAGTGTTATATAATGACACCTAACGTTCGGTCCTCGAACTAGGATACTTAATGTAATCTGAAACTAAGCAACAAATATATTATTTAAAAACTAAACTATTGAATCGATTTTTATCAAGTTTCTAGACAAATCTGTGAGTATATCCTTTCAGATAAAAAAATAAAATACCTAAATGGGTTTACAATTGACGGATTTATGAGGTAACAAACATAAAAAATATATTTCAGTTCTTTCTTTTTTTTTGTAGTCGGTTAAAAAATATGAGTAAGCTAATGAAACATTTTTCATTATCTTCTTGTTCCCTTAGTTTCTATATCTTGTTAGTATAGTATTTTATAATTATCTTAGTGGGTCATTATCCGCCTGATGGATAACGGTAACCGTCGCCTATGAACCGGAACAACATTATAAACTATCACAGTTTACCAAAATGATCACGTTAATTGCTATTTCTTATAAATTATAAAACATGCAGCGAGAAAGTTTAATAGTTAACATCTGTGATGTTTATAACATCACAGAATGTAATGCAATATTAATAATAATTTTCTAAGTTAATACAATAGTAATCTACTTAAATATGATTACAGAATTCCTTAACTTACGGTCCCCGTAAGGGTCGAGACTGTATTTGGAGAATAGCGGGTCTACCATGAAATGAAATTCCAAATTCTTGGACACAATTTCATATTTTTGTAATACCGAAGTCGGCCCAGTAAATGTATTGTAGCTTAACATTTTGTTCGCCATAAATCCTACCATGAAAGTCCAAAGGAATAGTATTTTAATATTTTTAATATCTTTAAATGGTATGTATTATACCTGCTATATAATTTTAACATAAAATTTGTATTTCATTCGGCCTCAAAACTTCGGAAAACATATCATGGTAGGCCCTCAGTTATTCTCGTCGTCGTAATACTCGTGTGTTGCCACTTCTGAGAATTAGGGTGTTACATGTACCAATTAATTTCACTACTACATTTTCCTCATCAAACTGAAACAGCCATACAAACACACCTCGTGGGGAACAGAGGTCATGCAGAGAACTATCTGAGTACACAAAGTTTCAATTAGTTATCCAAATCCGGTCGTGCAACGTTATCAGGTTTGTGGTTTTACTTAATTTGATGCTATAAATGTTACGATAGATCGATTATACTGAACAGTTGATCTGATTAATCTTTCACAGATCAATGATAAATTCCCTATAGGTTTGTATTTATTGTTGCTGTTACAAAGGAAACCGCAGAGAGACTAGACAAACGTGTTTTAAACGTTGATAATCTATTTTTAACCATAACTATTAAATATTATAGTTAAATACTTATTTTAACTGTAATTTTTGTATGTATACTATGTAAATGTGTAAATGTGTACTTCTTTAGTATAGATGAACCTTCTTCATCCCATGCACTGTATAATATTATTTAAAAAGTAGCCTATATAATAATTATTATTATACAGTCTACTTATATTAATATTTATCGATATTTAAAGAAGAATTCTTTCGCAAAATATTGAGATATATTTTATATGATACTACTACTATACAATAATCTTTTCAATACCACTCAATCGACAGTTTGCAACGTGTTTGAAATACGTGTATAAATTCAATACCTACATATATGTACAATCATATATGAGAATGAAATTGGACAGAGGGATATTTTATTTCCGGCAAGTTAGATTTCATTTCGACGTCCAAACAATAGAAATATGATATCTGTGGCAAACATTCACCAAATGTCAGACATATAATCGAATTAGACGGTTTCCATATAACTCTATTAATCATACTAACTGGTACTATGTATATTTATATTGTATTTGTAGATGTGGTATCTTCAAATCTATATATAAAGGATTGATCTATATATTTGACATGGCTATAAGATTTATGATAAAGGAGTAAATAGTGTCTTACCACCACATCGTATGTATATTATATACCTGTTAGTCACAAAATGAAATAGTTTATTAATTGATTGACTGGTTGATTGATTCATTGATGAACTGATTGATTGACTTATATGGGTCATGTACGTCAGTATATATTGGAAATCTAAAAGAAACTGCGGAATTTATAATCTTGAAATTATACAAATAGGTTCTTTTCTTCATATCTATTCCTGAGGGAAATTTTGTAAAAGTCACCTGCAGAGGTGCCCTTATACTATCCATGTTACTGCTGTGAAATAGTTATGCTTGAATGGCAATTACCATCATCATCATATCAGCCTTAAACTGTCCACTGCTGAACACAAGCCTCCCCTTGGGGATTTGCCAGTAGTTGCCACACTTACCAAGCAGATTGGCAACCGTAGATAGGTTTTAGAGATGTTTTAAGAGTGATACTGCTGCCCATTCCTGGCCATCCCTTAGTCGCCTCTTATGATGTCCAAATTATACGAAGAATAAGGCAGTAAAACTACAGAGTTCGGGGATATAAATAACATCATGGTCCTCAGAATTGTCAAGATATAAGGGGAACCATGGACAACGTAGTACATTTTGTGATGTCCATGGTGCTATTGATGAATATAGATAAAGAAATTTCCTGCTCCAGCTATCTCTGAGATTACTACCTCTGGATCATTGCTTCAGTTCATAGCTGAGCCTGATATCTACTTCATCAGCTTTATTGGAAATAGATCCTCTGGGTTTTTCTTACCGTACAATCCAGAAGATATTCTTCCTAAGTAGATGATAAGCAATGTACCTATTTTAGGTTATGATATTTTCCCACCAGATGGCAGTGGCGTGGTAGTGAGGGCGGAAGAGGCACTGATTGTTGCATTCGTCCTCCTACTATGGGTGGCTGCCATAGCCCTCTTCTTCAACCGATGGGGCAAGATAAGGTGCGTCTATAAACTGTACGTAGATCGCCTGTTTTCTTTGATCAATCTTAGTGTCTTAGACAAAACTTCACACACAAAAATACTATTGTTGATACACCCTAACAAATATTATACTTCTTCCATTCTGAGTCATCTGTTAACTACGATAGTATGTAGGTACAGATTTTAAGCATATGTTAAATGTTTACGGCATTATCTTATCTCCTATGGATATAGCCGGCGACCGTCGTCATGATATCAATAAAATATAGCAATGAAAAATAAATAACAGAATATATCACTAAAATGTTAATTACGCATCTTTCTAAGGTGCAGTGTGTAGGAGACTCCACAGAAGTCCACATAACACACGTTGATATAGAGAAATCGCACATAAATGGTCGTAGGAAACCACAAACTTGCATATACGTCCAATTGGAGCATTCTTATACTGTAACTTCAAGTATTCCATCTCTTATCTGGGTGTGTGTAAACTATCCCTTCTAATAAAGGAGCACCATTGATAAAACGTTTGCCTGTTTTGCCTAGATAGAAGATACTATAGCGTAACCAGTAAAACTTTTTATGAATTACTATAATAGGCTTAATATCAACCGTACTACGACATTAAAGAGTGGGATGTATTAATACGACGAGTTTGGTAGTGACATATATTTCAGTTGATTAACAATTGATTGGCAACTGACTTGCAACTAATTAGCAACTGACTATTAGTATGGGATAAATGTTACCTTACATACTAAATAAATATAAAGAAAAGGAAATTAAGATAGAAATTGTGAGGCGATACTTTAATCTAGTACGTGCAGTACTAAATTAACAATTACTGCATGCATAATCATAGATATGACTTCACATCAAACTATACGGAAGTTCTATAGCTAGTAAAAGGGATATAGATTAATTTTTATTATTTATTTCATTAACAATTTGTGGAGCTTTTAAAATTATCATGGATTTTGAGATATTTTTTACATAATAATGTTATTTGCTTTCTCATAGTGCATGGTATCTACTCGTATGTAGTCATCTGTTTGTCAATGATTTCAAGTATAAAAGTGCGCGAAATATATATTCAGGATGTTGGAGCCATATCAACCCAAGTTTCAACAGCAACATCGACAGAGTTGCGCCCTCGCTGAGAATTCTGTATCGGTGGCACCACACGTAAGTAAAACCAACTTCTGTATACAGTTTAAAGTATAAAAAATAAAGTATTACGAGTATAAATGTGAAAGTTTGTAAAGGTGCTTGTATGTTTGTTACTCAATCACGCTTAATCTGTTAAATACAATTGAATGAAATTTAGCATATGGTTAGACTATATTCTACTTTATTACGTATAATACTTTATATATTTATATAGGTATTAATTCATGCGGCAAAGCCGCAGAATACAGCTAGTAATTTTATTGTCATTTTGATTATTTATCGGAAATATAAAATAGAGTATAAAATCGTCGCGTATCCACCAGAATAGAATGGGCCACCCCTTTCCTTCTCAAGCGTGTCGTAAGAGGGGACTAAGGGAGGTCTAGGGATGGGCAGTAGCGTCTCTTAAAACATCTCTGAAAGTCTAACTACGGTTGCTAACCCGCTTGCCTAGCGTGGTAACTACTGGCAAATCTCCCCTTATGGGGATGGCTTATGTTCAGCAATAGACAGTTGATGGTTGAAATAATAATAATAAAAACAAATAGAGAGAAATTTCTCAAAACAGTCAAAATTATTTTTATTGGAAAACATGTAGGTTCAAACAAAAGACACAGATCAGACCCTGATCAAGTTGTCAGCTGAGACCATATCTAGATAGATAGACCATATCGAGCAAAAACTGAATGATCACGCTACATTGTTTTCTTACAAAGCTCTTAATGTTCATACATTTTTGCTCCTTTGTCAGATAAGCTTTATAAGGCGAAATATATATTAAATAAATTATCACTGTAGTTCACACACATAGAATAGACGTAAAATTTCACTTTGACCTTATACTATACCAAATTTCAATTAAATCTGACACCAGTTTGATTGAGTGCTTGAAAATTTAATTACAAATTTTGAGCCAGAAAAACAGAGATATCTACAATTAAAACAAAAGCACAAAAAAAAACAACTATAGGGAGACTTCTGTGGGTCGCATTCATGTTTCTACCACCAAGTAGTACCTACACGAATGTGTTTCGATTTATAGGGTCTAATATGGAAGGGAAATTAGAGAGCACGGAGACATAAAATCGGCTAGATTCACTTGTCCCTACTAAGGTTTCCCCCCTGAGGGTAAAGAGTGGATTTTTTTCCAATCTGTACCTACTATTGTGCTACCAGTAGGGATATGTGGAATAAATGTGACATGTTTTTAAGAGCCTGAAATTAAAGCGATCCACAGCTGATATAACTTGATCAAAATCTTGCGAGAATTCAAGTAAATTATCATTTTAATATGATTTTTATTATAACCGGTAACTATCCACTAAACATAGGCCTCCCGTCAAAGAGGAGTTTTGTCAGTAGTTGCTACGCTTGGCAAACGGGTTGCCAACCACACTTAAGCTTTGGTGATGTTTTAATAGGGACGCTGCTGCTCATCCCTGGACTGTTAAGTTCCCTTAGTGGCGACTAAGGAAACTTAACGGTAACGATGTTAAGAGGTCTTACGACACTTACGGAAAAGAAAGAGATGATCCATTCTATGCCGAAACTACCAACAGGTTTGCCGAAATGATCAATTAATTCCCGTCTTTCTAAAAGATACAGCACGACGAAAGTCTTAAAGTTAATAAATGTGATGTTTCCTTATCAGTAAATCCTTTATCATCAGAAATTAAACGTGTATAGCGTCCTCCAGCCATTACTCTATATTGTGTGATATATATAACGTCATTCATGTCTGGATGGTAATGGATACTATTTTATATTTTTTTATACAACTTAGAATGGCAAAGAAGCTGACGGTTCACCTGATGGATAGTGGTAACCGTCGCCTATAGACATGAGCAGTACCATGGACATAGAGTATACTGTTTCCCCCATGATATCCCCTATGCGTTGCCATTCCTGAGGACTCAGGTGTTATTCCTCCGTACCCAGTAAAATCACGCCATTTCCCACCCTTCAAACCGAAACACAGCCATGCAAACACAACTGCTTTACGGTAGAAACACGAATGGGACAGAGGTATCCAAGCAATCGACTTTTGTTCAAAGTCTCCCTCTGGTAAACATTAAATAGATTGTAAGCATCCTTGCCACTACAAGTTATATTAAAAAATAATTTGTTTCACTTCAATACAGCACCGGGCATCGCTGTCGAGAGGCTGCGTGTCTTATGACTGTGGGAGTACTTTCCCAGCTTATCAACCGTGCGGATACTTATCTCATCGCCCGAGACAGGTATTGTGAAATTTTAATTATAGCTCGTGAACTGTTTGTGAGAGAAGTCTGGAGTCTTCCTATACGGCGTGTATGAGTTGACCTTTTAAATGCTATTAAGCCAGAATCATATACGTGTATAGTGAAACTTAGTTAAAGCGAAAATCAACTTACAAAAGTAATATAAGTCTAACAAGGGGACTAAATCCTATCAATTGCAAAAATAATAATAAAGTAACTTTAAAAAATATAATATCCCTGTACTTTTAGTACATGTGATAATAAAACATAATGTGGCAGAGCTCCTTATTGTGCTCGGATGATCAGTAGAACAAATTAGAAGAAGCATTTACAAGAAAAATCGAAATAAAGCGATATCCGTAGCTGCCGTGTTAGTAGAAGATCTATCTCTACCAGTCTAATGAACATTAATAGATGTTATAAACATGTTGATGACTATATTTTCAGAACTCCGTTTTCGTTGGAAGTTTGGGCGGCATGGCTCTCATTCCAGAAAGTCCACCGAGGCGATCACGCTCAGCTGCCGATATCCCAGCCCTCGTTCCACCATCAGATAACGCCCACGCAACTACCCCACGATCCTCTAGAGCAGCCAGTCTCCATAGCGCCGTGGACCTGAGGGTTTGTGTACCATCACCACGGACTTCAAGAGCTGCCAGTCTACATTCAGCTGTAGATATGCCTTCGGGGTCTGTACAAGTCCACGTCAGGGGTTCCGTGACAAATCTAAACAGACCCAGAAGTCCAAGGCGGCTCACAATAACGAATGTTTAAAAACTGTGCATGTCTGTAATTTTCGGACCAATTTTGATGTTTCTTCTGTTACTATGCTGTTAACTTGCTTTTGTGTTTAAACGTAGCGAAAGGCCTAAAGTTTAGTGTAATAACATTGATATATAAAAACATAAGATATACAATTAAATACTAAAGATATGGCATACTAAATAGAACGTATTTAACCCAATTTTGTACTCATTTTTAACAATCGACGTTTGTTGTGAAACGTGCAGGAATATTCCGACAAATTTTCTAAATATATTCTTACTATACTCATACCTTATCCTATGATAGCTGTTTATTTTTACAGTTTAAATTCGGCATATTTATAATCTTTTGTATGCTATTGTGAATCTTAGGTTTTTAGTATATCAATGTATATTCATTTAAGATTTATGTTGTTTTAAAAGGTATTTTGATAATTGGGTGATGCATGTTCAAAAGCATGGTACCAATAAATAATTATAATTATTAACTATTAGCATTAAGGTAATCCTAATCTCTTGATATTTCCAGTAGTATCCTCGTCTCTTTCTCTCTTTATCATATCTGTTGTATGTACTTATAAGTAGATATTTTTAGAGCGTTCGACGCAAAATTTAGAAGTGTGGTGCTATATTAAGAAACAATGCATATTATTACTGTATTTATCATTACATTACCTATTTCTTTAATTTTAAAATAACATGCCAATCATTTATTATTAGAATCGCTTTCTTGATATTAAATCATAAATTATTTATGACTTCATCTTAATCTAATTTAAATAAGAAAATTTAATTAAAAAATAGCCATCTTTTGCTTCGTTTTGTTTTCTTACATTAGATACAAGTCATCTTTCATTATACCTTTTAATTAAAAAACAAACCAAGGAAAATTCGTAACAATTGAATTAAGGAGATACTTGTAGAAATCTCTTCTTTTCCCTTTATTTTATTTTTTAAGTAAGTGGATGAGCTCGAAATTAATTTTGAGTTTCAAATTAGAAATGGTTTTTCTCGTAGTCTCTTTTATATTTTGATCTTGACATTGTTTTCGTTTCAGAATTTTTAAGCAATTATGATGGTATAAATATATTTATTAGATATATTATTATAGATGAACCTATTATATATTTATGTATTAATATGCATATCTTAGATGTATAAAAATTTTGAAACCATTAAAAATAATTCACGGACTTATTCTTATATTTCTGTTGACTTCTCTTTTAGATTTTGTACAACCCATACACTTATTTTATTTATTAATTGAAATCTAAATTATTGGTATAATTAATTTATATAATTTATTAATTGATTAGTAAAGTAAAAATTTAGTATTTATGTTTCTTTTTAATATCAATTAGTTACTTAATTTATTCTAAGAATAATTATTTAATAATTTATTTATTCTTTAGTACAGGACATGTGTACTTGGCGGACTTAATATTAAAAGCATTCTCTCCCAGTCAACCTTAGAAAAGTGTTAGAATGCTTATTTCCGTGTTTATACTCGTATTAATTTTGTTAGTTAAATAATTGTAATATTTCTGGAATAGAAACTATCACCTATAATTTTATTTTAGCCCTGTCAAATACGTCCTATAATTAGGTACACGCTGCTACCAATTCTAAAACAATGTTCAATATACATACATAATTAGTGTAGAGAACTTTCCCGAACAATTTAGATACAAGTATAATAATGCTAGCAAACTAATATGGCCAAATATATAAACTACCCTTGGTATATCACTGTAAATATGACTAGTATTAAGGTATTCACTATAATTAAATTAATATGGTCAATTAAGAACTTAAATACTGATCACTACAAGGCTCAATATCCAGTGTGTATTTATTATTTAACACTTTGTTTTATTTTTAAAAACTCCAGTGATTCTTCAAAGGAAATTTCAAAACTCTACACCTCTTTGGTGTTCGAGTTTGCATCCCTTCCCATTCTTATAATTTACTTTTGACAGCTACTCGAAAACACAACTGTTCGAGATTTTGTGAAAGTCAATTTTGAAAACAAAGTAAATGAGATATTTAAATTGCCTAATCTTATTTGATTACAAAGCTACCAAATTACATAAAATTAATAGATACTTATAAGAGTCCTTACTAATATTATTATTAATGTCAAAGTTTATTTGTTTGTTAACTCTTAACGGCTCAATTAATCGTCATGAAATAGTATACCTACCCTTACTATTTAGGATATAAGTTTTTTTTTTTTTTAATTTGAATCAATCGACATATCCAGGTTACGCGGACAAAGTTACTGGTAACAACTAGTATTATATAACAAGTTATTATAAAGAATATCAGCTCCATGGTGAGACCCTGATCAATGTCTGTCAACCAACTTACACCGTGACAATCAAACCAACCCAAATTCAATGGGCCTGTATCTTCTTAATAAGTTTGTATAGACACTTTCAGACACAAGGCAAACTCAAGGACATCTTAATATTGCTTTATCATCCGATTTCATATAAGTTGGAATTTTGCACAAGTATGTTATGTACACATCTTAGATTATATAGATGCAGTGTCTCCATAGAAATTCTTCGAGAAAAATGGGTCCACTTTTTCATAAGATTTTGCATGATAAATAGTTATGAGTGATTCCTTTATAACTTCTATATTTATTTTCTATTATAATTTCTGCATATTTTTAATACGTAAACATTCATTTTATTTATTAAATAATAAATCAAGATACCATTTTATGGTTAATTATATAGAACACTAATAAAAAAACGAGTCAGCTAAATTGACAATTAGCTGAGAAAAAATTGACCCGTTTTTGAGGCTCGATGCTCTATCTATATAATCTATGTACACATATAGGTAACTAGCTCAATTGAACGCAGCGATTTGGATCAAATTGATTATAAGATTAAGATAAGATAAAATGTAGGCAAAACCCAATATATACTTGTAAAGTGTAATCAGGTCTTTATAATTATGAAAAAGGGATATGTGAATGTACCCTTTTTTTGTAATGAGCTCATTTCATACCTCCACCTCTCATTAATGGATGAAATAAATTTTTATATAATTTAAATCTTTAATAACAAAATCTATCTAAACAATATCTGTACATGGGAGATATTTAAGAAAAAAATAATATGAGGCGTCTTAATAGGATAATTTTGTCTGTCTGCCTGAGACTATATCGTCATAGTCGTAGAATACTGACGGATCTGACAAATATTACATATAATGATCCGTCGGTATTCTACGTCTATGACGATATGTTTGTTTCACCATCACATAAAAATTATAACGCCAAATTAGATGCAGTTCCCACAATTGTATTTCTGATAGTCTTATTTTAAAAACTCATGTATATTTTATCTAAATACGCGATCTAAAACTGTACTATTTCATTAGTTTATCTACTTTAGAAATCCGTACGAATGAAGTATCGGGTAAAAAGCTAGTGTGGCACAAAACTTTTGGCACTTAGTTATCTCTGCCTGCACCGCGAGGGTCTTTCCATGAAAACAGATATTAAATGTAACCATTTCAAAAAAGGAACCTATGCGAACGTAATTTTTTTATATACCTACTATTTTAACAAAAAATAAAAAAGGACAATTTTTTTCATATGTGAATCACCTGGAAATAAATAATGTTTTTAGAACTACAATCAACTATGATATTTCTCTCAAATTATAAATTCATTTGATACAATATTCTACAGTATTAAGTAGTATATTAAAGATAATAATGACGATTTAAATTAACTGACTAGAAGCACATATAAAGACTAATTACAGAATGTAATTAATTCTATGCAACTAATTTAATTAAAGCAAACGACAGAACCGACTCAACCTAGAGATGTAAGGCTTTTATGAAAGGGCAGCAGTGGCTATTAAAACCTAGACTTACATTAGCACAACGACAACAGTCGACGAATACCTCTGACTACCCCATTAGTGATTATAGTCGTAACCATATTTATTTTTATTTTGTCGTTACATTATACATGTAGTATCAGTAGAAGACACAAATTAATAAATTACTCACTTTCTTTAAATTATGTAAATAAACAAATTATAAAAATTGTTTTCATAAATTAATTATTGTAATTCCACAGTATTAAACAAAATAAACAAAACTAATTATTATTAACAAAATAAGAGAAGAAGAGCTAAGAGCTTTAAGAGCTCCACCGACAAGAGCGCAACTCTTAAATAGAATAGATAGATAACAAAATGATAAATTTTGTAGTCACATTATCTTGAAGTATCGATATCGATAGATCACACAAATTACCTGACATTCAATTTAAATTGTGTAAATAAATACATTAATTATATAATTAACATCATTAACTAATTATTATAATTACTCGGCATTAAACAAAATTAACATATTATTATTAACAAAGTAATAAAAAATAAATAAAAAATATAATATATTTTAAGATGCTGTTATTTCCCAAATTCCAAATCAAAAAGTTATAGTTATTTAACATTATTAAGATTTACAAATCAGTCGTGCCTAGATCAGAAATAAAACTATAAGATATTTAATGTTAACTTACTCGAAATAAAGGTTAATACATTATTATTATGTTTAATAAATTTAATTATTCAAATGTAAACAAATTTAAGATTGATTTTTATGTAAAATGAAATCGAAATCATAAGCATTCCTTTAAATGAATATTTTTTCAGAATACATTTTAATACAAAATTACAAATAATCTCGTTGAATTCTTTTTTCTTTAAAGAATGCTAATGTTAGGCGATCCCGGTTGAATTCTAGTAATAGTAAATAATTTAGTATTTCTTTTGCACATACAAATTATATGAATAACACTTTTCTTTGAACCTGTAATTGTTCTAATGAGCCGTTTTTATCTTTAAATATATTCAGTGAAGGCTTAAATTTGTATAATAAACATGTAACTTTTCGTAAATTCCTTCTAGTTAAATACAAAATTATTTATTTTTGATCGTTATACTCATGTATTTATTTTGATTATTTTTTCTACATTTGTCACATTTGCTCTGATTTGTCAGTTTTTAAAAAGTTAACTGATTTATGTCATTCCTATATTAATTACTTATATGTTGTCAATAAAAAAATAATCCTTAATAAAAAATAATAAAAATAGTTTTTTTCCAAAAGAAAAACAACTAAAAATTCTGAACGTTCCATACTAATACGATATGCCCTGTTAAGTTTTAAGTACTTAAAATGTTGCTAATGATTTCGACTTCACGATGTGTATTCTTCTATCTTACCGTGTTTTGTTTTTTATTATAGGTACATTTTCATATTGTCATATTAATTTCTTATACTCTTCATTAGTGTACTTGCTATTTTGTTATTATAGCTAATATTTATCTTACCATCTGTGGACTACAATAAATATCTCGTTGAAATAAAAAAAAAAATTATGTAATAGAAAAACAAGACACACAATCAGAGATTAAAAAACAGTAGTAAATAGAACGCATTTAACCAAATAATACATTTTCAAAATCTGACGTAATGTTCTTGCAAATTGTGTAACAATATAACAATAAGTTGACACAAAATTACGTTTTTTTAGTAAGAATTCGGCTCCACTGATGCTTTATTTCGTCTACAACACTACAATAACTTTAAGACCTTATTTTTTTTTATTAGATTTGTGTAATGATTGACGTGGATCTTTCTTTTTTATATCAATAATAAATTAAGGTGAAGCAAAGTTCTGAAGGACAATAAAATCCCATGGCGTCAGTTTGCAATACTTTTCAAGTACTCAAGTTAGATCTTGATAACAATTTGTCAGAAGTAGCCTTCGTTCTTTGTAGAGACGAGAAAAATTCGATATGATAAGTGCTTTTGAAAGTTTCTATTCCGTCCGGAATTCGCTCAGTCCTTTGTGCACTTCGTTTAACCTCAAAAAAAATATATAAATAAATATTTAAACAAAACATCTGTTTCTAATTTAAAATTAGAATATATATTGCTAGAAGAGTAATTGTGTCAATTAACAAAATTTAATAAAACATTATTATTTATCTGATCATAATAAAATATTATACTAAATTTTGTACTATAAATAAAATTAAATTACATTATAAACAATTATAAATTAGTATTTGACACAGCTAATCTTCTACATATCAATCAATCAATTATGAAATTAAATGATTGATTAGTGAAATTCTCTATTTAAATAATTTCCTTTTCTTGTAAAGAAAATTACAACATTAGGTAGAACCTATGTATGATTAACATTTTAATATGGTAGAGGAGTATTGATTTATGTAATTGTTCTACATTTTATTTTTATTTTTTATTGTTATAATCAATTATTAATAATTTAAGTGGAACATGTAACCTATTGACAATGACATGAAAAGAATTCTATTAAACCTTTCAAATCAAATTGTGTTTTATTTGTACTTGTAAACGATTCCAATGATAGATAGAATAACAAGCTATCCTCTCTCTTGCATTATTATTATTTGTATTATAAAACTGCGTAATGATGTTTTGAGCCAGTAACAACAATTAGATTATATGCAGTATTTGCCGTCAACTTGCTGGAGTTTCGTCGGACAACCACAGAGTGTTAATGTTTAAATATTTAATATACAAATGTTTTTTTTATCTGTAATATTATTTCTTTTAATTATAAATGTAAATAATGCATTATTGTACTGTCGCTTTCCTAGATGAGCGATATCGAGAGACAGTAAAACTTACCTAGTTAATCAAATAAATAAATAATTATTATGAGGATTTATTTCTGTGGTAAGTCAAATATAAAATGAAAAAATAATTATCAAATATGAAAGTTAACATGCAGTTATATATGCACTTAAAATGGTCACCATGTATTTAATTCTAAAAGAACATGTGAGCAACGTAATACTACATATAAACAATATAATAGTACATAAGCTCTGAGGAATGCCAATGTATGTAATATTCAAATGAACAGAACTAGATTTTTTTTTATTAATATGTATAAATTCTCAATAAAACGTTAGGTTAACCCAATAACGACGAGTACTCAATATGGACCGTAACATCTTAGTCTTCGAAAATGACAACATACTTTTAAAATGATAACAAGCTTCCTAACTAGGGTTTATATCTATTTATATATGTAACGATTACTTTCCATCAGATACTCTTCGACTTGTTTGTTATTCAAAATCGTAAGAAACGTAACTCTTTGTGTTTTCTTTCCTCATGCGCATAGCTTAGGGCTTGAAAATATAATTTCCACCCAGCTTCTTTTTTCTGATCTTTAAAATCTAAATCTCTTTAAAGTAAAAGTTAATAGGTTGATTATCAGTTTGCGAACTCCATTTTCGTTCTCATTCTTACTTCCCATCAGAAAAAATCATTTATAATACCCTTCAACAGTAAAAAAAAAAATACTGGCCGTAAAGGTTCGAATTATCATTAATCTTAAAGATACAATTTGCAAATATTTGAAAAGCCCTCGAAACAATCATAAATCATTTGTTAATAGAACAATCTGTAATTCCATTATTACGTTCTCTAGAGTCCATCGGAGACTTGACCTAGTAGATGTGAAAATGCATCGTGTGGCAGATTTTCTCAGGGATCGAGGGACCGTTCGGGCCAAGGTCGACCCACAATAGGCCCGGCCGGCGGCCCTCCGTCACCAACCCAACGCAGATACGATCTAACGGAACTGGCATTGCAATTTTTCTTGCACTTCTTGAAGATTTTTTTATACGATTTAATATATGTATGTCGTTCACTGGAAAGCTTTGATGAATATACAATAATGTATGCGATACCGGAGTAGTAGTCATACGTTGCTCGTCTTGATGGCTTAAGTATTAAATTATGTGTCCAATGATTTCACTATTACATTATATGTGTGGTTTGCAATCTCGCATCCCGCATTCTAGCGATTTCCCGCATATTAATGAGAACTGCGGATTTTCCGCATTAGTGCAGTAAATTCTGCGCGGAAAATTTTTAACAATTTAGTAGCAAGAAGTACATTAAGTATATAGAAATCTAATGACCATTCTATTAATATTATAAATCCAAAATTTTGTAACGATGCATGAATAGATGGATGTTTGTTATTCTTTCAGGCAGAAACTGCTAAACAGATTTAAGTTCAATTTAGTAAACAGGTAAGTTTTATCCTAACATAGGACATAGGATTTTTTATATTGATTCATGTGGTTGAAGTCGCAGGATAAAGTTAATTAGTAAAAAAGTAATATGTTATTGATGGTTTCTGTTAATTTTTAATTAATAAATATAGTTTTTAATGTATAAAATGGTTTGATGTTTTAAATCCATTAGCTTATATCTATTTGATTTTATAAATATGATTTTTTTTTATTTTTATATATAAATATTTATATTTATTATATTATTTTAAAATATTTTTTTATTTTAAATATTTATCTATTTATTTTATTATTTCTTTTTTATTTTTATATATATAATATATTTAACTCTTTATATACCAGAACAATAAAATTTAATACTTATTCGTATATAGTTTTTATATAAGTTTTATGTTTATTCACTAGTCTAACAACAACATCAAAAAGTTGAAATTGTATGATAGTAACCATTATTTTTAATAGAAAAACAACAAAAAAAAATATAGTTAATTCGAAAAATTGAACACTCGCTATGTATTAAATGTTGTGAAATTTACAGTGGAATCCCGCTGTAATTGTGAATTTTCAGTTGGAAAGAATAGTTTGCGGGATTGCAAACTCCAATCATATGCCAGTCTTCAATCGAAACTGCAATTTTATCCTGCTAATATATGTAATAACGTAGTAAAATAAATTGTTAATATATTTTAAATTTAGAATGTTCGTTTTTATTATTAGGGACGTAAACGAACAGACGGTCTACTTGACGACACATGCAAGAACACTTGCAAAATGCCTGGCTTTTATATATATATATATATATATATATATATATATATCACTTCCATATTTATCAACTGTTTGTATGAATAACTGTTCTCTGTGTGTATATGATATCGAATAAATTGTTATTATATATTCATTAGAATTTCTTTAAAAATTAAAATGCAACGAGTATAATTCAAGACAACAGCAACACAACTGCTGTTGTCGACGGCATTCCCATAAATTCCATGCAGAACACAGCACCCGACAATATAACTATAGAAACGGTAGTAAAATATAATATATAGTTACTACTACAAGGAATTAGTATATATTACATAATTATATATTTTTCGTTATATGATAGAGTTTTTAATGGTTGAAAATGATGCTCGAAATTCTTTGTTAGCTTACTAATTTAAAATTAATGGCAGTACTGTGTCAATATTGACTGTTCGTTTCTGGTTGTCATATTGCTTATTATTTCATGCTATGTTAGCCTTTGATATTTACAATAATACAAGAAATACTGTAGGCGACAGGAGCTCATAAAACAACTCGAAATAAAATAAATAGATGCAGAAGTCAGCTTTAACAAGAAATTGGTATATTGCAACACACGCAAGATACACACACGTCGCTTACAAATAATATGCTTAGTTTATGTAAATAAAATATCTAGTATTAAAAATAGGTCAACTTTTTGTCAGATAATTGTCACGTGATTCGTTTTTTATTATTTTTCTATCTTAATACTATGACATTCTTTTTTTTATTTAGAATTTCTCTTGTATATATGTATATTTGTTCTCTATTGCTATTACTTACTTACTATATAAAATCTTATTTCTTCACATTCCAACAATAAATACGTATAAGTACTATTACACTACTAGTAACTTTTTAAATATTATCCTTCTGTCTTATGAATATACAATTGAAATTTATAGAAAAAAGAAAACAAAAAATTTTTTTAATAATGCCATTTTTCATAAGAAAGTAAATCATCTCTGCGGCAAGGTATACTATGGTCTTGTTTTTTTTTATACATCTTAGAATGGCAAACAAGCTGACGGCCCACCTGATGGAAAGTGCTAACTGTCGCTTATATACATGAGCAGTACCATGGACATAACAGAGTATACTGTTTCGCCCATGATACCCCCCATGCGTTGCCATTCCTGAGGACTCAGCTTTATTCCTCTGTATTTCCTCTTTGTTATTCCTCTGTACCCAGTAAATTCACGCCATATCCCACCCTTCAAACCGAAACAGCTATGCAAACTGCTTCACGGTTGAAACACGAATGGGACAGAGATACCCAAGCAATCGACTTTTGTAGAAAGTCTCCCTCTGTTCGCAAGTTGATTGATTGATGATGATTCTCTCTATGATTTTGATCTCTCATGGACGTTCTTCAATAATGTATTTTAACGTTAATTGAAAAGACGTCATACTTCTCTATTAAGTGTTTTAGGTCGGCGTCACTTGATCTACAGTGAGGATATTTATCTTCAGAAAGAATCTTAAGTCTAATAGCTGCTGGAATTTGGTAATGTCCGAACCTCATTCTATTTCTAACCGTAATAAATTTCTTATTGATACAAAACTTGTGATTGTCGTACCAAGGTTTTCTTGGCAAATCTTTTCGAGTTATCTTAAGAAATTTCTTTCCAGTAGTCCGACCATCTTTGCCTGGCAGGTTCTTTAAGCACAATATGGTAAAGGGCACCTTCAGAATAACCATATGATCTTCACCCCACTTGGGAGTTTGCAGCCTTATCCACTGTTTCGTTGTCATCTCTTCAGACAAAGTTGCCATATGCGATTTTAAATTTTTCCCCAATTGTATTTTTTTTTTCTCTAAACCGATATTTTAGTTTATTTACTTTTATCTGTTCTTACTTGGCAAAACAACATAAGTTTGTGTCGTCTTGCTATTGTGTTATTTAACAAATACCCTTCTTATTTTTTACTTCTCTTACATTCTCCTTCATTAATACATTTTATTGTACTTACATATATATACTATAATATATTTTACCAAATAATAATAAAAATCAAAGTTTTTGAAAAATATTTGCAAAATATTTCCATAATATTATTATATTAAATCAAAATAAAATAAAAAAAAAATTCATGAACAAAAGATATTTTTACTCAAGATTGCGAAAAAAATACCTAATTTGGCAACACTGACTTTAGATAATGTAATACATGGATATCTTATTCTCGACGCCTCTAAGCTCATTCATCAAAATCTGTCGTTTGGCCGCTACGAGTGATAGCAGAAACTCATCTAATATGTAACATAAATACCTACATAAACTATAAAATCAATACACTGTTTTTTGCGTTATACATTGTATGCTTTTGTTATTTACTGCAGTATGGCACGATATCCCACGATTTATATCACATATTGACACAAAAGTCAACTATAAATCAGTCTAATAAGCAATATCTGATATATGGTATATACTTGTATATCCCGCCAATCAATATGTATATCGATTGGCAGGATATACGAGTATATATATATATATATATATATATATATATATATATATATATATATATATATATATATATATATATATATATATATATATATATATATATATATAGATGTTGGACCAATACATATAGATGTTTATTTAATTTTTATTTATTTATTAGACGTATAAAAACTTATAAAACAATGTTCATACAGTATAATATAAACTATACAAGTTTTTCTGTATACTGCATATTCGCCGCCGAGCTACTAAAAATCTACAATAATTAATTAATTATTAATTAATTAATTCTGAACAGTTATATAATAGATAGACTCATTTTATATTGTGACATTTTTTATTAAAGCATTTAAGTACATTGCAACTATGTCATATCAAATATAAAATTAGAATCCAAACCAATTACATTTTGCACTCCCATTATACCGTAACGGTAAAATCAAATAATATCGTGCTTTTAGACTCGTGCCGAAATACATAACTTACCAAAACGTCCATTATAAGTATGATTATCTTAAAAAATATATTTTTATGTAAACAAATGCTTTCACAAACAAATCGTTTGTAATAAAACTTTTCACTCTCGCATTTTCCACACGCGTCTGTTACGAGGGAGGTACTTATAATACATATGTGTCGTAAGAAGTAGGCATATAATAAAAATGATGGAAATTATTTTGTGTATGCCGCTTGTAAAACCGGCTGCTCGTTTTCCGCGTTGTGGTCTAAATTGAACAAATATTTTATAGTCAACAGTAAGCGAGAATACTTATACTACTGTCATTCGCAATAGGGAAGGGGTAGTTAGTAATGGGGATCATAACAGTTCCACTGCTAGCAATGTACCCTATCAGGTCACTTCCACGTGACTTTCCCTGGAAATCACCTTGGTCAATTCTTGTGGAATACGTCATGATGAACTAACTGGCCTGCTTTCATCCTCACCTATCATCCTTCACTGGTACTTCGCCAATATGTACCGCGCTATCGGTATTACTAATTATTATTTTACTTAATAAAGCGGGATTACTATTCCATTCCAAAAAAAAACTATCGTTCTTAGGTTTATTTTTTTTTTTTTATTTATTTAAAGAAATAATAATAAAACCAAGTACTACTAAAGTAATAAAATACGTAGGAGAAAAATAATTAAGAAATACAAATTGCCGTTTAGCATAGAATGTGTGCATGCGTGGATGCGTGCATTCGTACGTGCGTGCGTGCCTGGATTCGTGTATCGCAATATTCTACAAAACGAGGTCCTTGCTCAGTATATTGCTGTAGTGTCAGGGACGCTACAACGCTGTATTTCAGCACGCACCTTGACAACCCTCAGGTTCTTATAGTAAGAAATAATAATAAACAATTTAGAATGGTTACTTAAATGCTAACTACATAATTTAAATGCTTTTGTACATTCATTAATAAAGATATCAAATTTTAAACAAAATGTACACAGGCGGACTTATCTCTTGACTGGATTTCTTCCAAACAACCTTAACAACCCGTTTTTTTTGTTGAGACTTGTCAAAATCAAATTCTTGAATATTTTAAAAGAAGTTCCAATAATTCATTTATAAAATGTAATTAGAATATTTTTATAAATACGCACAAAAATGAGGTTTCGAAATCGGTCACGTATATGAATAATAAAAACATTTAATAAAGAAAAAGGAACAAAGTTCGAGTATTTGACAACATTTTTTTTATTTGTGTATCTCTGTAGGATCATTATAGGAAATGAATTTTTGGAAATTAATTCATGTTTGAGTGGTATGGGTTGTCTTATACTCTTTAAGTATTCGTTGTCCAATTTTCTATATCACCAGTAGCAAAGACAATCCAAACTGACAGCCATGAGTTAACACAGAGCCTCATCCACTTTATCTCAAAACGTGAAACCTGCCACGTTGAATTCTAATATCTTATGGTCGGCGAATTGTAGGCACATTGAGGGTTATGTTTACCATAACGGCAAGAGTCGGCAAATGCTTCTAACTACTTCATTAAAAATATAGTTGTGAGTATATTTTGTTATTTAATATAGCAACTCATCTTGTCTTTGCACTGGCATACTAATGAAAAAATTTTTTCACCACTCCATACGATGTTTTAAATTTTTTTTTTCTAACAAGCAATTACAAACACAATATAAAAATTATTATTATTTAACTCTTTATTGCACCATAAATAAAAATATACAATGAGAAGTGAATAATTCAAGTGAAATACAGTAACATAAATACAAATTGAAATATACACATAAATGTCAAAAGGCGGTCTTATCGCTAGGGCAATCTCTTACAGACAACTTTTGGTATAAGAAGAACAGATAGAAGTGGGCAGGTGGCGCAAGAGTGAATTAATAATTTTTCGTGCATAAAATACAAAAACCTGTAATGCAAAACTGTAATTAGCCAATTATATGCCACAGTTTCCGAAATAAACTGTTTATATATATTTGGCAATTGATTTCCATTCACATAGATTTTACATAAAAGTTATGTAACATAGACATCCGTTAGGAAATGTTTTTTGGTAATTCCCACGAGAACGGATTTTAACGGGTTTTACGCGGGTGAACCCGGCGGGATTTCCTTTTGTTAAGTCAACATTATCTTCCTGCCCGTATCCCGAAAGCATTTAGGTTCGGCGCATTATGTTTTCTCTTCCATTCATCTTTGTATGCTGTCATCTCCCTATTCACATGAAACATTAAAAGTTATTTACACTTAACTTCTTTTAAAAATAAAGAAATACATGATAATATGGTTGCCGTGTGCCCCTGGCATAGGATAAGCCGTGACTGTCGTAAGAGGCGACTAAGGGAACTTAACCCTTAAAAGCCTGATTTTTTAAATCAAATTAAAAAATATATAAGTGTATCCTTTATTGTGTTTACTAATGGGGAAAAATAGTAAAAAAATCATAACGATATTTTTATATATTTATTTAGAAAAAAAAAACATTTGGTATCATTTTTGATAGGTACTTTAGGCATTACGGTAATCAAAATATTTAAATTTATTTAACAATGAAACAATGCAAACCCAAACAAATTTAAAACTTCAGGTATTTAAGGGTTAATGATCAAGGTGTGAACAGCAGCGTCCCTCTCAAAACGTCACCAAGGCCTACTTGCGATTGCCAATCCAAGCGTAGCAATTACTAGTAATTGATTGTCTTTATGGGAGAGGCCTATGTTCAGCAGTGGACAGTTAACAGCTGATAGGGTATGGTATGATAACCTTTATAGCGCAATTTTAAGATCGAGACTACATTACTCGAGCCAAAACCTCCCATAAAACGTTCCCTAAGGCCCAATAACAAGACGCGATCTTCTCAAGCGGAGTTACACCTAGTAACGATTGCATATTTTTCAGTTTATAACCATTATAACCGTGCCATACTATATGTATATATTATGCTAACACAAGTAAATTTTGCACGCATAAAAACAGCAATTTCAATTGGCCAATTCTACTTGAATCGTAACCAAATTTATTTAAAGTTTTGAAGGGTGGGATATGGCGTGAATTTACAGGGTACAGAGGAATAACACCTGAGTCCTCAGGAATGGCAACGCATGGGGGTATCATGGGCGAAACAGTATACTCTGTTATGTCCATGGTACTGCTCATGTCTATAGGCGACGGTTATCACTTTCCATCAGGTGGACCGTCAGCTTGTTTGCCATTCTAAGTTGTTTAAAAAATGCTATGTATCCCCCCATGATATTCCTGAGGACTCAGGTGTTATTCCTCCGTACCCTGTAAATTCACGCCATATCCCATCCTTCAAACTGAAACACAGCCATGTAAACACAACTGCAACGGTAGAAACACGAATGGGACAGAGGTACCCAAGCAATCGACTTTTGTACAAAGTCTCCCTCTGGTGAGACTATGCACGTACAGCATTTCATATCAGAACACACAAGCAAAACGTATACTAATTCATACAAATTTACAAATATTATAATGTGAAAGTGAATTTATTTGCTCGGTGCCTCCGTAGCAACTTTTCACCCGGGATGTGATTACCTCACTTACCGCAGGAACACACCTTACAAAGGCAGCTAGTGTAAATTTGCTGCGGTCTATTATAAGGCAGTTTACAAGCGATAATTCTCATTAAACTAAACGTCATTTTGTCCTAATGAAATTTAATACAATATAATTGATTCCAATTATGTATCAACATCATCATTTTTTTGGTTGAAAATAGTATGGTAACCCTGCCTGCGCTAACGGGATACGCTGGCGGAGCACCAGCGAAGGGTGATAGATGAGAATGAAAATAGGCCAGTTAGCCCATCATGATGAATTCATCAGGAATTAACCATGATAGTTTCCAGTGGGAACCGCGAGGAGGTCGACCTGATTGGGTATATTGCTAGCAATGGGATTCTTAGTTTCCATTACTAATAATCCCTTTCCCCCCAACATCATCATATTGAACGTTAACCGTTCACTGCTGAACATAAGCCATGTCCATAAGGAGGATTGTTGTTTGTAAGGTTTTTCACAGCCATTAAAAAAAATCCATTAAAAAAAACTTGCCAGGCAGGTTTTTTTTAATGGATGATAATGGAGCGGTTACCCCGCCTGCGTTAACGGTATACGCTGGCGGGGCATCAGTGAGGGATAATAGGTGGATAATGAAAAAGCAAGTCAGTTAGCCCATCGTGATGAATACACCTGGAATACATTACGATTGTTTTAGGGGGAAATTGACAGGATTTATTTACAATGCGATTTATACTAATAGACAGGCGAGTTAGCAACCGCAATTAGAATTTAGTGATGTTGTACTCGAATATTAAGTTCCCTTATATATATATATATTACTCTATTATTTACTCTTTGTTGCTCCACTTAAAGAATAGTACAAATTCAATAGTAAATTTAAAATACAGTATAAGCAATAGTGCTAAAAGTTAAAATTATTTATTACATTCATTTATATAAGCTAGATTGTAATATAAAACAGATATTTTTTTAATAGATCTTTGGAAAAGAATAAAAATATTACAATGTGAAGTTGCTGTTGTTTGCAAAATAAAACCCATATTCCATTTTCGAATATGTTTCGAACCCTGCACCTGCCTACTCACCCATCACCATACAATCTAATCTTATTGCCCCTCACAAAGTTACTTCCACTTAGTTAAGCCATTCTATTTGAATGGAAATATCTATCCATCCTTATGTTCGCTTTAATACATCCAATTATCAGCGCTGTGTCACTGACAGATGGAAATCCTGCCATGAAACTGTCGTACATTTAAATTAATCCATCTTCCAACAAATAATATTGTATTACGTAATAATGTAAAAGATTATTTTTAGTATGTAATTTGATATATTATATTACTAAGCGAGCATACTTTAAGAAAATAAAAATACAGCTATATTTTGGTTCTTTGATTAGAATTATTTTGTTTAATTCCGCTACAATTAGTATATATGACTGTCAACAATTAAAGACTAACTACTATTGTTCTCGCTAAAAGTTCTGTGTTTCTACATTAGTCATTAATCTCCGACCGCTATCCAGTCCACGCATGTGTTGCGATACGTGTATGATCTCTAAATGAGACATTTTCAGGTAAATTAATAGATCGCTGTTCGAAGCCTTGTGCTGATCGTTCGACGTCCAGACTTCTAATAACAAAATAATTGTAATCGACTAACCATTGATTTGGACTTCCACATAATAACATCTAGTTCAAAGTTGAATATTTTAATTCGCTTATATCTTACTAATATCACCACTGATATTATAAATTATCTGTTCGTCCCAGTTTCTCACGGTTGTACTATGTTTCATAATTTTGTAAATCTTTCAAACATTTTCTTCCATACAAGCTCTTGTCCTGACAATTACAAATACAACGAAAAAAAATTAGCCAAATAGGCGTAGCTGTTCTGAAGCGATGAGCATTTTGATGTGAAAATACATTCATTCTGCAATTTATTTTTATTCTTATAGTGACTGTATCCTGTGGATTTATTTACGATATAAATTAAAATAAATAATATTCTATATATTAATATAATATTTTTAGATGAATAGAATTTGTTAGACATAGAAAAAAATACGGTTCAATATATATTTGAGAATGAAAAGGCAGGTCAGTTATTCCATCGTGACGAATACACTAGCAGTTGCTAGCAATAGGACTGGTAATCCGCATTACTAACAATGCATTCCTCCTTCCTAATGAGACAGTGCGTGTACGGGCCACCGCACATACTTTTTTTTTTTTTAATGGGTGATAATGGAATGGTAACCCCACTCGCGCTAACGATATACACCGACGGGGCACCAGTGAATGATAGGTGAGAATGAAGCAGGTCAGTTAGCCCATCGTGACGAATTGAATAAGAATTGTTCACGATGGTTTCCAAGGGGAAACACGTGGAGATCGACCTAATAGGGAAATTTCTAACAATGGGGCTGTCAAACTCCATTGCTAACAATTCCTTTCCCCCCCATCGCACATACTTAATAGCATAGTTAATTTTAGCCTAGTAAGCAAGCAAAGTGACGACAATCGCGGTGCAGTCATAAGGACATCACTTTACGTAAATATGATCCCGGTTTCGAGTCTCGTCCCACATAACACAAGGTATCCTGGCTTGAGGACCAAGTGGTTGATGCGATTGCTTCGCATTTATTATTTTTTAATTGTTTTTTATAAAACAGGGGGCAAATGAAAATGTCGCTCATCTGATGGTCAGTGACTAACGCCGCTCATGAACACACACACCAGAGGCATTACAAGTAAACTGCCAGCCTTTTGAAGAGAAATATGTTTTTTTCTTAAAGGTTACGATGTCGTATCTGCTCGGAAATACAGCTGTTGGAAGTTAATTTCAAAGAGTACATGCAAGAAATCGCCTTAAAAATCTCATGGTGGAGAAGTATGTATGTTAAATTATTAAAATCAGTGTTCGAGCACCACTCAACCTGGGTAATATGTTAAGTCGATAAATACTTAGGGCCTACCCAATTAAAGCTATAGTCGCCAATTCGATATTATTGAATATTACCCTAATGGGGTATGCTGTAGTCATTGTGGTCAAAGTAACACTCGACATTCCCACATTCCTCCAAACACATTAAAATCCAATTGTAGGAGGCGACCCTACCGCCATCTGTGAACAGAAGACGCATACTAATTTTATTATTTTATTGATTTTTCTAGCTTCTTTCCCATTATTTTGTACACTTGAATTTTAGAAGTAGGAAAACTAACGACATATACTTTACTTCTGATGGCGTAAGACAAAAGGTACAATCGGCTTTTAAGTTAGACTTTCAGGAATATAACTATGAAAATCGCATCCAATTTTTTTAATGGATAAAAATGGAATGGTAACCCTGCTTGAGCTATCAGTATGTGCTGGCGGGGCTCCAGTGAAAGGTGATAGGTGAGGGTGAAAGCAAGTCAGTTAGCCCATCGTGAAGAATTCCGTGAGAATTAACCATGATGATTTCCTGATAGAGTACATTGCTAGTAATGGAACTGTTAGATCCCTTTACTAACAATCCCTTTCCCCCCTCGTATTCAATTTGATATACATAGTTTTTGCATGGTGCCAGAACAAATATAAGACAGACAAACAGACATTTTTTTTTAATTATTGTTTTGGCTTTGTCCTTGTATAATAAAGACCTCGTATAATCATCGTCTAGTTACAATTTTATTATATTATCAAGATAACAGTAAAAATAAAAAAAAAATTAAGAACAATTCCAAAATAATGAGATCATCTTATATTATTATCTATTTACGGATGGCTGCGTGTGTTTGAAATAACATTGTTTTATAATTTAGTTAGACGAGTAACGTTTTCTGCGAAACGGAACCATTTTTGAGATAAAAAATAATTAGATGTCATTTCAAAACAATGGGTTTGTACATAGATTTATATAAAAATATTTATTTATAGATTAAATATAATATAAAATAGATATAATTATACAATATTTGCTTTCTAAAATTATAGTATAATACTTGTATTAATATTGTAACCATTTCATTTTTATCTCTTAAAAATATAACTTGCCCAGTCAACTTCCGCATGGACCGCATGGTCTACATAAAATCATCATGATTCATCATCATTCATCATTTCAGTCATTAACTGTTCACTGTTAAATATAATCTTCCCCCATAGATTGCCATAAAGTATAAAGCAATGGTAAATACCATCATGGTTAATTTCTGTCAAATTCCTCATGATAGCCCTACTGGTTTGATTTCATCCTCACCTATCATCCTTCACTACTTTGTACTCTGCTAGCGTATTCCGTACCATATCAGCCATTAACTGGCCACTGCTGAACATGAGCTTTCCCCATAAGGGGGGTTTTGCAAGTAGTTGCCACGCTTGGCAGACGTGTTGGCAACCGCAGTTAAGCTTTGGTGATGTTTTAAGAGGGACGCTGCTGCCCATCCCTTGTACATTAAATTGTCTTAATCAACCAGGGGAAAGGATGCCTTAATTAACGGCCCATTCTATGCTGGGACCACACGGCAATTCACGCTAGCGTATACCCACAGCGATATCTCACCCATGTACGCCAATAGCGCAGATGCGCCATTCCATTTTCATCGTATCTTACTAATTTTCATTTGCCAAAAAAAACGTACGAACGTGCCCGAATGATAATTAGATTGGCCATCGACACATCAACTAGCGTCCTAAAACGTTTTTATTAGACATATAAATCTACAAGCTGCGAGATTACTTCTATTTAGGTTCGACGAAGGATTTTTGTCATTTGTTCTCAAAATGGCCGCCGTCTAATGAAGACATTTAATTCCATTATATTACGTCGTTCCTTAGCCTTTTTATGTCCAGAAAAAAGCTGTTATTTTATAAGATTATTGTTATGTTTAGATTTTTTCGTTTCGCTGGGTTTGTTTATGAATGAAAAAGGGAACTTTTACTTACGAGAATTATTACAAATCGTTTGTTTATTACAAAATTTGCAAGTAATTATTACAAAAAGTGTTAAATATCTACATTTATCAGCTTCAATTTAGTTATTGCAATAGCTCAAAAATAATGTGCAACTAAATAAAATAATTATATATACTATATATTATATGTTTGTTAGTCTCACTAAAACTTAAAAACGGCTTTGAGTTTAAATAGCAGATTTGAATATCTTTTTTTCATTTTGTTCATATTTATATAGGAATAATTTAGAAAAAAAAAATTATAAAACTTAAGCTCAGTTGAAAAATCGAATAATTAAAAATGTGTAATTTTGTATAGAAATCGCAACTTCGGATGACCTTTAGTAGATGGCTCTGTAGAGTCAAAAAGGAAAATTTCAATTAACGACAGCATTTTTTTATTTTATTTTATTAATATTATTATTCATTATTATTATTATTATTAAATATTGATGTAGTTTTTTCCACACTTTATATTAGAAGTATGCAATTGAAAAGATATATATTAATTAAATATAGTTTTTCCTTATATATTTATGAACGAATAAGTTAAAAACTCTTCAATGTCTCCCGGTACAGTTACTTGCGTAAAATATGTCAAGTAAAAAAACATTTCAAGGAGCAAGGTAAAGAAGCAACAATGGGCGGCTCCGTTTCGTGAGACTTTTTGTGAACCATGACAAATTACGGGACCCTTAATGAGGAAGCCCGTCACACAATTGGTCGGTTTTTGTTTCACTTAATTAGATTGGTAAGAATGGTAATTGGATTTTTTTTTTAATAAGCCGTATTATCATTGACGAAGTATTGACATGTCGAAATATTAATTTTTTATCTATGCTCTTACCAAATACCTATTGGACTTGTAGTATTTGTACTTCAGAAATCTAGTCCTTAATTATAAATATGAAAGTATGCCTGTTTGTTTGTTACCTTTTGGGGCCTTAACAGCTTAGTCAAGTGCTTTGATATTTTGGTATATATATATATATGGGATGGAGAAAAATATAGGCTACTTGTTATCCCGATCAAGCAAACGAAGTCGCGGGTTAAAACTAATAATAGAACGTAATAATTATTAAATTATTAATTTAATTACATAAAACGTAACTGTATATGATTTTCTCGTCTATCCAGGCTCTTAAATCCGATGAAAAACCAACTTTCAATTAACATACATTTTATACGAATAAAACATAAATAATGCAATATCTATATACCTATTTTTTTTTTATGGGTGAAAATGGTATGGTAACCCCGCCTGCGCTAACGGGATACGCTGGCGGAGCACCAGTGAAGGGTGATAGATGAGAATGAAAACAGGCCAGTTAGCCCATCATGATGAATTCATTAGGAATTAACCATGATAGTTTCCAGGGGGAACCGCGAGGAGTTCGACCTGGTTGGGTATATTGCTAGCAATGGGATTCTCAGTCTCCATTACTAACAATCCCTTTCCCCTCTATACCTATATTGAGTATCTGTGTTATCTATAATCAATTATATATTTCATCTATGTTTTACCTAGTATACGCTATTCGTATAGCGAGAACATTGGCTAAGGTAACATGGTAAACAAGCTCTTGTATAATATAAGATGTAGGTACTTAAGATGTAACTTACCGTTCGTAATACCAACTCAATTTAATTGGATCTTTTCAATTTGCCTCTATATTTGTACTACCCAGAATAAGCACTTATTAGAAAATCAAAGATATTATAATATATATATATATATAATAGAATTTCATATATTTAAAATATAATATTGATGTTCACTTTCATACTCGTAGTATAGTGGATCACATATCAATGACTGTGGGTTCGATTCCCAATACAAATATGTGTACAAATATATACCGTGTGGTTCCGGCATAGAATAGGCTACCCGTTCCTTTTCCGTGAGTATCATAATAAGCAACTTAGGGTGGGCGAAGGATGGGCAGCAGCGTCCCTCTTAAAATATCTCTAAAGCTTAACTACGGTTGTCAATCCGCCTGCCAAACATGGCAACTACTGGCAAAACCCCAAGGAGGAGGCTTAAGTTCAGCAGTGGACAGTTAAAAACTGATAAGATACTGATGATAATATATATAAAATGAAATGAGATGGAATGAGATAGAATGAGATGAAATAAGATGAAATAAGATGAAATGAGATGAAATGAGATGAAATGAGATGAAATGAAATGAGATTTATTCGTAAAAACATAATTGTAGTTTCTTAATTAATATTATAGTTTTAAAAGGGTACAGTAATTGTGGTTTTAGAACTGGGACAGATAGAAAATACGTTTTCATTTTAAATAACTGAAAATGGCCGCCATTTTAATTAATATTAATTTGTAATCAGTTTGTAAGCAATACGTATACATTTATATTTATATTATGTAAGAAAAAACAATCAGCAATTCAAATTTAAAAAATCGACTTCATCTGGGAAATTTTTAATCCAATTACAATCCAATTAGGCAACGTTAAAAAAAGCTCGTTTAATTTGGAAAAAAAAATATTAAGCCAAACGTAAAATTGACTAATTAAATATATGTGTGTGGCATTTTCGCAGTCAGTTGTGTAGGTCCCGGCGTAGAATGAGCCATCCCTTAAAGAAAAGATAAAGGAACGGACAGCAGCGTCCCTCTTAAAACACTAAAAGCCTAACTGCGGTTACCAACGCGCCTGCCAAATGTGGCAACTACTGGCTAAACTCCCCTTCTGGGCAAGGCTTTTGTTCAACAGTGGTCAATTAAGGGCTTACAATGTTAATTAATTACATATGTTGAATGAATGAATGAGTATACTTTATTTGTATTATACAATATAGGAAATAAACAAGACAATTTACAAACACAACGATAGAATTGTATAAGTACAGTAAGGCGGTCTTATTGCTGAGAGCAATCTTTTCAAGACAACCTTAAGGTAATGGACTAATTGTTGTACAATAGGTATGATAGTGCTTTATAATCAAAAAAGCATCTTTTGCAAATTAAAAATATATAAAAATTATATACATATATACACACACATATATACATATATATACATATACACATATATATATATATATATATATACATATATATATATATATATATATATATATATATATATATATATATATATATATATATATATACATACACATACATACACACACACATACATATACATATCAATACATATCAATGTTATTTTTTAACACAAGCTTTTTTTTTATTGGACATACATAAATATTTTAAAATCTATTATAACGTTTCTAATACCTACTCTTTTCATCGCCCATTGATGCGTTTTATATATTTTTAAATTTATTAATTATCACAATTTAAAACACTTTTTATTTCTCAACCGACTTAAAAAAGAAGGAGGTTCTCAATTCGGTTGTATTTTTTTTATATTTGTTACTTCATAACTTTGTCAGTTCTAAACCGATTTGGAAAAATTCTTTTTTATCTATAGGAAATACAGATTGGTCCCTTTTTTTATCAAAATCAGTTTAATAGTTTGGTTTCTAGGTTAACTTTTTTTATGCAACTTAGCTAACTGTTAAAAAATCTAACGGCCCACCTGATGGAAAGTGGTTACCATCGCCTATAAACATGAGTAGTACCATGGACATAACAGAGTATACTGTTTAGCCCATGATACCCCATGCGTTGCCATACCTGAGGACTAAGGTGTTATTCCTCTGCACTTTTGTACAAAATCTCCCTCTGGTGAAATAACTGGTTTTGTAACAATTGAAGTCAGTTTTTTTGGGACACAATCTTTAATCTTACAAGTATCTTATCATCTTATCTTATTAATATAATAAAATTATAAAGAACTAGACTATATCTGTACTCTGTACATAAGAGATAATTAAGAAAAAATATTATTACGGTCTTAATAACAAAAATACAGGCCAAAACGATATTTTTTGATATTTTGTCTGTTTGTACCTACTTTTTTTAATGGATGCAAATGGTAACCGCGTCCGCACTATCGGTATACACCAACGAGACACCAGTGGAAGATGATAGGTGAGAATGAATACAGGTCAGTTGGTCCACCATGATGAATTCGACAAGAATTAACCAAGATGGTTTCCAGGGAGAACCGCGTGGAGGTCAACCTAAGAGGGTATATTATTTATATATATTGGTATATTGGTAGGACGACCCTCCACTAGATGGAGTGACGACCTCAAATGCATTGCAGGGTGTCAGTGGATGCAGGTGGCTCAGGACCATTATTTAAGGTAGTTTATGAGGAGATAATTATGGCTGAGATGATGATGATGACGAAATTGGATGCGGTTATCACGTTTATATTCCTGGAGGTCTAATTTAAAATCTGTTATTTGTCTCATTAAGATATACCATCTAGTAATAGTTATACCTAACAGCTTTTACTACTTCTGAAATTCATATGTACGAAGTAGCGGGGAAAAAGCTAGTAAACAGTAAAAACGATTGATCAATCACTATTGAGAGATTTGAAAATCGAACAAAAAGAATGGAGTGAAACAAATTGGTTAAACATAAGATCATTGTTTGAATATGCAATAACTTATACGTGACAATAATAATTCTCCCTTGTTCCGTCTCCGTGACATGGGTAAGTAAACGAAGGCTTAGAAGGCGAAGAGATAAGCCAATTCCGAATAGGAATGCTCGACTCATTTCAATATTTGTTCGGAATGAATTTGCTATATTTGTATACAGGATTAGTGGTAACTGGTATACAGAACTGACATCCTGTTGTAGTATTAATGAAATTGTACAACATTTCATAAGGGAAACTCTAAATCACAAAATATTTATGGATACGATTTATTCCATTACGAGAAAAACAAGTAAAAGACATAATGTAGAGAGTTTTTTTTTGATGGGTGAAAATGGTATGGTAACCCCGCCTGCGCTAACGGGATACGCTGGCGGAGCACCAGTGAAGGGTGATAGATGAGAATGAAAACAGGCCAGTTAGCCCATCATGATGAATTCATCGGGAATTAACCATGATAGTTTCCAAGGGGAACCGCGAGGAGGTCGACCTGATTGGGTATATTGCTAGCAATGGGATTCTCAGTCTCCATTACTAACAATCCCTTTCCCCCCATTTAGAGAGTATTAATTTTGATAAATAAAAAAGAGCATGGTTACCTTTTGGTGAAGTTCTAATAATAGCAATTTATAATATTGTGAATTTCATAGTTTTACTGTTGAATACTAACTTTTCGCCACTTCTTAGGCGTGGATTTCACCAATACGAGTAGAAAAAAGCCATTAAAAGTTTGCAGCGCCATCTAGAAGTGGTCTATACTTCTATCGAGATAATCGATCACCAGACATTTGATCTTTAGAAGTATAACCGTGAAAATCGCATTCAAATCGGTGCAGTAGCTTTCACGTGATGCCAGAATTAACATGTAATATAAAAATATAGACAGATGGACAAAATATCTAAAAAAAATATTATTTTAGCATTTATCGGTCTTAATTAGATTGGTCATATAATTTTTCTTTAATATCTTTTTTATACCACTGAGGTGGCAAATAAGTATACGGCCCACCTGATGGTAAACGGTTGTAACCTATAAACGCTTGCAATACCAGGGGTATTACAAGCGCGTTGCGGACCCTGAAAACCCCTTTTTAACCCCCCTTTTATAGAACCCCATGCTGTAGGCTCTTGGGAAAACCTCGGCAGGGAGCTCATTTCATAACCTTAGTGTTCGTGGGAGAAAACATCTCTGAAACCTCGTTGTACGCGACCATTTAAACTGTAGGATATGACTCCCTGTCGATGGCGAACTGTACGAAGGTAGAAAGTGGCCATGGTCATCATATTGAACAATTCCTCTAAACACAATCCGTTGTACAAGCGGTAGAACACACAGAGTAAGGCAAAATCTCTCTTAAGACTTAAGGGTTCGATACCGCTTGTATGCCTAGGATCATCGACAATTCTCGTTCAATACCTACATATATGTATATCCATGTACGTACATCGTCCAGTTACAATTTTATTATATAAATTACACTAGAAAGATTAGTAAAAATCACGAGTCCCTATGTTCGTACATATTAATTTTTATGATAGTTTATTTTCCTTATGCCTATAATTATTAATATATATCCTAGTATTAGGTACATATTTAACATATAATTTTGTTTGATTAATATATATATTACATCTTTTACAAATTATATATATATATATAATTTGCAAAAGATGCTTTTTTAATTATACAGTAGTATCATACCTACTTGTACAATAATTAGTCCTTTACCTTAAGGTTGTCTTGAAAAGATTACTCTCAGCAATAAGACCGCCCTACTGTACTTACACAATTGTATCATTGTGTTTGTAAATTGTCTTGCTTATTTCCTATATTGTATAGTGCAAATAAAGTATACTCATTCATTCATTCATTAATATTTAAACACTTAACCATACATACATATCGATCACTCTTGTCCACAAAACTTAACCAATTTTGTGAAAATGTATGATTTGTTCTAGCTTGAAAGATAAGCTTGTTTTGAACAAGATGAGTGACGCTATCAAGATATAAAAAACCAAACGAAGTCTCAGATAAAAATTAGTCAAATAAGAAATAACAATTTTAAATTTTTTTGAAATGAAAATTATGATATGTACTCTGTAACTTCGCTGCCATATTCCGTCCAACGAAACTGACAGTTTTAATCTGTTTTAAACGAGAATTGCAACTAAACTACACAATCTAGCAGCTGGCGGTGGTATAAACGAAATGAAGTTAAATTAACTACATCAACTAAAATAACACTAATTAAATTACAGTTGAGCGTATTAGTTAAACTGGCCGTTTTATGTATAGAACGATCTAATGTAAAGGCGGTAAGGCAAAAAACAATTGAAAACTCAATTATAGGGGAATCCCCGACGGACGATTAACTTCCCAAATGTTTTTAACCAAATTAACGTTGCTATAAATTATGTATAATATGTTTAAAATTTTCTAATGTGGTAAGTTATATTGCCCTTTTAATTAAGCGCATTAAACTTTTTATATTTTTCAAAAAAAGAATTTGTGCATGAGTTTTTAAATATCAAATTTAGAACGTGGAATTTAAATTTGCCTTCTTTTGGGATTCGATCGATATATCGGCATATTTTTAATGTTCAACCAAGTCTGGAGAGTTCATTACAAGGTAATGCGTAAATAAAATATTTTTAGATCATGATCCACAATAAAATTGACATCATTTGTAATTATAACAAAATCGGTTATTTTGATTTAATAATTAATTACTAAACCGATTTCGATACAATTTCTATGGAGCTAATCTGCAACTATGTAAATCCTTTCAAATAAAAAAAGTACTACGAGTTGTTTTGTAGTACGACCAGTAATTGAAGATAAGAAGTAATTATTTTGGAAATATGTACATATATCAGCATACCTTTTGAAATATTACTTTCAACCGACTTCAAAAAAAGAGGTTCTCAATTCCATTGAATTTTTTAATGTTTGTTACCTCATAACTCCATTAGTTATAAACTGATTTAGTAAAATTTTTTATTTGATATATTATTCTTACAGATTGATCCCATTACAGATGATTTATAAAAATTGGTTTAGTTTTGATGGAATGGTAATAATTTTTATAATATACTGTTTAGTGACTTATATATAATGATATTTACGAACCTATTGCGCAATAGCGTAACTAATAAAATAATAAACTTATAAAAAAAAACTAAAAAATAATACTTTAGCGAGTAATTTTTGGACCATTTTATCGTCAAAAGTTTTAGATCTGTTCATTGATTTTTGTTGCTAACTGTACCATAGACATCATAGTATATATTCACGATATTGTACATGCCTATAAGCAATGGTTACTTTTCATCAGGTGTACCGTCAGCTTTTTTTCCATTTTAAGTATCATAAAAAATATACATTGCTATACACATAAATAGGTTGAGTAGTTAATTAAGATTTCGCCATACAAATATAGTTATCTCCGTTACTCATGTTCGGAAATAATAAAAATACTTTGCCCATTCTGTCTGAGATACAGAAGGATTTTGTCGTCTTCTATTTCACTGTCACTATGATATTTGTAAATTTTAAATTTTGAAAAAAAAATTGTGAAATTTATAAATTTTAATAAAAATGTCGAATTGTTTTTTCTGCATTCCAGTAAAATATGAGCTAATAATTTGGGGATATTTAAAATTGGTACGTACATTTTTAATATGTTTATGTTAGAATGAATTATTACAGTCACAGTCTATTTTAATACAGTAGTTTATAAAAAAAATTCAAGTTGGAATGACAAACAAGTTCATTTGATGGAAAATTGACGATTTATCTTTAAACATGGGCATCACACTATATTACGATGTTTATGGATACGTATACAATATAAAATATCATTGATTTGGATTAATTATTGTACAAAATAAGAACTCCGTTTTGTACAGAATGTACTCACACTTTTAAAACATTTTATTTTAATGAAATTAAATTTTTAGGTTATGTTTTATTTATTGTTCTGATTGCAATATTTCATTGCTAGCAACATAACCTATCAAATCGATCTCCACGCGGTTTCCCATGGAAACTGTCTTGATACATTTTTGTGGAATTCATCACGATGGGCTGACTGACCTGCTTTTATCTTCATCTATCATCCCTCACTGGTGCCCCGCGAGCGTATACCGATAGCGCAGGCGGGGTTACCATTCCATTATCACCCATTAAAAACAAGACCTCATGATGGCATGGGGTCTTTTTTCTTAATATATATGAATACATATTTAAAAAAAATATTATAAAATTAATTAATGTTGATTTCCACTCAGGGTTTGCTGGAAGAGAATTCTTACAGACTTAAGCACATCTATTGTACATTTTTATTTATTCATTTATATTATATATTATGAATGTATTATTTTGTGTACAATAAAGTATAAATAAATAAAAAAATAAATAAATTTTACGTGTCATTACAATTTAATTTATTTAAATCAACTCTGATTACAGATTTTTTCGATAACTGTTATGATAAATATAATACAGTTATATTTCCGGCAATTTTCCACGCAAATAGAATGTACGAGTTGGGAATTAATAATAACCTTTTTTTCTATAATAATTACAATTATAGACAGCATGTTCAACGTTATACTTTTAGTTGCTGTATTTTTGGTAAGTTTCTTTTTTATATAGTCACTTTTTATTTTCATATTGTTAAAATTAAACTTTTTTATGCAACTTAGAATAACAAACAAGCTGACGGCCCACCTGATAGAAAGTGGTAACCGTCGCCTATAGACATGAGCAGTAGCATGAACATAACAGAGTATACTGTTTCGCCCATGATAACTCTCATGCGTTGCCATTCCTGTGGACTCAGGTGTTATTCCTCTGTACTCTGTAAATTCACTGCTCCCACCCTTCACCGAAACACAGCCATGCAAACACAACTGCTTAAAGATAGAAACACGAATGTGACAAAGGTGCCAAAGCAAACGACCTTTGTACAATGTCTCCTTCTAGCTACAACTTCATCATCATCATCATATCAGCCTTTAACTGTCCATTGCTGAACATAGGCCTCTCCTTTGGAGGATTTAGGCATTATTATAGACTGTTTTATGATTAGACTAGCTGTTGCCCGCGACTTCGTCCGCGTTTCCGTCGTTTTTCGTAAAATAAGTAGCCTATGTCCTTCATCACGGTTCAGTGGTTTTGATGTAACAAACACATTTCCCTTCACTGCTCTGCTCCTATCGATCGTAGCGTCGTGAAAAGTATACTATAACCTGCCCAGGAGTATGAAGAATAACTGTACCAAGTTTCGTTAAAATCCGTAGAGTAGTTTTTGTTTCTATAATGAACATACAGACAGATAGACAAAAATTTTACTGATTGCATTTTTGGTATCAGTATCGATCACTAATCACCCCATGATAGTTACTTTGGAAATATATTTCATGTACAGTATTGACCTCTCTACAAATTTATTATAAGTATAGATTAATTGTTCGTTTGTTTATATTCAACCGAGTTCAAAAAGAGGGATTCTTAATTTAGTTGTATTTTTATTTTATATTTGTTGCCTTCATTAGTTGTAAATCGATTTGGAAGATTCCTTTTACATCTGAGAATACATATTTAATGGCTGGTTTCAAATAAATTTTATCAAAATAGTTTTTAAAGCAAAATAATTAGTTTTGCCATAATTGAAGCCAGTTTTTTTTTTTTTGTGGATCACAATCTTAAATAATTTTAAACAGACTAAGTTTTAAATTTCTGTATGGTCCCCGCATAGACTGGGTTACCTTTTCGGTTCCTGCAGGTGCCGCAAAAAGTGGCTAAGAGAACTTAATGGTTGAGGGATATACAGCAGTGTGCCTCTTAAAACATCATCAAAGCCTGACTGCGGTTGCTAACCCACCTGCTAAGCGTGGCAACTAATGGCAAAACGCCCCAATAAAGAGAGACCATGTTCAGCAGCGATCAGTTGGTTAATTCTTGAACTACACATATTTAAATCCAAACAGAATTGTAAAAATAGGTTCGAAATTGACCACAGACAAATTTTTTTTTGCTTATAATTTTTTATAAATAACCAGAGTGCGTTCATGTACTGGGATACTCTATTTCCTTGTGTATTCCAAATACTATGTGTGTACCAAATTTCATGGCATTCAGTCGAGCCGTTAAAACACCAAGAGGTAAAAAACTTACCTCCACATCCAAATTAATCATTTTTTTTTTATTTATTTTCTCAATATATTTCATATTATAAATGAGAAAGTTTGTTTGTTTATTTGTTATCGTATAGTTTATAGCAATACTAGCTTTTACTTATGACTTTGTCTGGATAACCGGGATAGACTGATCGAGATAAAAAGAAGTCCGTGCCTTTTTCCATCCCGTGTACTGCATTTATACCAAATTTCATAATAATTGGTTAAGTCGTTGAGGCGTTAAATGGTAACAATCAAACTCACTTTCATATTTATGAAGTTAGTAAAGGTGTGAGGATTTAAATTTTATTTTTATGTACTCGTAAACTGTTTTCAAACTTCTCTACCAGACAACAATGTTTTCATTTACCATTTTTTTTTATATATGTGTTATGTCTATTTCTTTCAGAATAAAAGGCTGTTGTACCTTGCTTATTTTTACTACAGCCTTCTAATGATGTCTGTCTGCCCTGTATTATTCTGTATCTGTTTGTTCATATTTTTGAATCCATATGTGGAGTATTTAATCGTTTGTGTGATAATTCTGATTGCACTATGTGGTTTGGTAATATTTTGTAAGTAATTCAATCATGCATACCATTTTTAAGTATTTAAGAATTATGAAGAGAAATTAAGAAGTATATATATAATATACTATTTTTTATGCAACTTAGAATGGCAAACAAGCTGACGGCCCGCCTGATGGAAAGTGGTAACCGTCACCTATAGACATGAGCAGTACCATGGACATAACAGAGTATACTGTTTCGCCCATGATACCCCCATGCGTTGCCATTCCTGAGGACTCAGGTGTTATTCCTCTGTACCCAGTAAATTCACGCCATATCCCACTCTTCAAACCGAAACACAGCCATGCAAACACAACTGCTTCACGGTTGAAACACGAATGGGACAGAGGTACCCAAGCAATCGACTTTTGTACAAAGTCTCCCTCTGGTATAAAATTATTATTAAACTTTTTTATACTGCATCTTTACTTTTATTTTGTCTATTGTTTTAAAATGCTTCACCAAATTATCTTTATATCGTGAAGATGTAAACCACCGTTCTCGTTTCGTCGAAAACGTTACTCATCTAAGTAAATTACGAAACAATTTCATATCAAACACACTCAGCCTCGCATATATAAATATAATGTATGGTGATCTCATTATGTGTGAATCGTTCCGTAATTTTATTATGTCTTTATTTCAGTTCTGCAAGTCTATATCACGGTAATGGTGAGAAGGGAGTTGAAGAAGAAAATCGACAACGCCGACTGTAAATCTGCAATTAATTAAATTGCTTAACACTTATATATTTATTTATGCTGTCCGCTCCAGCTTCACACATTTTTACTTTTCCATACGATTCTTTAAATATTATTTATTCATACACACCTTGTCCTTACAATTACAAAGACAACAAAAAAAGAATGAGACCACTAGATACAGCCGTTCTAAAGTGATACACTAATGCATCCGCAATATTTTTTTTAAACTACAAAGGTAGCAAACAAGACTGAACAAACAGAGGGAGATTTTGTACAAAAGTCGATTGCTTGGGTACCTTTGTCTCATTCGTGTTGCTACCGTGAAGCCGTTGTGTTTGCATGGCTGTATTTTGTTTGAAGGGTGGGATATGGCGTGGATTTACAGGGAATAACATCTGAGTCCTGAGGAATGGCAACGCATAGGGGGTATCATGGGTGTAACAGTATACTGTGTTATATCCATGGTACTGCTCATGTCTATAAGCGATGGTTACCACTTTCCATCAGGTGGACCGTCAGCTTGTTTGCCATTCTAAGTTTTATAAAAAAAAAGCATATAGTTCATCTGATGGTAAAAAGTCGTGTAGTCTATGTACGCCTACAATACTACTAGTCACGTGCACGTTGCCGATCCTGCAGACACCTTAATATACCCATTTTGAAGAACCTCATACTGTAGTCTCTAGGCAAAACCTCGACAGGGAACTTATTGCACAGCCTGAGCATTCGCGGGAGAAAAATTCTTTTAAACCACACTGTACGTTTAGAGTAAGGTAGTATTAATATAAGTCTGTATATTATATTATGTTAAACTCGTACTTGCTGTGCCCAACAGGGTCCATAATTGATGTTGGAATGTTATCTACTAATTATATTATGGAATGCAATAAGAAATAAATAAATAAATATATCTGTTGCTTATTATTAAAAGTATTATTTTGTATTGATAATCCTGTATTGTGCATTATAGAACAAGAATTATAAAAATCATTAATCTACATTACGAGTATAATAAAATTATTGTAATCTTTTGGAGGAAACAATAAAGAGTATCTATCTATCTACAGGGTGAAACCATAGTTGTGTACGTTAGCTTTACATAAAACTGAGAATTTACCCATGCATATAAGAATGTATATTAAAAAAAAAAAAAAATGACAAAAAATATGTTTGTTGTTTATCAATTTACGTACTTGCGAGAAATATTTTCAGTTTCGTTGATAGAGCACTCCCTCAAAAGTGTTCTAATTATTTAGTGTTATTTAGATTTATATTTTAATTCATTTTTTAAAATATTGTTATAATACAATAATTAGTAATAAAAATGTAAACTCTTGTGTTATAGTTTTTTTCTTTATATTACTTAGTTTAATATAAAATATCCATCTTACGTAGATTTGATTTCCTGAATATACTTTTTAAATACTATCTTCCAGCAATATCGTGAATGATGATAGGTGAGGATGAAGTCAGGATAATCGTGACGATTTCTTTTCAACCTTTTTTTTTTATACACCTCCTTTGACCCGAGGACTTTCCGAATTCTACTATTTTTGTTTTTTGCAAATGTTACACAATGTATATCATCGCCAAGTATCATCCAACTTTGATTATATCTAAAGGCGAAAATTGATACTCTCTCACTTTGCCACTTTAAGTGTCAAGAAAAAAAGGTAGACCGATGCTTGTTTATCACTTCAGGTTGCAAAACAAATAATAATATAATGTAATATTGGTTTTATTTAATTTTATCAATATTTAAGTCAGTTTTTTTTGTGTGCAAGGATATCTTAATTCATAATTTCTTACTATAGTCAAATTAAACACGAAAAGAAAGTCTTCCATATTCAAATATTAAATTTTTCGATTTCAATTATCCAGTCGTTATAATTCAATTTAAGGTAATCATGGAGGCAATCTAATTTGACCGACTAATATTAGCGGTAGCGCACAAAAACGCGAGCTCTAAACTCCTTATTTATTCTAATTTACTCGTACTATACAGGTCGTGTGTAAGAATTATTCTTGTATTAAAAAAAATCCTTTTGGCATCATTATAATGGCGAATGTGGATGAAAAAATAAAAAAAATATGTAAGTTTAGAATTTACATTTTTTTTTCTTTTATAGAATTTTAATGATCAATCTATAAATTTTTATATTCCAGTATGTTTATATGATAGAATAGATATCTCACTTTTTTCTACTTATTTGCTCATTAGCTACCAGTTGTCAGGGTTCACACGGTTTTCAATTGACTTCAAAATAAGGAGTATCTAAATTCAGTTGTTTTTTTATGTTTGTTATCTCATAACTTTGTCGGTTCTAAACCGCTTTGGACATTTCTTCTTTTATCTAAAAAGATATAGTTTCCAATTAGTTCCATAGAAATCTTATCAAAATCGATTCAGTGGTTTAATTTCTAGATTAAAATAATTAGTTTTGTCACGATTGAAATCAATTTTTGTGGGACACAATTTTTAATTATTTGATAATAAATTCCAGGTCATGTTATTTATTAATAGTGTAGCTTTCTATAGGTGTCTTTCATTACATTGTCTTATGTCTACCTATTATACCGTCTCGATATTAATTAAAAAAATAAATCTCTCTCTCTCTCTCTCTCTCTCTCTCTCTCTCTATCTATCTATCTCTATCTCTATCTATTTATAAACCTTAAAAGTATTCCTAAAATTGTTACAGAACAATTTAAAACTTTGTTTCATAAATAGTTTAAAATTAAAAAAATAAAATAAAATTCTGTTGAAACATACATAAAATATTTATTATAACAAAAAAATATATCATAATCAGTATAGAATTAACAAAGTCATCACCTAACGTAAATACAAAAAAAAAATACAGGCAAATTGGAATCCTGTTCCTTTTTTAAAGTTACCTAGATACGGCAATTTCAAACGTATAAAAAAACATGTAACAGACACGAGAGTAAATCATATCGAGTGAAAAAAGTATTAAATTGTCAAACAATAAAAGAAAAAGGATTGGCGAAAACATAGTGTTATATAAAAATCACTGGCAAATTAGAAACCCTTTTTTCCATTTAAAAAAAAAATAAAACAAATATAAGAGCGTATAGTTGCAGATTTCTTCCTCTTTTCTCTCTACAGCAAGGTAGCATATTTCACCCTAATCTAAAATGTCGACATTAAAACAGCACCCTGTAAATACTTTCTTGGAAATAAGTTTTTTGTACAGCGGTTTCAGGTGGACAAGGGTTCCGTAATTGTGATTGGTGTTCCCATTTAGAACGCCTACAAATTCTTGTTAACGGCGTGTAGTACAGAACCGAAGTGAAATTTTACCGTTCTCGCTTTTGTAACAGTTTTCTTTAATGGTGGGTTAATTTCGAGATGTAGAGGTGGTTGTTTAGTTTTTAACCGACTTATAAAGGTAGGTTATGAGTTTTTTTTATACAACTTAGAATGGCAAACAAGCTGATGGCTCACCTGATGGAAAGTGGTAACCGTCGCCTATAGACATGAGCAGTACCATGGACATAACAGAGTATACTGTTTCGCCCATGATACTCCCCATGCGTTGCCATTCCAGAGGACTCGAGTGTTATTCCTCTGTACCCTGTAAATTCACGCCATATCCTACCCTTCAAACCGAAACACAACCATACAAACACAACTGCTTCACGGTAGAAACACAAATGGGACAGAGGTACTCAAGCAATCGATTTTTGTACAAAGTCTCTCTCTGATATAATTTAGCAATCTTATCTATCTCTTTAAAAGTTAATACGATTATCTAACCGCGTAGGTCCCGGTATAGAATACCCTTTCCTTTCCTGTGAGTGTCGTAAGAGACGACTAAGAGAGCTTATGGTCGAGGGATAGATTACTATCTATCCCTCGACCATAAGCTCTTATATTATATATGTTTTTAGAGGAACGCTACTGCGTTCCTCTAAAAACATCTAAATTCAAACTGCAATTGCAAACCGCAGCAATAAATAGATGAAAAAAATGTAATAATATATAGATTTGAAAAATATATTTATTTTACCAAAATTCCCTTCTAAAATAATATTAAGACACAATCATGACAAGGCAAGCAACGCATCGATCAGTCATGTCTTCACACAAATGCAGTACTTTCACGGTAAACATTATCGATCACTCGTAAATCACAATATACTACGGAGTCGTCTCAGTTTTGAAGGAAAGATTACTCGATTATGTGATCGATCTATTTATTTTAATTTAAAACCCACTGAAACTGCGTAGATATATTGCATCTCTGTGCATCTTCTACCAAACTTGTTACAGGGGTAGTGCTCTGAAGAATGGTTCGAATTGATACCTGCTGCTGATTTTCACCACCGTACAACACGCCATAAAAATAAAATTTCATCCCAACCATCTGGGGGGGAAAGGGATTGTTAGTAATGGGGTCAAAATAGCCCTATTACTAGCAATATACCCTGTCAGGTCGACCTCCACGTGGTTCCCCCTGGAAACCATCGTGACTAATTCTGGTTTAATTCGTCAGGATGGGCTAACTGACCTACTTTCATCCTCATCAGCCATCTATCACTGGTGCCCCGCCAGTGTATACCAATAACGCAGACGGGGTTACCATACCATTATCACCCACTAAAAAAAATCCCAACCATCTGGATCAGTGGCGGTCTTCCGCCGTGCGTTTTTCAAGGCACTTTCTTCCATGTACAACTACTCTTTGGAATCAACTTCCAGTAGCAGTATTTCCGAACCGCTACGACATTATAACCTTTGAGAAAAGAGCATATTCCTTTTTAAAAGGCCGACAGCACACCTGCAATGCCGTTGGTATTGTGGGTGATCATGGGCGGCAGTAATCGCTTACCATCAGGTGAGCCGCATGCTCGTTTGCCCCCTGTTATGTAAAAAAAATAGTTTTTTCTTTACACGAGTGCAATTTATTAGAAAAATGTCAAATTTATCTATTTATACAAAAGTTAAATTATAATGTATGATACATATAAACTATCTGTAAAAATATCTAAGTAACAGTGCAATTCGTGTTAAAGGAGGGGGAGGGATTGTTACTGATGCGGATTACCAATTCCATTGCTAGCAATATACCCTGTCAGGTCGACATCCACGTGGTCTCCTTTGGAAACCATCGTGCTGAATTCCAGGTGTATTTATCACAATGGGCTATCATCCCTCACTGGTGTCCTGCCAGCGTATACCGATAGGACAGGCAGGGCTATCATTCCATTATCGTCCATTAAAAAAATCCGTGCTGAAAAGTAAACGGACAGACGTGGATAACAATGTTATTTTATACTTAGATATTTGATAACTTGAAACTAAAAACTCATACCTACACATAATAAATAGATTTTTTTAAAACATTTCATTACGTAGCAATAAAAATATATTTAAAAATGTTACAAAATTAATCTTAATGAGTACCAGACTGCGTATAACCTAAACTGTATCTACGTGCAATATATTCATGTTATGTAGTAATGCTACATACAAAATATGTTGTTCATATTTTAGTTTTTTTTTTCTGAATGTGTTTGCTGTTGGCCGTGAGTGGCCTTTACAGCTTCACCGGACACGTATGCAGGGGCGAGTGCTGATGGCACTTCAAGCTCGCGAGAGGGGAGCGACAGAGGTGTCGACTCTTTCTTATGGACTGCCATATTTTAGTATATGTACTGCCGAAGCAAGTACTTGTTGTTCATATTAAATATATATGTTGTAATGTTGATATTTTATATTTTATCCTTGTTCATTTTCTTTGATAAATGCCATCGTGAACTGATAGCAAAAAATATCGCTAAGCGTATTAGATACGAATGTACTTGTAAGCAACAAGATTTCACGAGAAATCGTCGAAAGGTTGGACATTGAAATCGATATGTCTCTCCACTGACATTTACTCCAAAAACCTTTCGTAACAAATGAACAGAAAGAAATATTTATTACAATTCTATTATTCCCCATTTTCTTTTGTCAATTATATGCTTGAAAGATGAGAACGCAATTTATATTCAATGATTGTATACAAATAAAAAGTAAAGATTTAAATTGCCAATCTTTTGAAATTAAGTGAAAACTATAATATAAATGATGATCGCTTTGACTGCGCTATTATTATAATGCCAATAGTTGCCACGCTTGGCAGGTGGTTTGGCTACCGCAATAATTTGGCGATGTTTTAAGAGAGACACAGCTAAGTAGCTCGTCGTCCCTCGTCCATTAAGTTCTTTTAGCCGCCTTTTACGATACCCTCACGAAAGGAAAGGGCCAATCTATGCAGGAACCATATGGCAAAATATTTTATCTAGAAATCCAGAAATTGTGTATTTCACTAGTTTTCTTACTTTTAAAACCCATACGTATGAAGTAGCGAGCATAAAGCTAGTATTTCATAAGGAAGCTGCAATACTGTTTGGGTTTTGGCGACCGTAAATTTCCGAACGATTACGTATTCAGTCCCCGCTTCCTATTCGAGGTTTATCTCTTGTCAAGATAGGAAATTCAAGCTTAGGCTACCCACAGTACAGTCGAGACAAGTTTCACTTATACTCCGGATTCTTATTAAGTTTTATTACCTACTTAGATATTCTTTTATCCCACTAAGTACTATACAGTCTTTTTTTTATTTTAAGTTCCTTTTTTTTATAATGTTTACATTTGAATATTTATACTGGATTATTATTATTCGTAAATACACTTTTTACTCAAATCGTGTGGAAAAAATAATAGTCTCTACAAAACCTTCAAGAAAAGAGCATATTCCTTCCTAAAATGCCGTTAATATACTCGCAATTTTTCTGGTGTTGCCTATGAGCGGTAATCACCCTCAGGTGAGCCGCGTGCTTTTTCACCTTCTATGTTATAAAAAAATACTGTTTTGTAGTCATAATTATTTAAAATTAAGAATTTATTATAATTAATTATAATAAATAATAATTTAAAGAATAGTTTTGAAACAGATGAAACAAAAGTAAAAATCATTAGCAAAGTAAAATATAGAGTTTCCCAAAGTAGATAATGGACGCGGCGTATAGTAGTGGGCGGGAGGATGAAAAATGTTATTGTTGTTTTGGAAAAAAAAATCAATTTCACTGGTAGAATCATTCCTTACTCGGACCGGTTTTATGGCACCATTCTCTAAACCTATATTTCTAAAACAAATATTTTAATTCCGCGAAAATATTAAATTATTGACAATTTCAGTAATTATCTTTTTAAAGCATATATCGTCATAGTCGTAAAATACTGACGGATCTAACAAAGATTACATATAAAGATCCGTCACTATTCTACGACTATGACGATATAATTCTAAATTTCTAATTGATAATAATATTATTTGCCATTTAATAACTAGTACTAAATACATACATAGAACATAAGTACGAATTACAATATAAATATTACAATATATTAAAATCTAAACTTGTATCAAATTAATAATGTCTAAAATAAATTAATAAAATAGTAATAAAAATGTAATACTATTATTGAACTAATAAAAAACTTATTAAATAAGCGACTTTTAATTATGGACCATTATAATTTAAATTTACATTAATCTTGACTTAAATCTATTAAAAAAATAGTTCATATCAACATCATCATGCTAGCTGTTAACTGTCCACTGCTGAACATAACCCTCTCACTATTGGGGGAGTTTTGCCAGTAGTTGCCACGCTTGGCAGGCGCGTTAGCAACCGCAGTTAGGCTTTGGTAATGTTTTAAAAAAGACGCTGCTATCCATCCCTCGAGCTTTAATAAATTCAAGAAGTCGTCTCCTACGACTCTTCCGGGAAAGGAAAGGGGGGGCCTATTCTAAACCGGCTCTACACGGCGCTAAAGTATCAAAGCATCATAATTATAATATCAACCTGTACAACAGGGGGGGAAGAATTGTTAGTAACGGAATTCAACAGCTCCATTGCTAGCTAAATATCCTATCAGGTCGACCTCCACGCGGTTCCCCCTGGATACCATCGTGGTTATTTCCCATGAAATTCTTTACAATGAGCTAACATTCTCACCAATCATCCCTCACTGGTGCCCCACCAGTGTATACTGATAGCGCGGGCGGGGTAACCATTCCATTTTCACTTATTAAAAAAATACCTGTACAACAACAGAGGCCTTTGACTTTCACATGCATAAAATAAAAACAGATTAATAATGTATTTTAAATATACAAACGCATGGCCTATGAACCCACTGTTGAAAGAAACCCCAGCCTTTGAAGGTTACTTATCTAAAAGGTCTATTGGATTGTATCAAATAATTTACGCCATCTGCATGTGTTCTCAAGAAAGGTGCTTTTAGACAGGATTATACTGATATTTACTGAACTGAATAACTGATGATAAAGTTTGAAGATAAAATTTTGCTTTGGGAACGTTCAATTATTACGTAATATAATTTTTGAAGATTTTTGACCCTCTCTCCTTTTCTATTTGCCTAGAACCAGTCTTACTCTACCTAACAACATTGTTGATAGCGTCTTTTACAAATTAGATTTGACGATATATTTTGCCATATAAGTACAATATGATTAAAGAAAAACTCTTCTTCATGCTGTCACCTATATTATTTTGAATTTATATACCGTTATATGGTTAAACAAATATCTAAAACATTCTTAAAAATTATCTAAATGTTTCCCAAATTTCGCGGTCCTATCGTCATAGTCGTAGAATACTGACGGATCTATATATGTAATATTTGTCAGATCCGTCAGTATAATACGACTATGACGATATGTATGTATGTGTGTATATAGATCCGTCAGTATTCTACGACTATGACGATATGTATGTATGTGTGTATATAGATCTGTCAGTATTCTACGACTATGACGATATAATTTTTTAACCAAAATAGCAAAAAAAAAACTCAATCTGACAACACTAACTATCGATAGTTTTTTCTGGCGCCACAATTCCAATGTTCAGTCAAAACGGTCTAAGTATCAAAGTAGATTTTATTGCATTTCATTGATTCGTGAATATAGGCGCCATTCGGCCTCAGTTCTGTATTAATCTCGTCTTATCAGGCTTTTAAATCTATTGACAGATAATCCTAGGCTGACGTTTTAGCTCGCTCATAATAGAATCCCTAAAAATGTGTGCACATAACTTACAACGCACACTTGTTATGCAATGCAAGTGCACGACTTACGTACGGATTTTTTTTTTTACAAAAAATCATCAAAACATTTATTTATTTATTTACTTATTATATTAACAAGATAAGAGAAATATATATATATACATATATACCCTTAACCGTGTGGTCCTGGCATAGAATAGGCCACCCTTATCTTTTCCGTGCGTGTCGTAAGAGGCGACTAAAGTAACTTAACGCTCTAAAGATCAGCGTCCCTCTTAAAATATCTCTAAAGGCCTAACTGCAGTTACAAACTCTCCTACCAAGCGTAGCTTATACTGGAAAAACTTCCCTTATGGGGAAGACTTAAGTTCAGCAGTGGACAGCAAAGAAGAAATGATGATATGCATGTCCTTTGTACACTAATAACAAAATTTTAGCCTTTCTAGTTGTGAAATTTATATCCGTCAGATACGTGTAGTACCAGCTATGAACTATTTCTATCACGTGTAATGCATACTAAGTACCTACCTACCCATACACTGCGCCAACTCTATGCCGTGGAAACGTGTTATATCCTTATCAAGATTTCCGTTAAGTCTTGCATGATATTTAGGTAATAAGAGAGTTAATGTCAATTTATTAAAAAAAATATAATGACTTTTTTATGCAACTTAGATTGGCAAACAAGCTGACGACCCAACTGATGGAAAGTCCTAACCGTCGCCTATAGACATGAGCAGTACCATGGACATAATAGAGTATACTGTTTCGCCCATGATACCCCCATGCGTTGCCATTCCTGAGGACTCAGGTGTTATTCCTCTGTACCCAGTAAATTCACGCCATATCCCACCCTTCAAACCGAAACACAGCCATGCAAACACAACTGTTTCACGGTACAAACACGAATGGGACAGAGGTAACCAAACAAACGACTTCTGTACAAAGTGTCCCTCTGGTAAGCTACGTCACATTTGAACTAATATTATGTGGAGGATATATATTTTTTGTTTATAATGGATAAGCTTAAAAAATGTTTAATAATTTAATTTTCTGCTTAAATAAGCAGCTTCTGATATTTACCCGTGGCTGGTCAAGCAGCAAGAAATAAATAAAGTTAGGTAAATTCTTCAAAAATATTGAAGGAATATATTCGCAATATGCAGTTATTTTTTATTACTCAATTTAAATATGTTATTTAAATATGTATAATATTTTAAATTTAGAATAACAAAAAAGAAAGTGATAAATACAGAACTTGGTAAAGGATTCTATCAGACTGCCAAGACGCTGTGAGATACAGATTAGAATGTGCTTCGTAAACTTGTAACTTCTTAATCAATAGGAATAGTGACTAATAAGATATACCTACCGTAGACATCGGAGTTCGTCGATGACAGATGTATTCAATGGTCGTTATTTGCCATCTCAAGCTATATAAAAAAGGAGTAAGATTTTTTATACTACTATTGTGTCAAACAAGCATACTGCCCGTCTGATGGTTAACTGGGTTATCGTAGCCATACCGTAGTAAGACAAAAATTTGTCCCAATATTTCTAAAACCCTTTTTATGTAATACACTTCAGTCTGTTTATAAACGCGGCAGACGAAATGGCTCAGAACAATTGCGACGTAAAGAAATTTAAGTCGGAAATTAGGAGATGTAACGCAATATCGTTATCCCTCGTATTTCTGTGTTCGCGAGAAATTGCTTTTGGATATTACACAATGTTCACTTTTGTCAAACGATTTTTCTTATGTTTATGCTCAGGAAATTTCTTAATACACATTTTACTCGACTGACGACGAAAGGAGAATAATTCAATTTATAATTTAATTTTATACGTGCCTCACAATTACTTTGATCGCCCGACCATAACTAAAAGCAATAAGCTAAGCATAAGCTAGAATGGATACCTTGTTCTAGGCATGAATATTCGACGCCACAAGCCAACGGTATAGACCCGAGCCAATCCAGAAAACTTCATTTTCCAAATTGGCTCGACCAGTAAACGAACACGATAATAAGTGTTGTACTTTTTAATTTTGTCACAATGAAGAAGAAACGCCGCAACACTTAATTTATGACTGACTCATACATAAATGATGTATCTCCTTTGGAAAATACACTTTATATCCTGATGCCATAAAAAACATGTCTACAAAGACATCTTAAAATTCTTATCATTGATAGGAATTAGCAGCGAACTTTCGGTTACATGCTGACGAAAAAGGACGAACAAAAAAGATCTTATAGAAAGGTCGCAGTGGCACAGGTTTTTCTGCCTAAGAAAGCCCGTCTCTCAACAATAATAATAATTAGACTTTTTCTATCTTAAGTATAATATATATTATCTCATATTTAAAAATCTGAAATAGATATATCGGCTTTTCTATCAAGGTCCGCTTCCTGCAGTCTATATTACGGATCAAGTAAATCCTGACAGAAACAGTCATTTGAAAAGAAAACCCTGTAATATTTTTTATGTAAAACGCAAAAGCATATGTAGTCCCAAGAATTCACAAGCAGGCGTTCAGTTCAACTAAAATAACTACACAATCCATTTCACAAAACCCAGCCTCTTGTCATATTGCACTCAAGATATATGTGTATCTCCATTACGCAGAAACGATAGTATTTCAGAGACGACGCTAAAAGTATCCAGTGTATTGTTACAAAAAAGCGCAAAGCTCTATTCAATGAAGGTTTATAGGAGAATAGACTACGAATTGCGGGGATTATTTCGGCTTTATCTATCATATTATGAAATACCGAAATGCCTGCGTTCCAATTTATAAAAGATTATTTTAAATGTTAAATAATTTAAGGTTGTATCCACAAAAAAAATTAGACTTCAATTGTGGTAAAACCAGTTATTTTGATTTAAAAACTAAACTATATATTGTAAGTATAGCCTTTCCTTCTATAAAAAAAATTCCAAATCATTTTACAACTGACGGAGCTATGAGATAATAAATATAAAAAATAACAACCGAATTGAGAATATCTTTCTTTTTGAAGTCGATTGAAAAATAGTACATTATTGCAGCGACCAGCAACTGAGGCATTGAATGAACGAACAAATGTGGGCCGAGGCGTAGCCGAGGCACACATACGTGGGTCCTATGCCTAGTTGTGGCCAAGGCTTGTATAGTACTTTTCTCAAACAATGCGCGGAAATCAAAAACATAATTTTACTTTTTAAATTTAATGACGAATAACGAACAATAATAACTTTTCGCGCGCCATAATGTTCCTTTGTTTTTTTTTTCAATAAACAGCTTTCATTTGCAAGCCAGTTCGAAATTTAAATAAAACCTTTTATTAGTTACCTCCTTGGTAGCCATGTTTCGAAGTAAAAGGTCATTCCATTTTTAAATTACAGGACAGATATGAGTTTACATAGTAATTTATCAGGCCGCAAAACATGACAGATATGGATTTTCATACAATTTTGGCCGCTGCCCGCATGTATCTGGCCAGTACGGCAATTTTGAATTATCTCTAAGAAGATTGTCAAAGTAATGCCCACATTTCCAAGTATGTTTGAGAAAAGTATTTTTTTTAACAAGTAGTGTGTTTGACATTTTCTTTAATGAATGAAAATGGTCCTTCATGATGAAAATTTTATCTCAAATTCTTCCAAGTTAGACCGCGTGAAGATCGATCTGACAGAGTATATTAATAGCGGTGGGGTCGCTGGTGCCCGTCACTAGTAATCCGTTATCCGTCCATGGCTTAAATTTCCCCCATTTGGACCTTTCTTTTCTAATTTTTATCTTCTCGAATACTGAACAGACGTGATTTGCAATTCATGTAATTATTTAATTATTCCTAAGAAATACAATAACTTCAGTCGCGACAAAAGAAATAGAATAAATATAAACAAAATAAATTATGCATGGAATCAATATTGCAATAAACGCTGTCGATTCCAAGAATAATTGCCTAAAAAGAAGCCGCCTTAAACTTTGAGACTTTTTTAACACTAGGGGGGAAAAGGGATTGTTAATAATAGAGATTAATATCCCCATTGGTACATACATACATACACTCTGTCAGTCACCTCTTCGCGGTTCCCCCTAGGTTAAGTTCCAAGTGAATTTATTACGATTTTCTACCTGATCTGTATTTTCATTCTCACCTATCACCAGATCCTATCATCACTTTGTTCAAAATTCGTTTGCTTGGACACCTCTGTCCCATTCGTGTTTCTACCGCAAAGCAGCTGTGTTTACATGGCTGTATTTCGGTTTGAAGGATGCGATATGTCAATGAATTTACAGGATACAGAGGAATATTACCTGAGTTCTCAAAAATGGCAACGCATGAAGTATATCCTGGGCGAAATAGTATATTCTGTTATGTCCATGATACTGCACATATCTATAGACGACGGTTACCACTTTCCATCAGGTGGGCCGTCAGCTTATTTATTCTTCTAAGTTGTATAAAAAAAAATCACCACTCACTGGTGGCTCGTCAGCGTATATCGTTAGCGCAGGCGGAGGTAGCATTTCGTTATTATGCATTTTAAGAAAAACTTAATAATACAGGTTAAATAATAGCGCTAATTTGCTAAACTCGCTCGATTGCTATCCGAATAGATAGATAGATATATACTCTTTATTGTTTTCTCTAAAACAATAAAGAGTATAATAGTAAACTTATTTTAATTACAAATATGTAATTACAAGAAATAATCACAATAAGAAAACAATGGGCGACCTTATCGCTAAAAGCAATCTATTCCAGGCAACCTTTGGATGGAGAGAAATAATTATAAACAGTCACAATTAAATTAAAAATTACAATTTACAATACAACATTTCATAGTTGAAAATTTAATATATTCAGTCTGCTAATTAAATGAATGTTACTGAAATCTGTTGCTTCCTAATGAAACAACATATTCGGAACGCTTACTAGATAAGGTGACATGAGAGAATAAAAAAGACAAGATATAAAAAATCGTTTAGGGAAAATTTACTGAGGCAATATCGTCCCGTCAGCAGAATCAGATACAAGCGCCCTCCATTGAGTAGACTACCGTAGAATCGCTATAAAAACTTTCACTCCGCGATTTATATTACGCATACTCCTCGTGTCTCATGCGAAATACATAACGGAAGGTAGGCATTTACTTTTTTTATTGATGGCCGCATTGGCGCGTGGGAGTGATGTTTATTTGATAGGGTGCCATCAACAATTTGGTGCGAATGTCGAAATAAAAGGCTCTTTACTTTGTCCTTTATATTAGATGTATCATATTTTACTTATGTTATATATGTGAAAGTGAGTTTGTTCGTGTGTTTGACGCTTCAACGGACAAAGTATTTAAAATTGGTAATATTTAGAATAAATAAGGATAAATATAAATAATAATATTTTTTTATTCTAGTTATTCAACGGATTCCGCTTATGCGGACTCGCGCTCGCGTCATTGTCGCTCATGACTAAGGATCACGAATTGATTCCGAAACTAGTCGAGCTTTTTAAATCTAATTACATATGAGTTAAACCGGTAGTTATTACATTAAAATATAATGTGTACTTTCGAAACTTTTAACAATAAAATATAATACAATTTTCCTCTGAAAACTACTTCAATTACGATATATTTCGTATAACCATCATATTGAAAATATTTTATTTTAAATAAGTATTATAAGTAAATTTTACTTCACAATAGACAGCTTTATCCTCTGTAAAGGGACAACTCAATCGCCAGGGGGGAATGGAATGTTAGTAATGCGAACAACAAATCCCATTGCTAGCAATATACTTAGTCAGATCGACCTCCACGTGATTCCTTCTGGAAACCATCACGCTACATTCCAAGTGTATTTACCACGATGGGCTAACTGACCTGCCTTTTCATCCTTAACTATCATCCTTCACTAATGCCCCGCCAGTGTATATCGTTAGCGCGAGCGGGGTTGCCATTCCATTGTTATCCATTAAAAAAAGCTCAATCGCCATGAAATTAATATGATGTCAAAACGAAAATAAACCCTATCTATTACAAGAATAATTAATATCGTTTTTCAGGTTTGACTACAGAATCCTGTAACACATACCCATAAGAATAGAGTAAACGAATGAGAACTTCCTTCGTTAAAATATACAAAAAGAGCAATATGATATATTCTCCGTCTGTCCCATAGATTAGAATAATATCTGCGGAACCCACAGCCGTCGCAAAAGATAAGTCTGTGTGTCATTGCATCATAATATAACAGGAAAATGTAGACGACATAAAGAAAACAATAAACCGCACTCGGCCGCTTTCTCCACAAGATTAAAAAACAATTTATCATCTGGCCATACGATAAAGGCCTTTCAAAAAGAGTAATTTTACAGTCTTTATACGAACCCTCGTTGGGCTTAGCATTCATATCCCCGCTGGGTTGACATTTAAATATTCTGGAAAACCTATAAAAAGGCCCCATCTTCAGTCATAAAGTGCACGCGCCTATACATTCACCAGTCACGCGAAAATCTGGTCGGTTCAGACTGATAGTTTATATACCTAAGGTTGTTTTCGCTTTGAATTCATTTAAAATTAAATAAATGAATGAGTATACTTTATTTGCATTGTACAATATAGGAAATAAGCAAGACAATTAATAGATATAACGATACAATTGTATAAGTACAGTAAGGCGGTCTTGTTGCTGAGAGCAATCTTTTCAAGGCAACATTAGGGAATGAACTAATTGTTGTACGAATAGGTATGCAAATATGGCATAATAATGCCATAATAAATCGCGCTCAATCTTGATAGAAATAATATCAAAATATATCTATCAAATGAGATATAGAGAATTTTAGTAATATTTTAAATGTTATTGTAAATTTGCTACTTATTTGCGTTTTATCAACTCAAATAATTATTACGTATTTGGCATACATTTACTGCTTGGGGTTGAGAAAGATGTAGGGTTATTTTTATCATAGTCAATCAACATATTCCGATCACGCAGATGAAGTCGTAAGAAACTACTAGGTGATATCTAATAAAATGTTCTTAAATAACTCGTTTCTTATTTTGTCACTGGGTTATAATTAGATCAAATATAATTTTAAAGTCATTATAATTTTTATTCTTTATACACAAAAACATAGTAATAATAAACTCTTTATTACGCACAATAGAGATGTAGACAAGGAGTATTTATACAGAATGTGCATATACAAAAGACGGCCTTATCGCTAAAAGCAATCTCTTACAGACAACCTGGCATAAATAGTAAATAGTACAGAGAAAGGTAGATGGCGCAAGTCAGACACAACAAATAAAAAAATTTTACCAAACAAAATGCATAATATTTTAAATATCATTTATATAAAAATAAGATTACAATACATAAACATACCTATATATAATATAAATAATAAATAAATATAAATATACTAAATAAAATAAAAATAAATAGGTAAATCACATGTAGTATAAACATCAAAACAAGGTATCTATTTTAATTGTAACAAAATAAATGATATGAGATTAAGTGCGTTGACATTTTTGATTTAAAAAACCTTAACTTACACAGAAAATATAGTTGTAATATAAACAGTTTCATTTCTAACGATAAGCTGAAAATTACTTAAAATGATAACATAATTATTAAGTTACGAAAAATATCTTATCTACTAGATAATGAAACGTCTTCATTTTATAAACTTGCATCACGATCGCGAACTTAAACACAAACTTATAAAATTAACTAAACTTTTAATTAACATAAAATTAAGAAACTTAAATTAACTTAAACGAACAGATACGGTTATATATTAATTGAGTTTATCTAAAACTAATTAAAATACTCGGGAATTCTTTCGTGGAATGTATTGAATAAATGAGATAAAAATAGCTTATTTCCTTCGCCATCTCAAACACATGTGTATGCTAACTAGGAGTGGGTAATATATAACAATATAATTTTTTATACGACTTAGAATGGCAATTAAGCTGACGTCCCACCTGATGCAAAGTGACAACCGTCGCCCATAGACATGAGCAGCACCATGGACATAACAGTACACACACATACTGTTTCGCCCATGACACCCCCCATGCGTTGCCATTCCTGAGGACTCAGGTGTTATTCCTCTGTACCCTGTAAATTCACGCCATATCCCACCCTTCAAACCGAAACACATTCATGCAAACACAACTGCTTCACGGTAGAAACACGAATGGAACAGAAGTACCCAAGCAATCGACTTTTGTACAAAGTCTCCCTCTGGTGAGCAATATATTTTAGTTGCAATACAGGTCCAATAATGAATACGTTAAATGTCTGTTATTCTATATTATTTTTAACATATTCGAAAATAGATATTCGACTGATATGGGCGATATCGATCGATCAATGTCTAGAGAAACCCAATATATAAATATCGAATCGGTATTCATGTCTAATGTTAACTATATATTAATTGAATTACACTTTATATCTTATGACCTTTAGATCTTACTGCCCACGAATTCTTTCGTGGAATATATCAAATGATCGAGATAAAACTGTATACTAAATTTCATAACGATTGGATTATCTATTATGTGCTAAAAAGTAACAAACAAATAAACAAGAGAATTTTATATTTAAATATTTATTTATTTAAGGAACACCAACAGCATATTGCATTATAACATATAGGTATAACAACATTAAATATACAATATTAATGCACATGCCTATTATAGGTATTCACAGCATTCACTTTAACATAATTATACAGTGTAAGAAATTTAAGTAAATAACAAAAATAAACATGTAATCTAAGTTGTGAGCAATATCAGAAAATAAGATTATGAGTGAATTAAAATAAAAAAAATATTAAAAAAAATATATATTATGATAATTAGAGTTAATTTTCATAAGATTGTTGTACAAAGTGCTTCAGCAATTTATTCCTGTAAAAATTCGAATTATCGTACACTATATCAATTTCAGGTAATTTGGCATTAATTTCATTGTATGACGCACTAATCCTGGCCAGTGGTTGATGCAGTCCTAGGTTTGTTCTGCAGCGAGGTAAGCTAAATGTTCTAGTTATAGGGTGTCGAGGATAATTTAGAGGTACCGTTAATTGGATTGAACTCAGTAAATCTGCACAATGAATTTTGAATATAACATTACTATGAACATGTATTTTATAAATTACAGGCATTTTATTAATTTACTATGTTTGTCGTTTCCGACAATTGTTTCGGCTTCATCCGAAAGTCTCCTTCAGGGGGCGTAAGGCGTTATGCGTCACAACGTTTCGCCTCTTACTGCCGGCTACAGCTCGTAGAGCCCGTGATGATATCTGTGCGGGCAGGGGTGGGTTATATTTTCATTTAAAAAAAGGCATAATTTTAAAAATAATATAACAGTACTATTAGACAAAGTAAATGTTGTTTGCCCTCTATTGCAACGTAATATAGGCCTTTTATAACTGAAAAAAAAAAAAAATCTCAGACTGGTACAAATAATAAAATATTAGAAAAAATCATTAAAATCGGTTGATCGGTTTTAAAAATTGCCATGAACGAACACCGTGACACGGGCTTTTTATATATTAACATACGAGTAGCAACGTCACTCTTAAAACATCAAAAGTCTAACTACGGTTGTCAAGCATGCCAAGCATGGCAACTGACAACTGACAAATCCCCCTAATGGATAGTTAACGGCTGATATGATGATGATGAAAATACGAATATAAAAAAAACCATCTTACGATTAAATGTCTAAGTATTTTAAAAGCTTCCTTCATTTAATCTGAAACCATCCAACTCTATCCTACTTCAGTGGCATTTCATTTCAGTACGTACATAGTGTATTGCTTTTCTAGTGCCACTTACAACACCTATTGCGTGTAAAAGGTAGAGGGTACGTAGTAAGTAAACATTACTTACCCTTTGTCATTGATATATAAAGCAAATCAAGATTCACGAAAGTTACTATTTATTTATTTATTTATTGGAAAACCAACAGCTTACAATTTATAGCTTAAAATAATAATAAAATATTATTAAAACTGTCTTGACTTTGCATCGAAAAGATAAAAAGTATAAGACATGTATTGACACGAGTGAAGTTAAATCATCATCATGATCATATCAGCCTTTAACTGTCCACTGCTAAACATAAGCCTCCCCCTTGGCTGGTTTTGCCATTAGTTACCACGCTTGGCAGGCAGGTTAGCAACCGCAGGTAGACTTTGGAGATATTTTAAGAGAGACGCTACTGCCCATCCTTTACCATTTTTTAGTGGCCTCTTCCAACACCCACGGGAAAGGAAGGGGTGACCTATTCTATGCCGAACGGCAAGAAATTATGAAGTTAATTACTAATGTCTAAATATTATATATTCATGGGGACCTTTGGGTCGGGTACGGATCATGAATGGGACTGATCATTATTTTTTTTTGTGATTCTGTGAAATGTATAAGTTTTATTAAATATTTATAGTTATTTTAAATTATATTTTCACAATTTTTATAATAATGTCTCGTTTCAAAAAGGTCACTAATTGATTAGAAATGAGTGCAAAATATTTTTGAATGTGCTCTATTTTCGATGATACAAGTATATTTAGTGTTCAATTGAGAATCTTGGATATTTTATATCAATGGACGTTATACCTTATTTTAAAGCAGCGTATGTAACAAGTTCAGTGTAATTTCATATATTGAAGTTGAATCTCAATTTAACGAGACAATAGACAATGGGAATGAAAACTCATTTAACTTTGTCCATGACATTTGCTAGAATGTCTTCTACTTTGTGATATAATAATCTTTTTAAATACTTTTGTTGTACGATCTGAATTAAATTCGTTTTACCCTTTATAATATGTTTTTTTTTTTTGTTTTATTCAACTTAGAATGGCAAACAAGCTGACGGCCCACCTGATGGAAAGTGGTAACCGTCACCTATAGACATGAACAGTACCGTGGATATAACAGAGTATACTGTTTACCTCATAATACCACCATGTGTTTGTAATTCCTGGGGACTAGGGTATTGTTCATCTGTTCCCTGTAAATTCACCGTCATATCTATATCACTGCCCATGCAAACACAACTGCTATTTTATTTATTTACATATTTATTTCTAATTTAATGCACTTTATGAATGTAATACTAATATAATTACATTTGTATTATTTTTTTAATCTGATTACTAGCAACACTGAAAAAATGGTGCATTTTCTTTTGTTAAAAATAAATGTGTCAAGCTGAGTCAGTCAAATGTCAATTTAACTAACATTAATCAACTTTAATACGTTTTTGACACTCGACTCTACATATATACTCGTAGTTTAAATTCATGATATTCGATTCAATTTATTTGAATTAAGAACGCGGATTTGTGTGTGGAAGTGTGTATACTTCAAGTGGGGAAAAATTACCTCAGTCATTATAGAAATAATGTGAGACACTCACGGAATGTTATTGATTGCAAAAACATAACCAAAATGAACTCAGAACCGATCATGATATCGTGTATATATATATATATAAAAATATATATATATATATATATATATATATATATATATATATATATATATATATATATATATATATATATATATATATATATATATATATATATATATATATATATATATATATATATATATAAACTCTTCTTTTTTAACCGAATTTTATTAATATTATTAATTTATTTAAGTTTTATACGTCAAAAGATGAAAGGATACACGAGTACTTACAAACTAGTCCCATAGAAACTTTATGAAAATCGGTTCAGTAGTTTAGTTTTGAAATCAAAATAACTGGTGTTGCCACAACAGAAATTCTGTTGAAGTTGTGTTTGTGTGTGTTTTTTTTAGAACACAATGTTATGGTCTAGATAAATAGTGTTTTATTTCCTTTAATCTCTTACTTTGGTATCTACTAGCTGTTTCCTACGACTTCGTTCCTACGTGCATCAATGTATAATCCTATATGTTAAATTAGATTATAACCTTTGTACCTACCTATATATCTAAATATAATTCAAATCTATTTAAATGACTAAACATGATTGAAAAACACACATATACAAACTCCTTTATAAACTTTCATATTTCTAATATTAATAGTATTGTATTTTTAGTCGCCTCTTACATAATATATCCTATTCATATAATTAATCCAAAAGTTTGTAACTATGGAATGACGGATGAATGTTTGTTACTCTCTCCCTCAAAAACAACTGAATAAATTTAAATGAAATTTTAATACAAGGATAGGTTATATCATAATTTAGTATATACGATACTTTAAGCAATGATTCACGCGGATAAAGCTGAGAGATACAACTAGTGTCGATATAAAGATATCCATAGTTATGACTCTCTTTTTTTGTATTCTTAGTTCATCTCCATGTGAACAATCAGGAAATAAATAAATAAATATTGATACAGTATTAATAAACCACAAATATTGTTTATATATTATATTTGTGTCTAAACAATTTTATAATTCGTTTGAATGGTTTAACCCTAGAGTTAATTGAATATTTAGTGACATAATCACTTCAAAGTCTTTGTTTTCATAACGACAATATTCATTTACAGCAAGATAGTATATAGTCAAAGAGCTAAAGTCGACGAGAAAAAAGTATATTTTCCTTATAAAAAAAATAAAGACTTCAAGCGAGGTATTTTTGAAAATAGAACACAGGTCACGTTTCTTGCTGATTATATAGACTTTATTAGGTGAAACATTTTTTACGTCGGTTAGTAATAAATTTTGCATGCCAGTATTTTGGTGAAACATGCAATTCGAAGTGTTCGCAAATGAACATATTAAGTAACCATGTTTAATACAAATAAATAATTTGATATTTAATTTATACAATTCAAACAAAACATCAAATGTTTCCTCTCTATAACATTAATTTAAATTAATTATACTATAATATCACATAATAATAATACGTATTCTAATTTTCCTTTACCAGTGGTAAATATTTTTTGTTACGTATTATCTTTGTTTATTTATTTATTTAAAAAGCTCAAAGATTCTCTTCATATTTAATTAATAGTCTTTACCGACATTGATTGACCACGATAGAAAGTAGTTATGTTCATGTTCATTTCATGTAATATTATATGTAAACTGTATGAAGATTTATTTACCCGTTAAGATGACAAAAGGTAATAAACATTAATTATTTAATTACACGAGTATAAAAGAAAATTAATTTTAAAGAAATTATCATCTAGTAAATCTTTGACTGAAGATTGTGGAGCAGAAAAAGATCGACTTATCTAAAAACTAATTACTGAACCGATTTTAATAAAATTTATATGGGATTTATCTATAAGCATATCATTTTAGATAAAAAAAACTTTTCCAAATCGGTTTACAACTAACGGAATAATAAACAGAATGAGTTATGAGGTAATAAACATAAAAAAAATACAACTAAATTGAGAACCACCTTTTTTTTCTAGTAAATTGAAAGTAAATCTAACGACGAAAGAGAAACCCTACATTTATAAACATTATCTTGATACATCGACACATACACAACCATAAACATTAACATAACTAAATAATCAATGACCACAAAACTTCATAAATATAGCAAACAGAACAGTAGCTATTCAACGGAAATCCTCATTCATTAAGCAAAATTGTCGGATTTAGGTTTACAACAAAACATTTTCGCAAAATGGATTGATTTGTAAATGGATGTATACAAAATAGATGTTGGCTCCCTGTCTATAAAATGTACTCTGATCCAACCCAAACCCGGCCAAAGGGCTTTACGTCAGTTATTGTGACAGCTAAGGGCAAGACATTATCAAAACATAATGTATAAATATACAAAATTGAATGTCTAAACTGATTTCGAATAACACGACTGTCATGATGTCGTGGGAACATACCTACTATAAAATCAACTTTTCATCATCATCATCATATACACCCATCAAAAAAATTTGCACATATGATGGGAAAAAAATTTGCACATTTGCACAATTGTCCACTATTAAACATAAGCCATTGGGAATAATGGGGACATAGGAGGCGAGTAGTTGCCACGCTTTGCAGGCGGGCTGGCAACATCAGTTAGGCTTTAGAGGTGTTTTAAGAGGAACGCTACTGCCTATCCCTTGCCCTGCCTTAGTCACCTCTTAGAACTCCCACGGGAAAGGAAGAGGTAACTTATTCTATGCTAGAACCACACGGCCAATTCAATCTATATTAGCTGAACCCGAATCAAAAATTTTTGAACATTACCGTCAATTTACAGTGGTACCCTGCACTTTGGTTATATTTTGTTAAGAGAGCGACTGGCTGAAAATCAGCGCTGTGCAGCTGTTCACATTGCGCTGGGACACTTACAGCATGTGACACCGGTTCCTTTTGCCATATGGGTCACTTTTTGTATATGTTTTTAAAAGGCCGGCAGCACACCTGCAATGCCGTTAGTGTTGTGGGTGATCATGGGCGGCGGTAGTCACTTACCACCAGGTGAGCCGCATGCTCGTTTGCCCCCTGTGTTGTAAAAAAAAAGTTATCTATATTTTATATTGTCATTGTGTGCTAACCCATTAATTCCGCTTTTTCTGTAAATAGAGAAAGTAGATAAAACCTTATCTGAGAAATCAGTTCAGAGTACTACGATAGGGCTGATATACCAGAAGAAGTTTAAAGCCCTTAAAGTGAAAAAAAAAGTTGTCATAATCGTAATTTTATAGGCTAATATTTTATTCCGTAGCTTTCCTTTTAAACAAGTGTTCTAATAAAAAAAACTCTTTTCTTAAAGTAACGAGAGCCGAAAACGATAAAAAACCTGGTAGCTGGATAGTTAGATATTTTTATGTAGCTTAGAATAACAAACAAGCTGAAGGCCCACCTGATAAGAAGTGGTAACTGTCGCCTATAGACATGTACAGTGCGAAGGGCATAACGGAATATACTGTGTCGCCTATGATACCCCATAACATTGCTGAGGACTAAGATGTTATGCCTTTGTGTCCTGTTATTTCTTTGCCATATCCCACCCTTCAAATCAAAACAAAGCCGTGCCAATATAACTGTCAATAATATAATTGTTTAAGTGGTCATCGTAATCTGAGTAAATAAAAAAAAATAGTTTCCTGAATTGACCCGAAGCGGAATGGAACCCGGAACTCCATTTAGGCGAAGCAAAGTGGTTCGCCATCGGAAGTCGTAAAGTAGCCGTCCGATTAGAATTTATTTAGACAGATGGCGTGTGGGAAACATACGATCGGTACAATTCTGTGCGAACTGCATTCAAGCCATAAATTATTGTTAACTAGCCACACACCCCAGCTACTGTTGAGAGTACTCAAAATTTTAATTGTTTGTGGATTATAAAAAGGAACTTCAAAAACTAAAATCCGACTGCTGAAAAAATTTGCGCTCAAAAAATATGAATATGAAAGTAGAAACACATATGAATATGAAAGTATAAAAGTCGATTGCTTGGGTACCTCTGTCCCATTCGTGTTTCTACCGTGAAGCAGTTGTGTTTGCATAGCTATATTTCGGTTTGAAGGGTGGGATATGGCGTGAATTTACAGGGTACAGAAGAATAACAACTGAGTCCTCAGGAATGGCAACGCATGGGGTGTATCATGGGCGAAACAGTATACTCTGTTATGTCCATGGCACTGTTCATGTCTATAGGCGACGGTTACCACTTTCCATCAAGTGGGCCGTCAGCTTGTTTGCAATTCTAGGTTATATAAAAAAAATAGGACAATAGTACCTAATCAGATGATTTTTGTACAAAATCTCTTTTTAGTTTTATTCTTGATGTGTACATCATGACCCAACTGATTTGACTTCAAACTCATCTATTGTCGCTCATTACACGGCACCAACACAATATTATAGGAGGGAAGGGATTGTTAGTAATGCGATCTATCAGTCCCATTGCTAGCAATAAATCCTGTCAGCTGATCCCACCTCGAAACCATCGTGCTGAATTCCAGGTGTATTCATCACGACGGGCTAACTGACCTGCCTTTTCATTCTCACCTATTATTCCTCACTGGTACCCCGCCAATGTATACCGTTAGCGCAGGTTTGGATACTATTCCATTATCATCTATTAAAAAAACACGATGTCATGTTGTAATATTGCCATTGTAAACCAAAAGCATTAAAACTATGTTAGGAATCTAATACGTGTCAAAATAATAATTTCTAGAAACTTCGTCAATCTATCTATATGTCTATATGTGTGTATGTTTTTTCGGATATCACGCAAGAACTACTGTACCGAGTATAATACGATTTTCACAGTTTTGTTTTCTGAAAGTCTAACTTATAATGTTGTGAATGTTTTATCCTATTAATGCCATCTAGTAGCAGTCTATTTAAACTGCTTATTTACTTCTAAAGTCCACCCGTACAATGTAGTGGACAAATAGCTAGTATAATATAGAGATTTTGGGGAGAAAGAGATTGTTAGTAATGGAAACTGAGAATCCTTTTGCTAGCAATATACCAAACCAGGTCGACCTCCTCGCGGTTCTTCCTGGAAACTATCGTGGTTAATTCCTGATGATGAATGAATTCATCATGATGGGCTAACTGGCCTGTTTTCATTCTCATCTATCACCCTTCACTGGTGCTCTATCATCATATCCCGTTAGCGCAGGCCATACCCTTTTCACCCATAAAAAAATTTAAAAAAATATAGAGATTTTAAACGGTGTTGCATTTTATAATATTCGATGAAGTTCCCAAGACTCCCATAGAAATAAGTAATAAGATATTTTAGTCTACAATTTTAGTTTTTTACTTAAAAATAAATCTGCTGTTATGTAATTTTAGTTGTAATGCAATTTCATGTCATAAGTAGAACGCAAGTGCTATAAAGCAATAAAAAATTGTGACTACTCAATAAACAGACTTACTAAAACTTCTGACTACTTTGTATCAATCGTTACTGTACTTAGTTTTTAAATAAATTAAAGTTAATATAAAATTTCTTAAATACTAATACTAATTATAAGTAATCCCCCAACGCACCACACCGAGGCAGCGTACTCAAGATACTGGCAGCATTACCTCTTTGGATTTTAGTTTAGAATATAAGATATTATTTCTTAAGTACATCAAGCTAGATGCTATCAACCGTTTTAAATAATGTAGAAGATTTTACACTGAAAATGTACTAGGTAACTTTGAAAGTAGTAGTAATAAAACTGTGATTGCACATTTAGTTCTTAAGCTAAATTTTTGTGGACTGCATTTTACTTGCTATCTAAATAATAAACTTTATTTACTTTTATGACGGTTTTTAATCTCTTATCCCACGGGAAATTAACGTTTGTATGCATGTAATTTTTATCTTAGGGTTCCCTATTCTAACAATATTTTTTTTTCTCGACGACGAATAAATGTAGGTAAAATGTAGAATTTATTTATTGAAATAAGTTTTCTAACTACATGTAAATATGGTACAAAATGCGGACTTAATACTAGTAGCATAGACCTGACTCACTGAAACTGCGTAAAAATGTTGCATCTCTGTACGTCTTCTATCGAATTTATTGATTTCATTCATATTCATTTACCGAATTGTTGGGATTGATACCTGCTGCTAACTTTCACCACCGTATAACCCGCCGTAAACCAAAGTTTCATCCCAACCATCTGGACGAGCGGCGGTCTTCCACCGTGCGTTTTTCAAGGCACTTTCTTCCATGCACAACCACTCCTTGGAATCAACTTCCAGCAGCAGTATTTCCGACATCATGGATTTCCGATTACATTTTTAGTGAAACAAGTAATACGAAACAGTAAAGCAATAAATACAAAAACAATGTTGTGTGCATGTATGCGTGCGTGCGTATTTGAAAGCGCGTGCGCGCGCGCTCGCGCCCACGCTTATTTGTGTGTGTGTAATCTTGTCGTTTTGATTTTTGTTTGATGACTTTCAAGCTATGGTAGGGCAAATTAAATAGATATGGGTAGTTTAACAAGTAAGTTTTGTTCCACAAAAAAGCACCTATTTTCAAAACCAGTTATTTCGATTATAAAAATCAAATTACTAATCTGATTTTGATGAAATTGCTATGGATTTGATCTGAAATTATACCCTTTCAAATAAAAAAAAAATGTTCCAAATAAATAAATACATGACAGAGGTCTGACGTAACAAACCTAAAAAATACGACAAAGTTCAGAGTCTCTTCCTTTTTTGATGTCGCTTAAACAAGCAGAAAAATGGTGGTTTGTTTGTGTATTTTTAATCGACTTTAAAAGAACCTTCTTTTTTATATTATTATGCAAGAAAAATATCCACGGGTACGTGACCCTACAGACGGTGAAGTCGTAGGCGATGCCGCACGTCGCCCACGCTTTACGCCGAATATATTTTCAATATAAGGTTTTCAAGTTCCTAAATTAAACTTATAAAAAATATGATCCTATAAATTTAAACTCTAAAATTGAAGACTTAACTCTTATCATCAAACCTAAGTTACATTTGTCGTAATAAATGAATCTGATTTATTTTATCAAGTTATTTGTAACACTGTTTGTATTCTGATATCTTAAATTTTATAGTCTCGTACTGTTTACTGAAATAATAAAGAATAGAAGAGGCAAAATGCTGGGCCACCTTATACGACATGACGATTTTTTAAGAGCATAGTAGAAGGAAAGATAAAGGGCAAAAGAGGAAGAGGAAGACCGAGGAATAATTACATGGGACAGATAAAGAAAACACTAGGCGTCATGTCGTATAGGGAGATAAAGGATATGGCCTGGGATAGAGCTGGCTGGAGGAAGATGCATGAATTAGTTGCACCGACAAGAGGAAACTCTTAAATAATTAAAAAAAGCTATTAAGGTATTTGTATTTACATAAATTCGTAATTTATAAAATTTAAGATCTAAAAAAGCAATAGCTGCGTTTTATTTTATTTTTTAATTTTTTATGCAACTTAGAATGGCAAAGAAACTGACGGCCCACCTTATGGAAAGCGGTATGTACTGATTCTGACTGGTGAAGCCACGGAATACAGCTAGTAAAAATATTTCAAAAAATATAAAACTTTTAGACGAGGTCGTGTTTTAAACTTCAACAAACGAAACATTCTTATGCAATACAATAAACAAAAAGGGTGTATTAATTCACAATTTCTTTGTGATTTCCAATGCGCGTATGATAACTCTGGTATGATTTCAAACTACAGTAACCGTACCCCATCAGACGGGCTGTATGCCAAATGTAAGTAGCATGAACCAATACCCAACAGCAGTATTTTCGAACAGATGCGACATTGAAACCTTCAAGAAAAGTAAATGTAAACTTAGTCCTCAGAAATAGCAATGTATGTGAGATATCATGGGCGACACAGTATACTCTGTGATGTCCATGGCACTGTTCATGTTTGTAAGCGACACTTACCACTTTCCATCAAGTGGGCCGTCAGCTTATTTGCCATTCTAAATTGCATAAAAAAGAGCTACGTCATAATATCAGCCGTCAAACGTCCACTGATGAACACAGGCCTCCCCCTTGGGGGGTTTACATACAAAAAAGAGCATATTCTTTCTTAAAAGGCTGGCAACACTTCTGTTATTTTCCTAATGTTACTTCGACTGTAATTACTTACTATCAGATGAGCCGCATGCTCGTTTACTGTCAATGTTATAAAAAAATGCTGTTTGCTAAACACATTTATGGTATAAAAAATGCTATTAGAATTCTAAAAACCTGTTTCAAAGAGTAAATTTAAACAAACTTTACCAAAACGATTTTGCCTCATTCTACAATTGCCTCTGTCTACATTGAAACCTGTTAATTGGCATACACAAACAATATAAATTCTGTCTGTGATAAAAGAACAAACAAATAGTTAGTGGACACAAAGTATCAATCTCAAGGGAAATTAGTTGATCCGACAATTCAGAGAAAACGAGATTAAAGTAGAACAAGTTCCATATAAATAAATTATCATAGTTAACAACTACTGTATTGGTCTAACAGTGTAGACGTCGTCATCATTGTATCGTCTGTTATCTCTCCACTGCTGAAGATAGGCCTCGCCCATAGACTGCTATAAAGTACAGGACAGGGTTCGCCGATATATATCAGCGAATATATATCATGATATATCTGTGCCTCTAGTAAGAAAGGTTATAACTCAAGTTATAGCCTTTTTCTTTTTAGGCTACTTTAAATAAGCAAATTTTTCTCTTTCGAATGGTATAAGAATCGTAACGATATCTTTAAAAACAATAGAGATAGTAAATATGTAAAAGGCTACAATTAACAAAATATTTGTGGTAAAAAAGTCATAATTAGAAATAAAACTACAATATTTAACAAAAATAGTGCCAAAAATGACAACATACTTAGAACCACCCTTTAAACATGAATTTATTTTTGTGTAAAATGAATCAGTTCGATTTGAACCCTTTTACACCATTTAATAGCGATTATTTTTTATAGCGTAAAATACACAACATTGTTTTTCTTCAATACTTCAATAAAATCGTTTTAATTCAACTTAAAACTATTTTCACATGATAATTTTAATATTTTTGTTAAGTGTGATTAGGTATAATAGAATTATTTTTAAAACTATAGGTTTTACACAAAAACCGACAATTTCATAAGAAAGAGGAGAAAAAATTACTATAAATGCAATCATTGACTTGTTCAATTAGCAAATAATAAAAGCAGTAGAATTTTTTTTCTTTATTTAAAATAGTTTTTTGGCTCTCCTGAAAAGTGGCCATTTTGAATTGAACCTTTTCTCACTAGAGGCACAGATATATCACGATATATATCAATTAATTTTTATCTTGATAAATCATCAGTTGATTTTTTTTCCTGTCTTCTAAACTAAAAATTTTGAAAAGTAATGTTTACCCTGGCAACACGTAGCGAAAAACTACAATTCAGAATAATTAAGATTGTTTCCCAAAATGGCAACCTCATCAAAATAATAGTATTATTATAATAATAGGTACTTGTTTTTTTTTTTAGTTGGTCGTTAAAAAAATTATTTCTCAAATAAACACTAAGTACTTGTTTTGTTACTTGTTAAAAGTTTTTTTTTTTTTAATAATAAATGTAGTAATAATTTGATACTTATTTTATTTTACAAATTCCTTTCACGTTTTTAAGCGTGTAATCCCCTTACAGAATGAAAATCGCTTCTTTTTCTTACCCGGGATATATGTATATCTGATATATATCAAATATATATATAAAAAAAATCGGATTTTTGATATTTGTTATGAAAATCGGATTTATTCGAATTCTGGTACAGAACATTCCTAGTCACAGTTTACCATTGGGGGGTTTTGCTAGTAGTTGCCCCATTTGGCAGGTGGATTGGTAGCCGCAATTTGGCTTTTGGTAATGCTTTAAGAGGAATGCTGCTGTCCATGCCTCGACCATTTGGTTCCCTTAGTCATCTCTTACGACACTCACGAGAAAGTTAAAGGCTGTGTTGATATAAATCTTTGCACTTATTAATTTATTTTCCATCAGGCAGGCCGTCAGCTTGTTTCCCATTCTAAGTGCATAAAAAAATATATTTAGCATCGAAATTTTTCAAATATATTTTTGCCATCAAAATCTAAATTTTCACTGACAGTTTAATAATAATATTATTGCATGATTAATGTTTTAGTCCGTAGGCTATTAATTATTATTGCATTATTAATGTTTTATAAATAATCAATCGGAAATATTGAAAATTCTTCTTACGAGATTTTTATGCACGCTCTTAATTCTCTGCTATTCCCATTCTACACACAACACATATACATAAAAATGCAGGAGAATTACTGAGAAACTATTGAGATACTTAAAAAAATCAGTCTCAAAACTCATAATGTTAAATCGCGTAAACCTGAAAATAAATACCTAATAATGCAATTGAAGAAATGAATGAATGAAACTTATACGCCCTGATTCATAAAAACGACAAACTACCTCCCATAAACCTATTTCAGCTATTGAGCTGTTTTGTCTCTTTCTCTTGTGCTAAATTTCCCAATTTGAAAGAAAGTGACAAAACAGTGTAATAATTAAAATAGGTTTGTAGAAAATTTTAATTTTTATGAAATAGTATATTAGTTGTTAGTATGTACATAAAACCTCTACTCATTCATAGAATAGCGATAATTCGAAAATACGACATATCTCATTCATCCATTTTTGTCTTCAATTTCTTAATATAGTTGACTATAATGTATATACATTGTATGTTTCCATGCAGAATGACATACAAAAACGATGGGGCTGTGTTTGAATTTGAGGCCCCCTCAAAGTGTCTCTTTGTTTGCGGTGGAGAGTGCTTGGGTCGTGTCGCCTAGCCGGGCCACTGTCTGCAAACATTACGCGACATACAGCTATAAAGTTTGTAATTCCGAATATCAAGTAGGAAAGTTTGTGTAAAAGTCATTTACATAGGTACCTCTGTACGAGTACCACTTGTATTTCTGCAGTTAAGCAGTTGTCCTTGCTTGACTGTTTCATTGTGAAGGGTGAGATATGGCGATGAAATGACAGGATACGGAATACGGAATCACCATTACACATACATAGACAAATATAGTAAATTATTTACTCATATTACTTACAGCACACAAATAACAACAGACATAGATATACACAAAAAAAAAAGATAAAGGAATACATATATAAGTATAAAAAAAGAAAATGCATAATACAAATAGCATAATGTTTTCTTTCGTACATGTGCTATAGTAACACAAAATGGTCACAACTCAGTTTACTGCTTTGCCCTTAAAAGAGCAAAAACAATGATATTCCCTTAATGCACACAAACGTTTACGCTTATAGGCGGAAGGGGAAGGAATTGTTAGTAATGCGGACTACCAGTCCCATTGCTAAAAATATACCCTGAAAAACCGACTTCCATTTGGTCCTTCTTGGAAACCTCTTGCTTGGGTACCTCTGTCCCATTCGTGTTTCAACTGTGAAGCCGTTGTGTTTGCATAATTGTATTTTGAAGGGTGGTATATGGCGTGAATTTACAGGGTACAGAGGAATAACACCTGAGTCCTCAGGAATGACAACGCATGGGGAGTATCATGGGCGAAACAATATACTCTGTTATGTACATGGTACTGCTCATGTCTATAGACGACGGTTACCACTTTCCATCAGGTGGACCGTCAGCTTGTTTACCATTCTAAGTTGTATAAAAAAAATTGTCATGGTCAATAAACATATCCCAGTCACGCAGACGAAGTCAAAAGTAAAAACTAGTATGTTCAAAATTCATAGTGGGTACAAACAAATAATTCCATTTCGAATCGATTTTTCACTTTTTTTTAATGGGCGATAATGAAATGGTAATCCCGCCTGTGCTAATAGTATACACTGGCGAGGCACCAGTGAGGAATGATAGGTGACAATGAAAAGGCTGGTCAATTAACCTGATGAATTCACTTGGAATAAATAGAACACGATAGTTTCCAGGGGAACCGCGAGGAGGTCGACCTGAGAGGGTGTATTGCTAACAATGGGGCTACTAATCCCCATTTTTAACAATTCATTATCCCCCACTCATATAACTACTTCGATTTATAAAAGAATTAATTTAGCAGTTGCAAAGTTCGTGTCTAACAAGTCTCGTTTGGAACAAATTGAAACTTAACACTCGTTTTTTTTTTTAAACTGACCGTTTTCCAATTATGGACGTTACATTAGACAGTTTTAATCACAAACCATCTAACTCTGTAACGAAAACTGTTAAATGGGGCGTCCCCAATCGTAAAACTACAACCACGTATTATCAACCCTCAAATAGCAAACAAAAATGTTTTCTTATACCTACTTGATACAATTTATTAATATTTCTTTTCATTCATCAATTAAACTAACGATCGAGAATAAACGAACCAATCCCATTACTGTCAAGTCGACCTCCACATGGTCACCCCTGGAAACCATCGCGTTGAATTCTAAGTTTATTCATCACGATGGGCTAACTGACCTGTGAGGATTAGTATGCTCATATTTGCCTGTTTATTTCACATTAAATAATACATATAAACAAAACCCAATGCTAAATATAGTCACAGTATCAATATAAATATAAAATTATCTTGTACATTAATAAATCAATTGGTAAAGAGTAACTGTTAAGTTTCTTGCGTATTCTTCTTAGCAGCAGTTCTTGTCTTATGGTCCCGGCATAGGGCCACCCCTTTCTTTCCCATGGTCGTCGTAAGAAGCGACTAAGGGAACGTAACAGTCGAGGGATGGGCAGCTACGTATCTCTTAGAGCCCCATTACTAGCAATATACCCTGTCAAGTCGACCTCCACGTGGTTCCCCCTAGAAACCATCGTGGCTAATTCTAGTAGAATTCGTCAGTATGGACTAACTGACTTGCTTTCATCCTCATCAGTCATCTATCACTGGTGCCCCGCCAGTATATACCGATAGCGCAGACGGGGTTACCATACCATTATCACCTATTAAAAAAAAATTGCGGATGCCAACCCGCCTGCCAAGCGTAGCAAGTACTGACACAACCTCCCAAGGTTTAGCACACCTGGGCGGCGGTAGTCACTTACCATCAGGTGAGCCGTAAGCTCGTTTGCCCCCTGTGTTGCAAAAAAAAAAAATGGAAGTCTATATTAAGCAATGGACAGTTCACGGCTGATATCATCATCTCAGCAGATAAGAAAATTCCGAACCCTGCAATAGAAGTAAAATATATTTAAAAAAAAAAACTAGATGACATTGTATGACAGTTTGTAAAACTGTACAAAATATAGAATAATATAATACATAGTAAATAGACATTTGACCACACAGCCCTCGGCAAAACCACGGATGTGAACGTACAACCGAAGAGAGAATTTTTTTCCCTCAACGCTTGGCTGCACTATGTCGGCTCATTATAGTGCTTTTTCACGCCACCCTTAAAGGACCCAAGGTTATGGGAGACAAGGAAAAACGTAATGGAAACACATAGTCTTACTTATGGCCCGGTTCACGTAGTAGTTCGCAAACTTATTTGTTAGACATTACTGTTGTAATAAGTTTGAACTACGCTACGTCACTATTATGTATTCTATTGTTGCACGTAAGTTTTTTGTTCGTTTTAAAAACTGTAATAATTTTTTGATACGACCGATGCATACTGGAATATGCAGCGTTGCAATGAAATTAAAAGTTTTTTAATTTTATTTATTTTTCCTTGTGGTCCCGACATGGAATAGGCCCCTTCCTTTCCCGTAGGTGTCGGAAGAGGCGACTAAGAAAAGGCAGCAGCGTCCCTCTTAAAATATCCTCTAAAACCCTAGCTGCAGTTGCCAATCTGCCTGCCAAACGTAGCATCTACTGGCAAAATCCGCCAAGGGCGAGGCTTATATTCAGCAGCATATATAGCATTCTTTCTCAGTCAACCTTTGGCAAAACATATTTTTGTATTAAACTAATTCTTAACTGCGACTTCGTCCCCTTGAATACAACTACAATTTGTTCATTGATCAGGATTATATATATATATATATATATATATATATATATATATATATATATATATATATATATATTCTTTATTGCACAAAAACATACAGTAACAACAATAAGTTAATAACAATGTTAGCAAAGGCGAACTTATCTCTAAAAGAGATTTCTTCCAGTCAACCTAACGCAGTGGCATAGGAAGTAGTGAGTGGGCAGTAGTAGTGCAAGACAGAAATTTAAATAAATATTTACATAAATTATAAATAATTATATATATACACACATGCATTCACATATATACATACATACACATACACATATATATACATATACACATACACATACATATACACACATACATACACACGTTAAATACAACATATAAATATCAAATACAAGAGAACACAATGATGACAGTCTTCTAATCATTTTTATATTTAAATTAAATTGGAAAGATAAAATGATTTTAATCTTTTTTTGAAGGAACTGCTAGACGGGCTATTCTGAATATTCACGGGAAGTTTATTCCACAGCTGTACAGCACGATATGCAAATGAGTTACCCATAAAATGGGTTTTACAGCAGGGAAGCTTCAGTACCCTGGACTGGTTCAGACAAAGACGTCTAGGTCTGGAAGGAGGAGGTAATAATTGGAACCGGGAACGAAGGTAGGAAGGAGAATTGGGATTATTAAGGATATTATATAACCGCTAGGACATGTGTCTCATGACGATGTCTAATTGGGAGCCACTTTAAACGAGTGCGGTATTCCGAGACATGATCATATTTTCGTAAGCTGAAAATAAACCTTATCGCTAAATTTTGCAACCGCTCAAGCTTATTTAGCAGCTCCTCGGTCACATCTAAGAAACAGACATCGGCATACCTATGTCCTCAGGATTAAGATACCTGTATCATCCCAAAAAAAATACTTGTATGTCAAATTCGACGAATAGTTTAGCCAGAAGTGCCAAAAGAAAACAAACAAACTCACTTTTACATGTGTATGTATAATATTATAATATAATAATAAGGATAGTATCAAAGATCATCCATATGGTTATGATAAAGCAAATTATATTAAATATAGTAATAATATTTTTTCTTCGGAATGAAAGATGCGACAAAGGAAACAAAGTGCCATTAACCAGTACCAGAGCAGGAAAACAAATTATACAAAGCAAACATGACATCTAATTACATAACCAGCGTTGTAATTAATAAGCTAGGCCCTGTTTTATAAGAGGATACCTACGCCTAATAATGTTTTTTTTTTAACCTTCTTATTATACAGATTTTAAACCAGTGACACTGAATATTCACATTAAAGACACGTAGGTCCCATTCGTGTTTCAACCGTGAAGCAGTTGGGTTTCATTGTTTCGGTTTAAAGGGTGGGGTATGGCGTGAATTTACTGGGTACAGAAGAATAACACTCGAGTCCTCTGGAATGGCAACGCATGGGGGGTGTCATAGGCGATACAGTATACTCTGTTATGTCCATGGTACTGCTCATGTCTATAGGCGACGGTTACCACTTCCCATCAGGTGGACCGTCAGCTTGTTTGCCATTCTAAGTTGTATAAAAAAAACGTAGGTCATAAACAAACAAAAAATAACAAGCTTTTTTATAACACAGGGGTTAAACGAGCGTGCAGCTCTATTAATGGTGACCACCACTGCCCATAATCATCCACAATACCGGAGGAATTGCAGATGTATTATTGGCCTTTTAATTAAGAATATGCTCTTTTCTTGAATGTCGTATTGATTCGAAAACACTAGTACTGGAAGCTGATTCTAAAGTTTGGTTGTGCGTGGAAGAAAGTACTTTGAAAAACACATGGTGGAAAATCGCCACTTATCAAGACAGTTGAGGTGGAAGTTTATGGTAAAATTAGGCCTTTTATATAAACTCAACGTGTTCAGCTGTCAGATTAATATGGTATCACTGAGATGTAAATAGAAAGAAGAGATCACTCTTAGCGATAAAGCTGTCCATTGTTTTCTTAGTGTAATATTTTCTGTATTTATAATAAGTTTACTATTGTAATCGTATGGAGGAAACAATAAAGAGTATCTATCTATCTATCTAAATAATAATTTACCATACAAACTCATTTGTATTATGAAAAATTAAAATATTGTGTGCCATTCTTCGTCCAGTGTGTATCTATGTCAGCAAAGCCAAGTGCATTTAGCTAATAAACTCATACACTTATCGAGCATCTATGGCACAGATGCGAAGGTTCTGCTCGTGACGAAGCCAATTTTATAGTATACTAGCTTCTATCCGCGACTTCGTCCGCGTAATGAAGGTATGTTTACTGACCGAGATAAAAGGTAACCTATATTCTTCTGCATCCCATATAATACGTGTATACCAAATTTCATAGTGATTAGTCAAGCCGTTAAAGCGCTATAAGGTAACAAACAAACTCACTTCACCAGAGGGAGACTGTACAAAAGTCGATTGCTTGGGCACCTCTGTCCCATTTGTGTTTCAACCGTGAAGCAGCTGTGTTTGCATGGCTGTGTTTCGGTTTGAAGGGTGGGATATGGCGTGAATTTACTGGGTACAGAGGAATAACACCTGATTCCTCAGGAATGGCAACGCATGGGGGGTATCATGGGCGAAACAGTATACTCTGTTATGTCCATGCTACTGCTCATGTCTATAGGCGACGGTTAACATTTTCCATCAATTGGGTCGTTAGCTTGTTTGCTTTTTTTTTATACAACTTAAAAAAGTTGTATAAAAAAAAAAGGATGAGCATAAAAATTACTAACTAAACTACTGAACCGATTACAATAAAATTTCTATGGGACCAATCTTTAAATATCGTCATAGTCATCATATAGTCGTAGAATACTGACGGATCTGACAAATATTACATATATATATATATCCGTCAGTATTCTACGACTATGACGATATATTCTTGAGTTATGAGGTAACAAACATAACAAAAATACAAGCGAATTAAGAATCTCCTTATTTTTTAAGTATTTTCATTAAACTATACATATAAACCTTGCTCATGAATCACTCTATCTATTCACGAAAACTGCATTAAAGTCCGTTACATAATTTAAAAAATCTAAACACACAAACGGCGGGAAGGTGTATTATTTTATGCTATATAAAGATATAAATATTTATAATTTATAATATTTACAGATTCATGTAATTATGTTGGCACACAAAAGGCACACTCTACCACTTTAATACTTTTGTAAGAAACTTTTTTATTTGTTTCTACTGAAATGTTTCTCTGTCATTCTATCTTGATGCCATGATTACTTTTTTATATAAAAACAATATAACAAACAAAATTTAAGTATAGATATAAGTTTTAGGAAATGATTTTTTTATTTAGTTACAAATAAATATAAGAGGAGAGAAATCAAACAATTTTGAAAAACTCTTCACCTGCGGTTGCTTTATGTGACTAATTTTATTACAATTCTTAATTATAAGACAACAAAATAAACTACAACTGGCAGTTACTGGCAGATTTATCTTAATTTTACCAGAGGGAGACTTTGTACAAAAGTCGATTGCGTGGGTACCTCTGTCCCATTCGTGTTTCAACCGTGAAGCAGTTGTGTTTGCATGGCTGTGTTTCGGTTTGAAGGGATATGGCGTGAATTGACTGGGTACAGAGGAATAACACCTGAGTCCTCAGGAATGGCAACGCATGGGGGGTATCATGGGCGAAACAGTATACTCTGTTATGTCCATGATACTGCTCGTGTCTATAGGCGACGATTACCATTTTCCATCAGGTGGGCCGTCAGCTTGTTTGCCATTCTAAGTTGTATAAAACATTTATCTAAATACCATTTGACACTTTAAATTACGAATCTCGGCTTATATAATCCATATTCGAGTTATAATAATCCAACTATTGATGATATTCCTTCAGTGATTTAACTGGAATACACGCGGATCGAATAGTCGAAATGGGAGTTCGAATTCTGTTGGGATCAAATTATTGAATAATTAAATTATTCAATTAAATAATCAATTAATTGATACTATTCGTGTCTATAAGCGACGGTTATCAATTTCCATCAGGTAAGCTATTAGCTTGTCTGCCATTCTAAGTTGAATAAAAAATAGTTATACAAAACTACCATATAAATACATGCTTTAATTTAACCACTGTGTTGGGTTGACTGGAAGAAATCTCTTTTAGAAATAAGTTCGCCTTTACTAACATTGTTATTAACTTATTGTTGTCACTGTATGTTTTAGTGAATATATATATATATATATATATATATATATATATATATATATATATATATATATATATATATATATATATATATATATATATATATAAAGAAATTACCACCATTTGTATTCGTACTTACACCTAATAGACGATTCTTGGAAGGAGGGCCGAATTGTCCATTAAATAGTCTAGGCAATTGCCTACACTAAAGACCCACCTCCTTATCAGCTAGGGGTCCCTTTCCCTGATATAAATTTTTCAAGCAAATTCCTTTAAATGAAATTTATACTTGACAATTTGTATCCTACAAACACGTAATGAAAATATTATTGTTTTGTTTTTTTTTTTATATCGTCACATTTAATTTCGTATTGATTAATAATATTATAGCAGTTTTAATGGTGAGTGGCATATGCATTACCTACAAGTCCCTACAAACTAATTCGACCCTACTTAAAAAGCTCCAGTGGGCTCATTACTAATTTATATATAATATATAATTACTATATAAAGGTAAAATTCAATTGCTGACTGTACGATCATCACTTCAAAATGGCTGCACCTATTTGGATAATTCTTTTTTTCTTGTGTTTGTAATTGTCAGTACAAGATTTGTATCAAAGAAGGTGTTTGGAAAATCGTAAGGATAAATGAAAATGTTGGGTTAAAAAATCCATCCGTGCAAAACCGGGGGGACTATCGTTATTAATTCTATGAAAACTAATCACCATAAGCTAACTATTCTGATTTCATCATCACCTATCATCATTCAATAAATACTTCATCAGCATATATTAGTAGCTCAGGTACAGTTACTATTTAATTTTTATCTATATAAAAAAAAATGTACCCATAATTTTATGTTTAATATAAAATAAAAAATAAAAGTATGTTAAATTACTTATTAATTCCTAATCTTTGCTATCTATAATTTAACAAATAAAACAAATACGTAGTATTTTATTTTAATCATTGAAATTAAATTAAAATCTCCACCAGAGCTATCGGTATACATTGGCGAGGCACTAGTGAGTGATAATACTTGTAGGTGAGGATGAAAACAGGTCAATTGGTCCATTGTGACGAATTTAAGAAGAATTTATTACAATGGTTTCCAGGAGAAACCGCTTTGACGTCGACCTGACAGTGTATATTGCCAGCCATGGGAGGCTGTATTACATTACTAACAATCCCTTTCCCCCTATACGTAGTATTTGTCATAGATAATGACAAGACTTTATACACTGGCAAATTGATGTCTCCGCGTTACACAGACAAAGTCACAGGCACAGCTAACCTTACAACAAAGTTATTCAATTTAATCCAACACTAAATTGCTTATGTCAGAATCTAGATTTTCCAAATCTAGCTTTTGTACGTTCACTCACGTTCCCTTTGATGTTCAAAGTTAATCTAGCGTGAACATCGTGGGCTTGGAAAGACTAAGTAGCAAACATTTATAAATAACAAAGTTATGTGGTAATGGGAATTAATTAAATGAGTTGTGTCAGAACATAGCTCATGGACAGTATAAAGTCTTTAGGTAATACTCCCGCCCTAACTTCTATAGGTATGGAATCTCTTATATTTGTTTTTTTTATAAAACACAACTCCTTCTGTTTGTTGATAATGCAACTTTCTATAGATGACATATTTTTTATAATCGATTAAAGAGTATTTTTGAGTTTGTCCATTACAAACAAAAGATCATACTTTACCTTTTTATAATATTAATTTAGATTAACCACGAACCATCAAGTGGGCCGTAATCTAAAATAACCTGAAATAACCTCTTTTTTAGTGAAATTGAATTACGTTTAAATTGACTCAAAAATTTATAAAATTTAAAAGCAACTTTTGAGACTCATTAATATTTTTTATACAATAAGTTCTATTAGTATAAAAGGATACTCGTAAAGACCAAACAAACAAACTTACAGCCCGTTTTATACTCAATCGTTACTTTTATACATATAAGAGATGCAAGGATGTTAAGCGTGTGTTGCTGATCCTGAAGAAACCTAAATACGCCTCAAAGGAGAAAGAATTGTTTATAATGGGAACTAACTGCCCTATTTCTAAGAATAAGTACATTCTGTTTAAGTAAACATAATTATGAACATTTTTGTATAATCATTCTTTTAGAATCATCTATCGCCATTCGGGATTCAATTTTTAATGCTGAGAAGAACAGATAAGAAATCCAACCATTTCTTTTCAATAAACGTTTTAAATTTGTATCAATAAAGAGTAGCAAATAGCACAAGAGTTATTTAAATTATTAAACAATTGAAGTCTATAATAAAATTTATTTGTCTATAAATATTGTATTGAATTAGATATCAAACAAAATATATTCAGATATATATCAGACTTAATTCGTTAAGTCTGTGTTTCGGTTTGAAGGGTGGAATATGGCGTGAATTTACAGGGTACAGAGGAATAACACCTGAGTCCTCAGGAATGGCAACGCATGGGGGGTATCATGGGCGAAACAGTATACTCTGTTATGTCCATGGTACTGCTTATGTCTATAGGCGACGGTTACCACTTTCCATCAGGTGCGCCGTCAGCTTGTTTGCCATTCTAAGTTGTATAAAAAAAAATTCATAAAATTTTTCTTAATAAAACTTTTAAATTTATTGAAAGATAGGTCTGACAATATCTCTTAGATCAAGATATTGTCTGTCAGATCTATTTCCATATAGTCCCTCCTTGCCTCCATTATTGTATGTGACCGACCATTTAAGATGAATTCGTCATGATGGGTTGACTGACCTGCTGAAAGCACGCCTAATCGTCCCTCACTGATTCCTCATCAACGTATACTTATGGTGTCGTAGGCGAAGATACCATTTCATTATTATCCATAAAAAAGACTATCAATATAGACTACTTCGTGAAGAACCCCATACTGTAGAATCTAGCAAAAAGCTCAATAGGCAACTTATTCCACAACTCGAAGATTCGCAATACGAATCTTCTCAATAACCATACTCTGTGGCAATTTAATAGATATGTTTTATAGTGTAAAGATAAATTCCCTCGTGATTAAGAGCTGTGTATATCCCTCTTGATGCCTATACAAATGGCATACCCAAAGCCAAATAATATCCTTTCTGATTAAAATTTAAGCCTTATATTAATTAGGATTTATAATAGATCCTCTTTAGAGGGATAGAAAAGGGGAATCCAATAAGCTTTATTTATGATTTTCTACTAAACTACAATATATGTAACAATATCTGTTATAAGTACGTCCCGTATAAAGCGACCCAGTTCAGGCTAATCCGAGTACTATTTGGCAATTCATTTTCCGACTCGATGCACTATTTTTATTATCTAGTTTACAATAGTTCATACCGCGGACTCTTCTTTTTTTAATACCAAGAAGATGGCAATCAAACGGTGAACGGTCACTGTAGTTTATGAACGGATGCAACACTAGAGGTTTTTTTTTTAATTGATGATACCATCAACAACACAACAGCAACCCCACCCGCGCTATCAGTATACACCGGCGGGGCACTAGTGAAGGATGATAGGTGAGGATGAAGTAGGTCAGTTAGCCCATCGTGACGAATTCAACAAGAATTGTTCACGTTGGTTTCCAGGGGAAACCACGTGGAACTTGACCTAATAAGGCATATGGCTAGCAATGGAGCTGTTAAACTCCATTACTAACCATCCCTTTCCCCCTCACACTAGAGGTGTCAGGTGCGCATTGCCGATCCTGGAGAAACCTTAATATAATCTTTCTGAGGAACCCCATACTGTAGTCTCTAGAGAAAACCTCGGCAGAGAGTTCATTGCATAGCCTGAGTATTCTGAAACCACATTTAAGGAGGGAAAAGGATTGTTAGTAATAGCGATTTACTAGCTCCATTACTAGCAATATATCCTATCAGGTAGATTTCCACGTGGTTCCTCCTGGAAACCATTGTAGTTTTTTTTTAGGCTAACTAAGCTACTTTCATCTTTACCTATCATATCTCACTGATACTCCGCCAGCCTATACCGATAACGCAGGCCATAAATAATAAAGGAGGGCAAGTAGGTATATAAAAAAATATCTGCTTGTACGCAAATGTGTTGGATAGAGCCAGATGGATTTATTTTCAAACAACTTCAAAAATAGGAAGTTCTCAATTCGGGTGTAATTTTTTTTTGTTTATTACCTCATAACTCCGTTAGTTATAAACCGATCTGGAAAATTGTTATTTTTTTATCTAAAAGGATATACTTACATAAAGGTCTCATAGAAATTTTATCAAAAAGTGTTCAGGCTGTAAAGGCTAAACTAGCCTTTAAATCAAAATAACTAGTTTTGCCAAAATTGAAGTCGGTTTTTTTTTTTATAACACTATCTTAATACGAACAGTTAGTTTTATGACAGAAGACAGAGCGGGGTAAAGACAGCTCGAGAGAGGAGAAGCGAAAGAAGAATAGCCGTCTACAGAAGATTATCTATACTGTGATCTCCAGGACGCTGCACTATGTTTGCTAATTCTATTTCCCCCATTTCCGATCTATCGAATTCAGATAGCACTATTTATCTCCTAAAATAAGTTATTACATAATATCCAAAAAATGATGTTACAAGTAAATCTTTAAAACTTTTTCAAACTCTCTGGTTTACTTTCAGAAATGTCAGGATGAATAACGGAAGTGATTGTCAATGAGACGGTGAAACGATCAATTTTATTTCAATCTATGAATTTCCCTTTCAATAAGCTTCAATCAAAATCCTCAGCAATTACCTTTAATACCATCACTGTAATGGGCAATGTTTTAAATTCCGTTTTGTAATTTTAATCACATAAGTAAAATTGATAATTGCAAATGATGATCACGAGCGACTCGGAGATGAATAAGTATAATTACAATGAAATATTATTTATCACCAAACATATAGACACATAAATAAGCAGACCGATAGTTTATTGTAAGTAACCAACCAAGTTGCCGTGTAGTCCCGGCATAGAACAGGCCACCTCTTCCTTTTCCGTGGATCTCATAAGAGGCAACTAAGGGAACTTAATGGTCGAGAGATGAGCAGAAGCGTCCCTCTTAAAACATTACCAAAGCCTAATTGCAGTTACCAACCTGCCTACCAAAAATGGCAACTACTGGCAATCTCCCTAATAGGGAAAGGTCTATATTCAGCGGTGGACAGTTAACGGCTGATATGATGATGATGAAGAGTCTAGTAAAAACAATGTGTTGACTTTACTTAGTTTTATTCCATACTAGCGATCCGCCCTGGCTTCGCACGGGTGCACATTACATCACATCACATTAGAAACCTCTAAAATTATCAGTGTTTCTCTACAATATTATGCATGTATTATACATATAAACCTTCCTCTTTAATCACTCTATCTATTAAAAAAACCGCTTCACAATCCGTTGCGTAGTTTTAAAGATTTAAGCATACATAGGGACGGACAGACAGCGACAGCGACTTTGTTTTATATTATGTAGTGATAGTGATTACATGAGAGATGTCAGCGAAATAATTTTCCAGGAATTGCAAACTATAAATATTCGCCAGCAGGTAGAACTGCGTCGTTACTATTGAACGCGAAGTAACATTAAAAATTTCCGACCCGTTTTATGGATCTAACATCATAAATTCTCCCTTTGAAAGTACTTTACGAGAAGTTTATTTGACGTTTCAAATCAATGGGATTTCCGTATATGTTATCTGATATCTCTTTACGTTATTTATTCTTTCTTCGTCCTATACTAAAATTCCCAAGATGGTATTATATATAAACTAAAATCATAAAGAGGAAAGATATGTTTCCTTTAAGTTTAATGAATTATTTAAAAAAAAAATCGACCGATTATAAAAATTCTTTCACCCATAAAAAGCTACAGTATAAGCAAATAACATAGGCAGTATATTATTTAAAAAAAAATGTCCTACGTTAGATATTTCTAATAACTGTCCAATGATTCTAACTGAAGTTGTTCCTTACTTATGTTACAATGTATTATTTATTAGACTCAAATTTTTTTTATTATACCGTACCTTCAAAAATTTTATCAATTCGTAAAATTAGAAATACTTCGGGAATTAATGAAGAGCAAAAAAGCTAATAATTATAGCTGAATGCATTATTATTAATCATGCATCATCATCGTCATATTACACCGTCCACTGCTGAACATAAAAACCTTAGGAGGTTTTGCAAGTAGTTGCTACGCTTGGAAGGTACATTGGCAACCGCATATAAGCTTTAGAGATGTTTTAAAAGGGACGCTGCTGCACATCCCTTTGTCGCCTCTTACGACACCCACTGGAATGGAAGGGGTGGCCTATTCTATACCGGGACCACACGGCCATCCATTAATGAAAAAGAGTTTTTTTTTTCCTTTAATTTTATACAGAATTTTTTTTATACAAAATGTTATGCTTTATATTATATATTGGATTTGAATGTTGCGAACTTAGATGTAAATGTTACTATATAATTTTAACTACCGTATCCTCACTCTTCAAACCGACAACTCAGCCATGCGAGTATAGTTGCTTGACGGGAGAATATATCGTACTTTTGTTTTAGTTTAACAGTTTACAACGGGGTCAATTCTAAAACCCCAATCTCTATCAGTATCTCTAAAACTAACTAAATGTAAAAAATCCTCTAACTTAAATAGGAAAATTAAATCTGTCGATTTCTATTACTACTACTCACGTAACAGTATCAAACTCAGATATAAGGGGGGAAGGGATTGTTAGTAATGCTGACTGCTAGCCCCATTGCTAGCAATATAACCTGTTAGGTTCACTTCTCCACGCGGTTTCCCCTGGAAACCATCGTGCTGAATTCCAAGTGTATTCATCACGATGAGCTAAGTGATCTGCTTTTTTATTATTCACCTATCATCCCTCACTGGTACCCCGCCAGCGTATACCGTTAGCGCAGGCGGAGTTACCACTCAATTATCATCCATTAAAAAAAAAACTTCAGATATAAAGAGTTTCTAAGCTGCCTTAATTCTACTTATTCATTTATTCATGTAAAATACACCAAACAATATGTTCACAGCTATTTACAATAATTAAACAGAATAGATAAAAAAAGCTATAAGTAAACTTAAAGCTAGATGATCATAACAATTAGAGACGTATTATACAATTACAAGGAATTACCAAAGATATCAATATCATGGCTAACGTTTATGGCTTTAATATAAGATGATAACATTCTGTTCAGGGGGAATTGGATACCAAGGTAGTACGACAAATGTTTGTTGAAAACGCGTTAAGTACTTTTACAGATCTAATGTTACAATTACGCAGTACTTTCAGGTGTATATCCTTAAAGAATATGAGGTATCAAAATGAGTCTATTTACTATGTTGAATCTAAGTACATGAAGGCATCTTATATTTTCAAATGTCTTCCAAAGTACGAATCAAGTGACAATTATTTTTAAATTCTTCAAACATTCGTTTTTTTTTAGTGGTTGATAATGGAATGGTAATAGTCACGATGGGCTAACTGACCTGCTTGCATCTTCATCTATCATCTCTCACTGGTGCCCCGCCAGCGTATACCGATAGCGCAGATGGAATTACCATTTCATTATCATCCATTAAAAAAAATCGGCATATATACGTACTATATGGAATAGAGATGGACATAGGCTATTTTTTATCTCAATTAGTAAACATGTCTCGTTTACAATAACGAAGTTGCTTGTGAATAGTAGGTAAGGATAAATGACGCCATATTGTGTTAAGTACGTCAATTACCCTTTCTAGGTGTATTAAAATTTAATAAATAAATAAAAATTTATTACTAGCTTTTGCTAGTTAAATAAATAAATAATATCTCAATTTGATATTGCTGCAAAATATATAAAAATCAGTCTAAATTTAATTTGATCTGCTTAACATTCATACATACACAGTAATTACCAAGTAAAAAAATATTTTTAAAAGCACCTATGTTTAAAGAGTTCACCCTAGAATCGACCCAAATACATAGAAAACGAAACAACTGCTTAATTACAGTTTCATACTTGTGTAGACCGTTCCTCGTTTAAAATTAACGTACTAAACCCATTCTGAAACAAATTCTCGGTAGCTCGAGGGTTAAATGAAGGATTAACTCTAGTATTCTATCTTTTCTATAGTAATATGATATGAGAACTCACAAACCAAAATAAAATATCTTAGTTAAATTAAAGTTTTTAGTTTACGTTATTGACGCATATTTAACTACACTATCGTATTGATTATTCTACTGTGACTACAACGTAGTGTAATCCACGTCGCAATGTCGACAATAAAAGTCAGGTATGTAAGTACTATTTACCTGCAATTTTTCATCGCATTATATCTCGATAATATTTTTAAAATAACTGCGTCTTACTTTATTAAAATGTTCTTATACTTTATTACAGTATTAAAATATAGTACGAAGTGTTCTTGTTTTGATATATGGTATAACATACAATCCTGTATATTATAACATTATTACATTATTCAGAATTGTACTTATTGACTCCATATAGAAAAAGTCGCAAGTAATGCTAGTCATTTTTTGTCAAAAAAATTACTTTTTTTTTTATTTAATTATTATACATAAATACATTACAAAAATTGGATTTTTAGTACCACTTAAACCTCTTGGGCTTGTGTGTGTTACTTTACATTCAGTTCCCAAATGTTTACTATTTACATTAATATTCTGCTGTTTTACCAAGTATCCAAGTATACCATCTCATATACAGTATACAGTAAATAAGCTTTCAGTTTAAATTTTATGTTTTTGGCAGTGATATTGTTTCGCAAGTCGATTGGTAGAGAATTTATTAATCGCGGTATAAGGTAGGCGCTCGTTCGCTCGCCATAGTAATTTACTTCTTATTCCTTTAGTTGTTACTATTTCTTTATCTATGAAAAAGTTTTTTATTTATCGATATTTATTTTTCATAACACAATATTATAATAAATATATAACATATATGGGTACCTACCCTATCCAACACACAAAGAATAGTTTAGCAAACAAGATTTTTGTGACTTATCGTTTCCGCTTATACTCGTATAGTGACTTCTTGGAACAGTTTCTCAGTTCGTCTTTTGATCGATGTTTACATTGGTCCTATTCAAATTTCATCAGGTTCGACGTACGATTTTTCGTGGAAATGCTAAGTACTACTAAATAATCCAAAGTTTCCTTTAGCTTCATGCAAAAACCTTTCACAAACATTGTACCGTAAATCAATGACGCAAAGAGCCTAGGTATGTGCCGAGTCGACCTTTTTTGTATTCGATTACTTAAATACTAAAAACTGGTTCTTGTTAAAAATAGAATCGAATCCCAACTCGAATCTGAGAATTTGGACAAGTATTTGAACAAGACAAGACAAGACCAGTACTTGTTCCTATATTCGAATACTTTATCAGACTCGAATACTTCTAACACAATTGAAAAATAACAAACTAAAATTAATCAATCAATCTCTAACTGAAATCAATTGAAAAAGTACTTTAGTGTATGGAGACAAAAATGCTTAGTAATCTAATATTTTCCCCCTAATAATCAAGAAACATATTAATAAAACGCTGAAACAGGAACAAAAAAAAAGTTGATAAATACACGAATGCTATTGGAGTAAAATAATCAATTACTTGAAACCTATATTCTAGTACTGAGCGTCCGAGTTCGATATAATGAGTACTCGAATATTTTTTTTTAATTGTAAAATGAAATGGTAACTCCTCAAGCGCAACCAGTATATGCTCACAGGAGCACCAGTGAGGGTTAATAACTGAAGATGAAGGCAGGTTAATTTGCCCGTCAATAAGAATTAAACACGAAAATTTCTAGCGGGGACCGTGTGGAGGTTGATATGATAGAGTATATTGCTATCAATGGGGTCGCTGTTCTCTATCTCTGACAATCCCTTCTCGACTACCTGAAGGTTAATTCGGATTTAGTACTAGAAACAAATTGACTCGAATTTAGCACTCGAGTCAAGCTGACTCGAATTCAGTACTCAAGTCAAACTAACTCGAGTTCAGTACTCGAATCAGCTTGACTCGACACATCACTAAGGGAGGCTAGGCTATTCAAATTAGCTCCTCAGTGACAATACTTAATGAGATTCCCCTTTGTGATCGGCTCATTCTGTGTGAAACGTAATAATTGTGCTCTCGACTCTGATGAAATCGTCAGTAATGTAAATAGAATGAAACGCCTGTCCAATTTCAAATAGTGTTTAAATCTATATATATTCAATTCGATTAAATCAATATAATAGTAATAGTGAACCTGAACCTGGCCTGACGATAGATTTGATTATGATAACAATCTACCAATACTATAATTAATGCCTAGATCAATAATATCTAGATAGGATACTTCCATTTATCAATTTATAAGTAAACAAAAACAGTCAAAACTTTTATAAACACTCTTTTCAATTTGTAAAGTGTAAAATTATGCTTTATAAATAAAAGTTACAAAAATTCTATTAGAAACAAGCCAAGTGCGAGTCCAACTCGCGCACCAAGGGTTTCATATAAATTATAATTTGAAAAAAAATAGTGTTGTAACTAAAAATTTACAGGTTTCAGATTTCTTTTTTTTTTATTCCCTTCCGTTTACCTGTACTGTACGATATTGCTTTTGGCCATATTTTAGGATTCTAGGTAAACAAATAGTATCCTGTAGGTTTGTATCCTTTGCAAATGTCAAAATATACGCTGTTTACAAACTAGCGTATCTTTTGATTGCTTCGACGTAGAAGTTCAATTTTTTCGCAGCTACAAGAGATTTCAAATTTGAGTATTTTATTTTCAGCTGATATCTCCATGCGTTCATGGGAAAAGGGTCTTGACAGACAGACAGATAGATGGGACGAACCGATTCTATAAGGGTTCCATTTTCTTTCTGACGTACGGAACCCTAAAGAACGTAAAAAATTTTTGTTCACAATCTCATATATCTTAACAAGAGATTGAATATTTAAATATACTGATTGAATAACGACGCATCTAACAACTGGTTGATTGTGTATTGAGACATTTTTTTATCTAACTCTATTTGCAAGTAAATGATCTAAAGTTATAATTAGAAGTTAGTAATTTAAATTTAGTTACTAATAAATGGGATTGCCGGTCCTGTGTAGTGTCCATGGGAGGATGGACACTACACAAGACCGGAGGAGGATGTGTGTAAATGGGAGTGTGGTCCTGGTATAAAATAGGCCACCCCTTCCTTTCCCGTGGGTTTTGTAAGAAGCGACTAATGGAAGGCGAAGGATAGGCAACAGCATCCCTCTTAAGATATCTTCAAAGCCTAACTGCGGTTACCAATACGCCTGCCAAGCGTCGCAACTACTGGCAAAACCCTCTTTTGTGGGGGAGGCATATGTTCAGCAGTGGACGGGTAACGGTTGATGGGCTGTGTTTTATTAAAAATAAACCGTGTGAAGCCAGGGCGGGTGGCTAGTAAGTATTTAAGTATTTCCTTTTGTTTCACTGATCCAATAGATACTATTGTTGTGTTAAACATCTTTCTTCCCGCATTTTCCTTTTAACAAAATAAGAAAAATGTACGCAAGCCATTCTGTCGTGGGCGCGGGATATTAAATATCTTTAAACATGAAAGCATTCTTAATGGATACCATTATCTATCTTTACATTGATGTACTTAAATATTAAAAGTGAATGAATAAAATATGAAAAATGAGGCTCGATTAATGTTAAGTTTAATTTGTTACTTGCTGTGACTTTGACCGTCTGTATGGCTACTACTACATCTTGTGAGAATGTAACGCCCTCTGGTGTTAAAAGTTTTTTTTATACAACTTAGAATGACAAACAAGCTGACGGCCCACCTGATGGAAAGTAGTAACCGTCGCCTATAGACATGAGTAGTACCATGGACATAACAGAGTATATTGTTTCACCCATGATACCCCCCAAGCGTTGCCATTCCTGAGTACTCAGGTGTTATTCCTCTGTACCCAGTAAATTCACGCTATGTCCCACCCTTCAAACCGAAACACAGTCATGCAAACACAACTGCTTCACGGTTAAAACACGAATGGGACAGAGGTACCCAAGCAATCGACATTTGTACAAAGTCTCCCTCTGGTAAATATATAGTATATATAATATTAATTACTATTATTAAGTTTACAGGTCATCAGTTTTTTTTAATGGATGAAAATGAAATAGCGACCCTGCCTGGGCTATCTGTTTACACTGGCAAAGCACTAGTGAGTGATAATAGGTGAGGATGGAGCAAGTGGATTGAGCTATCGTGACAAATTTAATGCAATGTTTTTCAGGAGGAATCGTGGAGAGTATATTATTAGCAATGTGACAATGTGACAGTCAGACCCAAATAAAGAATTTTGAGCTCTCACCATTAGTATAAAATATCCTCTGTGAACTTTTACGATTTACTGTAGCACGACATATAATTTACAGTACCATTTTATCGTTACGATATAAAGGCAGAAGACCAAATATATGTAACATCAATCCAGATGCACGATATCGTTGCAAGAAAACTTATCGCGTCTACATTATACTTTGCTCTATTATTATATAGCGACGGTAAAATCGTATGATATCGTGCTGTGCTACGATAAATTATAAATGCATACTTAATTCACAATTATGGCCCATCTGTTAACGTACTTATTAAATTTTATTACATAATAAACTCCATCAAATCCGTTTAGCCGTTAAGCGTAATTGAACAGCAAACTTCCAGCCAGCTTTAGAAACTTCCAGATCTATAAGTAACTAGTAACTCGTCCCTACTTAGCACGTTTTTTTTTAAATAAGTTAAAGCACATTTCACTCACTAATATAATTTTTGTTGGTGAAAGACTTTTTAAAATTGATTAAATATTTTTTCTAAGTTTATTATTTACAAATAAAAATCATAGATAAAATTATATAAAATATTAAATATATAATCGATAAAATCATAGTTTAGATATACGAATAATATGAAGAGGAAAGATAATGTGTGTAAGGTAATGTAATGTAAAATAATGGGGTTATATATCTACATAATTCCATTATTTTAAAGATACTATAAAATTCTATGACTACTATTCATTGAAACATCTACAACATAGAGTACATTTATATAGCCCACAATTACAGATTTGCATCAACTATAGACGCGACTAACTGCTATTGTTGTAGGACCAACTCATAGCATTGTATTGCTTCGTAGCATTCAAAACTCATGAATACCTAGTGTACCTACTATTCCTTTTTTGAAATGAATAACCTGCAAAATAAATTTTTAAATGGAATATCCATTTAGGTACTCAGGTTCTTAATTCGAATGTATCTTTTTTTTTTATTATGAGCTTGAAATGGCAACAATTGCTGAGAATTGAGCTGACAAACCACCTGATGATAATTGGTAAGAATGTTTTTTTTTTTTCTATTTATATGACACGGCACAGAATGCATTCGTCAAAAACTACAAAAGCAATTTTATGTGTACTTATTACTTTTTATACTTTATTACAGGGTATTTTTTAAATAATAGCACGACATGTGACCATTTTATTCTGAACGAACACAGGGATAATATAATCCATGAATGCAGTCACCCGAATCGAAAATATTCCTTTCTTAACAGTACTACGTAACAATTTTAAGTTATACCCACGTAGTTAATAGCCCATCATTGGGGAAGAGGGATTGTTAATAATGAGATCTAGTAGCTCCATTGCTAGCGATATATTCTGTCAGGTGAACCTTCTGGTAGTTCGCCAGGGAAACTATCGTGCTTACTTCGGAGTGAAATCATCATGATGGGCTAACTGACTTGCCTTTTCGTTCCCATCTATCATCTCTCACTCGTATACTGTCAGTGTATCCCACCAGCGCAGGCGGGGTTACCCTTCTATTATTATACATTAAAAAACTATACCCTACCCTTTGACAGCAGCACCTATTAAAATATTACCAAATCTTAACTGCGGTTGCCAACCCATCTGCCAAACGTGGCAACTACTGGCAACCCCCCCCCCCCCCCTCTTTACAAGGCAGACCTATGTTCAGCAGTGGATAGTTAATGGCTGATGTGACGACGACATATCTAAGCCTTCAAACTGAAACAACCACGCAAACACAGCTGTTTAATAGCAGAAATAGAAGTACCTACAAATACTATTATTGTACAAAATATTCCTCTGGTAATATAGGTCTTAAGTTTAAAGGCGGCTTAACATTTATTCCGAGCGGATTCTCGTTTCTGATTCGTCTTTCATAATAATGTTTAATCTAGCGTTTCTTAGCGTTAAACATAAAGTAGAATAAAATAGGCTCTATCAATATACTGGTTATTTGAATAGAATTATTTTGTTAAATTCCGCTACTATTAGTAAGTGTGTGAATGCCAACACTCGCAGATTGACTATTACTACTAGCTACTACCAGAATTTTAAGTATTTCATTATGCTTCGTTATTAATTTAATTTATTTATATATATATCACAATTATTGTTCCTGTTCTCTTTGGGCTTGACAATTTTTCCTCCATTTTCGAAGTTGGTTAAAAAGAACTTCCACGATTATAAATTTATATTTGCAATTTTTATTGGCCTCGTTGGTTTGTAATTTAAAATTAACAATAAAAGCAATATATATATATATATATATATATATATATATATATATATATATATATATATATATGTATATGTATATGTATATATATATATATATATATATATATATATATATATATATATATATATATATATATATATATATATACATTTTTATCCCTCAGGCTAAAATATGCATAAAGAGAGACGGAACAATTTCTATGAAAAATAACGCCAATTTTGAACATAATTTTTACCCGTGCGCGTGTCGAGATAAGAACATTTTGCCGGTTCATAAATTTTATGCTGTGAAAAATGAGCTTATCATATGGGTCACTTCGCAATAACATGCCCTTTCTTGTAGATCAATTCACTCCGTTTGTCAACGGTCAGTCTCGTGTGATCCTCTCGATATATTTGTCGAAACATTTGCGCAAATGCGCATAAAGGAAAATAGACTTTGTCTAATCTGGAATAGATACATTTATATGTGAAGCTAAGATATAACATAGGATTATATTATACCAAGAAAGATGTCCGATATGGCTGAATGAATATCATACTTTAGACGTCTCGATAGGCATCAACCTTTGTAAAAAAAAAAAAGATTTCCATTCAGTACTATATTTTACCAGTAGGTGACTTTGTACACATGTCGTTTGCTTGTCGTAGGCATGGATAATATGGATACTGATCCGATATCTATACATTGGATTTCTCTGGACGTTGATGGCGGAAAAAAACTCAACACTCATGTCGATATCGCCCATATCGGTCGCATATCTATTTTCGAATATGTTAAAAGTCTGTTATCCGATATTTTTTTTTTTTTTGGATAACAGACTTTTAACATATTCGTTATTGGACCAGTATATACATATATTATTGTAACTAAACCTAATGCTTGGGTACCTCTCTACCACTAGTATTACTGTCGTGAAGCAACAGTGCCAGCATAGCCGTCTTTCTGTTTTTTTTTTTTTATACAACTTAGAATGGCAAACATGATTGGTGAGGATGAAAGCAGGTCAGTTGGCCTATCATGAAGAAATCAACTAGAAATTAACCACGATAGTTTCCGGGGAGAACCGCGTGGAGGTCGACCTGATAGGATATTGCTGGATTCATTACTAACAGTCCCTTCCCCCAGCTTTAGGCAGGTTGACAACCACAGTTTTACTTTAGTGATGTTTTACAAGTAAATTAAATAATGGATTATGGTAGTATAATTATAGAGTATGGAGAATTAACATAACCCTCAGAAGGGCAACTCATTACTAGCAATATATCCTATTAAGACGACCTGCACGTGGTCCACCTGGAAGCCATCGTGGTTAATCTTTTTTGTAAAGTTATTGATGCTGTTCAGGTGACGGTTACCTTTTTCATCAAGTGGGTCATCAAGTTGTTCATCATTCCATGAATCATAAAAAAACTGTTAAAGGAACGATAATATTACTTATTGAGGAAAAAAATGAGCTTTAAAAGTCGCTGACTTTCGGCACATTTTTAATTTCTTTCAATTTTATTGCTCGTAATTGGTTATCTTTTGCTGAGAAAAGCTCGTAAAAGATTTATGTCGTACTTTAGACTTTCGTTTATCCTCGTAGCCTCTACAAACTTATTTTCTTGATGAGAGGTATCCACCTAGTACCTATTTGTCCATACTTTACTTACAATATAACAAACAGTCGTTTTTTATAAATTACAAAAAAGAGTAACATCATTATAATAAAAAAAAAAAAAAAAAACAAATAATATGTTTTAAATTAAAAAAAAAAACTTTTTTCACAAATATAACACTAGGTATATAGAATAGCACAACATTATCGTTGTCTCTAAATACATTCCCCAAAATGGTGGCGATTCCCGCCAAATGTTTTGGAAAGGTTTCGTTCGACAAACGATACCTAACTGTTGGATCACATTTTGATATCGATTACCAAACCCGATATTATTACGACAGTACATACTCAATTGTGTTTTCAAAACATTATTTTTCTCAAATAATAATGACAATAAGAAGAAAATTTGATATTTACGAAGAAAATTTAATAAAAGCAATTAAGTATTTTACAATAGGTAAAACTTGTTTACATTTTTCTATGATTTAACACTGATCGAATTAAAATTAATAAGTAGTACATACATAGTATTATGTATTATTATTTTCATTTATTATTTATTCCTTCATCATGTTTTAATCTTTGGTTTTAATGTATTGCAAATATAGTATTATATGCCGTATGTAGTACAGCCACAATTTTTCGAATGTAAAAGACAGGGCTTCGAAATTGGATGCGGAAACTTCATTTCAATTCTTTGGAGTGCGGACATTTTCAACCCAAAACGTCATCAAGAGACGGCGGACAGAGCACAGTCAAACAAAAAAATTACAAAATTTAAAAATATACGATTTTTAATACTTGAAGTTGCAAATGACTGGAGTTAATAAACACCTAAATTAAACCTATGTGTTAATATGTAGCAATTAGATATCAATACAGTTATAATAAACGCTATCTAGCAAGCCAAGATAAGCAAGCTGAAGTAGCAATGGGATGACCACAGCTTAAATTACCGACAACGGATGGAGAAGAACAGTTCTTGAACGACGATCCTGTACAAGCAAACGCAGTGTAAGATGACCATCCATTAAATGGAGCGACGACCTCAAATGTATTGCTGGTAACTTGGGAGTATTTCTTGTGGCAGTCTATGGGGGAGGCCTATGTACAGCAGTGGACAGTTGACGGCTGATATGATAATGATGATGATTACCTAATGTTTAATATCGATTTGCGATTTTTAACAATGACTGGAACTACTTATACAGAAAATAGCTATATAAAGGACACATTTTCTTATGAGATAATTAAAAAAAATATTCGATGCGTTGAAATAATCAAAATACATCAAAAGAAGGCAACGCATTGCCTCAATGTATGTACATTCACGAAGATGCTTACGGAAGCAAACTATTTCGTACGATTGCACAATCGATTCATGTCTAACTTGAATGACCTTTATTCATTGAATTTGTACTGGATAGATACAGCTTAGTACAGTAATGTGGTAAAATGAAAACAAAATGGGTGCTCCTGGAATTCTGTATTTTGGAAATATAATGATATGATCCTACACTCGCAGCGCGCCTCATCGAGATTACTGGTGACCCAAGAGCTGGTAGCTGCTTTGTTCAAAAGATAAGTTTAGCAATCCAAAGAGGTAATGATGCCAGTATCTTGGGTATGCTGCCTTGGTGTGGTGTGTGGGAGATTACTTATAATTAGTATCTAATAGTATTTAAGAAATTGTATATTGACATAAAGTCAATCATTTTTATTTTTTAATGTACACTCTTGAGAATGGAATCCATTTAGCAACATTACTAGAAATTTTTACTTAACTTTTTTTTATACCACTGAGGTGGTTAATAAGTCTACGGCCCACCTGATGGTAAGTAGTTACTATAGCCTAGAACATCTGCAATACCAATTACGCACGAAAGAAGGGTTTAAAAGAAGCGTTTTAAGAAATTTTTAAAATTTGTCATGTCGATTTTCAGCGAGTCTCTTCACTTCTTAAATATAATATTAATATTGGGGGGAAAGGGATTGTTAGTAATGGAGACTGAGAACCCCATTGCTAGCAATATACCCAACCAGGTCGACCTCCTCGCGGTTCCCCCTGGAAACTATCATGGTTAATTCCCGATGAATTCATCATGATGAGCTAACTGGCCTGTTTTCATTCTCATCTATCACCCTTCACTGGTGCTCCGCCAGCGTATCCCGTCAGCGCAGGCGGGGTTACCATATCATTTCACCTTTTAAAGAAAATATATTAATATTATATAATACAATAATATGATATTAGTATTATTATATATTACTAATATCTAATAATAATATTTATTAAATCCAAAAATACATGTTTCAATTATACATTTGTTCCCAAAACTTCACACTCGGATTCCCTGTGTCGTGAAGTCTTGGGCCCTCTTCTAATTACAAAACTAATTAACTAATAAATAAACTTTAGATACATAAACAATTTAGATTTATACACATTTTTACATACATATTCTGTCACAAACACACACATATATATATATATATATATATATATCTACGTAGTATTAGGTTTTTAATAGTAGGAATATTACTAATATAATAAATGTGAAAGTGTGTGTGTTATCTTATAGCGCTTTAACGATTTAACCAATCACTTGATATTTTTTTTAATCGATGCTAATAAAATGGTATCCCCGCCTACGCTATCGGTATACACTAGCGGGGCACCAGTAAGGGATGATAGGTGAGGATGAAGCAGGTCAATTAGCCAACCGCGACAAATCTAACAATCAATCACGATGGTTTCCAGAGGGAACCACGAGGAAGTCGACCTGGCAGTCCCTTCTCCCCCCTGAATCACTTGATATTTGGTACACGCATACTATATAGGAATGGAGAAAGATATAGACTAATTTTTATCCAGGTCTATAAACATATCTCGGTCACGCGGCCGAAGTCGCGGGTAAAAGCCAGTACTAAATAAATCAAATTTATTGAAAAAATTGTTAGTATACACTAATATATGAATATATAGTCTATATAAATACTTTAAAAATAATATAAAATAAAAGTTAATTAATACCATAGTTTCACATTTAGGTAATGAATCATTCCGTTGAGTTTAATATTTTAACAAAAATTTTTGAATGCAGCACATATCTTTAAAGAATACTTATTTGGAACTGTGCCAGAACATTCTAGAAATGTATATAAGTATCAACCGGAAAACCAAAATGTATTTACAATATAAAATACAATCTTACCACGTATATGATAAAGACTAAATTCAGTTACAGAATTTTAAATATGGACATAAAATATGTTCGAAAAATATTCTACAGTTGTCTACAACGATATTTTATTTGCAAAAATATGCTTTAAGAATTGTGAACAGTGGAATTATTACAACTCATAGTTACTATGAGACAGTATTAATGTCCCATTTCAATTATTTAGAAATGCTTATCAACCGACTTAAAAAAAGGAGGCTCTCCATTCGGTTTTATTTTTTTAAGTTCGTTACCTCATAACTCTGACAGATCTAAACCAGTTTGAAAAATGCTATTTTTATCTGAAAGTATATACTTACAGATTGGGCTCATAGACATTATAGTTATTAGATCTAAATAACTTCATCATCATCATCATCATTTCAACCATTATCCACTGCTGGACACGATCCTCCCCCATAGCCTCCACTAAGGTACGGCTCTGAGCCACCTGCATCCACTAACTCCCTGCAATGCATTTAAGGTCGTCACTCCATCTAGTAGGGAATTGTACACTGCGTTTACTCGTATGGAGTCGCCACACAAGAACATTTCTTCCCCCATCGGTTGTCGGTTCTTCGGGCTCTGTGATCACCCCATTGTCATAATTGAAGTCGGTTTTTTTTCTATGGGATAGAGACTACCAGAGGGAAACTTTGTACAAAAGTCGATTGCTTGGGTACCTCTCTCCCATTCGTGTTTCTACTGTGAAGTTGTTATATATGCATTTTATAAATGTTTAATCATGTCGAGGTGTTTCCAAAAGACTACAGCATGAGTTCTTCAAAAGAGGAGCAAAGAGGTTTCTTCAGGGTCGGCAACGCGCGTGCTCCTGGTATTGCAGGCATCCATAGACGTTGATAACCGCTTACCATCAGATGGGCCGTATGCTTATTTGCCACCTTAGTGATATAAAGAAAAAAAAATAACCTATAGACACGAAAAACATAATGGGTATAAAAATCACTAACTAACATTTTTGGCGAAACCTATTTTTTTGCCCCAATTGGTTTGAAATACAACAGTCTACCCTATTTTAAACAATATAAGCATTTTTTTCATATTTTTAAAATTACAGAATGTCAATAAGTACCTAAGTACCAATTCTACCGGACCTTTCTCCGCGAAAGTTGATTTTTATTTTAGTTTAAACAAATAAACAGTTGTTGAATTTCATTCATTACACGTAGTTTTATTAAACTGTAAGCTGTTTTCTTCTTACAAATGTTTTAATAGCATTTAGAAGCTATATCGATTACTACGTAAAAAAATATTCAAACTACAAAATATTATTCTCAGAATCTGTTTTTTGTAGTTGATGAATTTTCGCTGCAGAACAACGATATATGATATAAATATTTATAATAATCAATAAATAAAAACATAAAAGCAAACTTTAAATATAATTCAAGTTATCAGTATAAATAAATTAAGAGTAAGTCCCGAATTGTTCTCCTCAAAGACCTTCGACCGTCGTATTTAATGCATGGAACCCTTTCTTAATTCATAATCTTAGGGTCGAGTAAGTGCTACAAATTCCTGAAAATTTTATGGCACACTCTAAATAAATACGTTATTAAATATTCTCTCTCAAAGCTTATATATTGCTCAACTTTTTACTCGATTGCTGGAGAAAGGAGCGTATTGTTTTGTTTTTAACCGACTTCAAAAAGAAGGAGGTGTTCAATTCGGTCGAATTTCTTAATAAACTACCTCAGTTGTAAAGCAATTTGGAAAATTCTTTTTTTATCTGAAAGGATATATAAGCATATAGGAAATTGCTTTCATAAATTGTCTATCAAAATTATTTCAGTGGTTCAGTTTTTAAATCGAAATAACTGGTTTTACTACATTTGAAGTCTGTTTTCTTTTGTGGGACGCAATCTTCATTATAATTTTAAGCATTAGCAATCCCATACTAGGTACAAGAAATAAAAGTGTTATTAAATATTAATTTGGTGAAATAGAAATATGAAAAACCTTTATTTATAATTCAACTACACTCTTGCGGAAAATTTCATTTTATAATTATGATATCAACCACTAAAAAAAACAATTTGACTTAGGTTCTATTCTTCCATTTGATCTCTATTACACGGACAGAGTCGCAAACATGCCTATATGTAGGTATATATTTATTTCATATTCGTTTACACAAAATAAATATTACAAAATAATTTTTATAAAGTACATTTTCTATATCCTATAAAAGACTTTCTGTCACAACCGCAAATCCATTTATATCCATTAATTCAATAAAATGACATTACAGAATCGTAAAAGGATTATTCGCCACATGTAAATATAGAAAAATACAAGCAACATAAAAATATAAAATATTAAGAAATATGTGCATTCATATATCGTCTACGGTACGCCTGTCGGTTATATTGTTGAGACAAAACGTGGCGAAACCTTTGTTTCATTTGATTATTTTATGATTGCAACAGGATCGTAATATCAGAACATTCGAATACTATAAATCATGGCGGTATGAACGAATCTCGAATCTCGAATCTATGGGTGTGGGTGCAACATACTCGTTGGTGGGTTAAGATACTCGTTAATGAAAATTGTTTTTTTTTTTTTATGGGTGATAATGAAATGGTAACCCCACCCACACTATCGGTATACACCGGCGGGGCACCAGTGAAGGATGATAGATGAGGATGAAGCCGGTCAAGTTAGCCCATCGTGACGAACTCAACAAGAATTGTTCACGATGGTTTTCAGGGGGAACCACATGGAGGTCAACCTGGTAGGGCACATTGCTAGCAATGGGGCTTTCAAACTCTATTGCTAACAATCCCTTTCCCCCCAAAATTGTTTATTTAGGTAGTCGAGTAATATTAGGTAAATTTATTATATAGATAACTCAGTTATTATAAATACGAAATATTAAGTTGGTGAATACCGTATGGTCCAGGCATAGAATGGATCATCCCTTCCTTTTCCGTGGGTGTTGCAAGAGACGTTTAAAAGAACTTAATGGTTAAGGGATGGATAGCAGCATTTCACTAAAAACATCACTAAGCCAAACTAAGGTTCCCAACCCGCCTGCCAAGCGTGGCAACTACCAACAAAATCTCATAAACTGCCACAGGAATGGGTGCTCAATTTTTATAACAGTTTTTGGAGGAGCCCTATGTTCAGCAGTGGATAGATAACTGCTGATATGATGATGATGATTTGAGTGAAAGAAAGAATAGCTATTGCTTGTTTACACCACACATTATTAATATTTGGATAAAAAAAAACAAGTTCGCACATATAGACAAAGTACTATGATTAAGTACAATAAGGCGGGCTTTTTGCTGAAAACATTTTGTCAAAATAACCTTTGCGTATATGTATTAATAATTCTTAGTTACACTCAAACATTGAATACAATTTGATACACATAACTGGACTATATAATATCTCATCAAGAACATAAATGTGAAATGAGAGCCAAGTTCAATATTACAAATATGCGTTGTTTCGTCTCCGCTGAAATAGATATATATATGTATGTGTATATATGTATATATAAAAACTAGCCAAGCCAAATTTTGAGTTTGAATTGCATTTCAAGTGAAGTAAATCCTAGATGGTAATATGGTTTGGGAGGAAGTATTGATAGATTGCTATAAAATTAATTATAAAATAGATTGATAGAAAATGCCGTAGTTAATTCCTAGCGAATTCGTTAAGATGAGCCCATTAACTCGCCATAGTATAGGCGGTATAGTATCCCATAGTGTAGGCGGATACATCGTTCCCTTTTTATTCATTAAAGAAATGCTGATAAAGTTAATTTATAATCAAATTAATCCCTGTATCTACATATATGTGCCTATATATCCTTCCAATAACGTACTAGTTTCATTAACTTTACGTGTTTCTCGCAAATAATTCTTTCGGCAATTTATAACTTCAGAGCACTTTCGTCCCCAAACTGCCCATTAACTCCTATTTTCGCCATTAGCGTTTCATTGCAGTTCTTTCAAACTAATAGTATAGCTTCGTTTATATTTAGAATTGCCCTATTTTCAGTGTAAAATGGAAGGTAAGTTATATAAAACTTTTTAATGGGAACAAGTATAATTTTATGTAACTAACCCGGGCGAGTACCGTCGTTTTATTTCACACTTTACTTCACTACATTTACGTTACTTGTTATCAACACCTGTCGAGATTTTTCAAAGAGACTACAGTATGGGGTTCTTCAAAAGAGGTAAAGAGGTTTCTCCAGGGTCAGTAACGTGCGTGTAATACCTCTGCTGTTGCGGGTGTTCATAAACTACTTTAACCGTTTACCATCAGGTGGGCCATACGCTTGTTTGCCATCTTAGTGATATAAAAAAATCACCGTAAACAATGATGACTTCTTCATTCTCACCTATCATCTCACCGGTACCCCGCTAGCGTATACCGATATCGCCAACGGGTTACCATTCCATTATCATCCAATAAGAAAATAATTTTAAATAAAAAATATATTTTAATTCGTCACGATATCGACTGATCCTCTGGTGCCACAACAGCATACATATAGCTCAGGTAAGTAATCCGACTGTTTATCTAATTACTACACTATTTTATAGTTATCCAGAATTATTGTATAACTATAAAATCATTAATGTTATGAAATTGCATTGTATGTCCGATATATAGGTAGGTTGTATATTTTTTTACAACACAGGGGCAAACGAGCATGCGACTCACCTGATGGTTAGTGACTATGCCAATGATTACTCACAACACCAACGGCATTTCAGGTGTGCTGCCGGCCTTTTAAATTTAACTTTTCTTTAATATGTTAATGAACATCTTACGAATTATTATAATATATAGCTCTCAATAAATAGTTATTCTAAATTATATACTATTCTAAAAATATTTTTTAATTTCATTATAATATCACTGATCTGTGAAAGCTAAATTGAGCGAAAATAACAAGTAAGTTACTTATTAAGTATTAAACTCTTTCGACTGTACTTAAAAAATTTCAAAAAATTTTAATTTATTATTTTCATATAGGTATGAACTTCAAATCTAACGCCAATTAATTAGGCTCTATTGAAGCTCATTCAAGATCATAAACATACATATTTAAGATCGTACATAATACCTTCTTAATTATGTAAGATACAAATATGTGTTACTTGAGGTAGACTCGTAACATAAATTCTCGCACGTCATTCACACTGTATAAGGCCTGAAGGGCGTGTTAATGCGATATAAATATTATTTGACCCAATTTCTTCGTATTTATTGTATACAAGCTATTATCTACGGCCATAGATAAACAATAATAATTTTACTCGGCTTATAATAATTTTGTTTATGAATGCTCCCTGCCGAGGTTTTATTAGCATGGGGTTCTTAACGCAACAGGGTGCGTCCTGGTATTGCAGGTGTTCATAGACTACGGTAACTACTTGCCATCAGATGGGCCGTATGCTTGTTTGCCATCTAAGTGGTATAAAAAAAATATATATCTCCATCCCATATAGTACGTGTATACCAAATTTTAATTAAACTAAACCAAATTGAATGCGGTCTCCACAGTTTTGTTCCTGAAGGTCTAACCTAAAGTATGGAGGTGTTTAACTTAAAATAAATTTTTATCTTGATACATCAATCAGAAGTGCTCTATTTCATTGGTTTTTCTACTTCTTAAATTCACACGAACAAAGTAGCAGGCAAAAAGTTTGTTTTACAGATAAAGATCCATAGTTAATAATTATACCTCAAACTGTTACTTTTTACTGCCTTTTGTGAAGAGAAAAACAAACCATTCATTCATTCATTCATAGTTCAATCATCAGATGTCACGTACGTTGGTAATCGGTCACTTTCGTACCTCATTGAACAATATAAATGCTATTACTCTCATCCAGCTGGGAGCATAATATTCCTTCAAGTGTTCTACATCTTGCAGGATCTTGCAGCGGGACAGAGAACAAATTGATTTTAATTCGAATTTATTGCAATACGTTTTACAATATTTTCTAAGTTTTTTTTTTCTTTTTAAGTTTTTAGCTTGCAGCAATAAAAATAGCGAGGTCATTAACACATGGCATTTTACACATATCATCATCGACATATCAACACATTTACCTATTATTACGTTTTACCTAAAAGTGAAATAACAAACTCCTGCCTTTTCACTTAGCAATAAAACATATAAGTGAAAAGGCAGAAATTTGTTAGTTTATTTTAGACATCTTTCATTTCAGCCGTTAACTGTCCACTGCTGAACATAAGCCCCTTGGGGATTATGCTCAGCAGTGGACAGGTGCTTGCCAGTAGTTGCCACGCTTGGCAAGCGGATTTGCAATCGCAGTTAGACTTTGGAGATATTTTAAGAGAGACGCTGCTCTCTACCATCTCTCTACCATTCCTTTAGTCGCCTCTTACGATACTCACAGGAAAGAAAGAGGCGACCTATTCTATGCTGGGATCACACAGCTACTCGTATTTTTTACATATGCTATTTTATACACAGAAGTCACCAGTTTTCCACCAATTTTGATAATTCTTCAAATATAAGCTAAATATTTTTTATGCGACTTAAAATAGCAAACAAGTTGACAGCCCACCTAATGGAAAGTGGTAACCGTCGCCTATAGACATGAATAATACCATGGACATAACAGAATATACCTACTGTTTTGCTCATGATACCCCCCATGCGTTGTCATTCCTGAGGACTCAGGTGAAGAAAATATTAGAATATTTACAATTGTCGTAATATGATATTAGTGAATGTTTTCTATATATTTCTTGTGATACTATTTTAAAATTTTATTGAAATAAGTGCGTTCAGGTTTAGTAAAAAATATTTACATAACTATTTACACAAATAATTTCTATTTCCAATTAACTAGACTTTAGAAAAGCGGTTCTCAATTTTCCTCGCCTCAGGTTAACAACTGTTTATATTAATTCAGTAAAATTTTAATTAGTTATTACACAAACAATTGCTCTAGTTTTAATAACTTTTATGAAACTTGAATCGTCAAACACTGGCTGACGGCCCAACTGATGAAAAACGGTAACTGTCGCCTATAGATAGATATGAATGGTATTTTTTTTTTGATGAGTGAAAATGGTATGGTAACCCAGCCTGCGCTAACGGGATATGCTGGCGGAGCACCAGTGAAGGGGTATAAAATGATGATGATGATTTATTTAAAGACGGCTAACAAAGCATACACTTACATCAACTAAAAGCACTATTTGAGTAGCATCATTGAGAATATGAGTATAGCTTTAAATAAACAAATACCATTTATAGGGGGGAAAGGGATTGTTAATAATGGAGACTGAGAATCCTATTGCTAGCAATATACCCAACCAGATCGACCTCCTCGCGGTTCCACCTGGAAACTATCATGGTTAATTCCTGATGTATCATGATGGGCTAACTGGCCTGTTTTCATCGTCACCTATCGTCCTCCACTGGTGCCCCGCCAATGTATACCGAAAGCGTGGGCGAGGCTACCATTCCATTATCGCCCATTAAAAAAAACCCCTGCCAGCGCTATTGGTATACACTGGTGGGGCACCAAAGATAGATGATAAGAATTAAGGGAAGTCAGTTGGTCCATCATAAAGAATTCAACGACGATTAGCCACGATGGTTTCCAGAAGGAACCGCGTGGAGATCAACCTGATAGAGTGTATTGTTAGCAATAGGCTGTTGGAACCCTTTACTAACAATCCGTTTCCTCCTGGCTTATAAACCTATTTGGGAAATGCTTTTCCATCTTTTAAGGTTATGTTCGAAGATTGGAAGATTGGTCTTAAAAAATAACTTACATGCTAAGTCTCTTATGAATACAGCCAATAAGGATTTTACTTATACAAACAAAAATTTTGACATAGCGAGGTAGGCAAGTTAGAGTGGGTGTATGCAAGTAATTATTACCCATATATAAATCAGATATATAAAATAATTAAATTCATGTTGTTAAATCAGATTTAATGATTTTAAATCAACATAATTAGTTATTTTGTCAATATGTAGTGTATATATCATCATATATCAACATAGGTAATTATGATATTATTTCATCCATTATCACAGCCCTGAATTTATATCTACTGAGGTGGAATAAATCTGTTGAAAAAAGTTTGTTATATGAATTCATTAGACGAAAACTATTGAGTTCTGAGAGTAATTGGTATGGTTGGTTGGAACTGCAAAAAGAGGAGGATTTCTGGTACGGATTTTAGGAGTACGGAGACGCAACACGTTACACACAAGATCCGGGCAGTCTATACCATTATCACAAATATCTCTCAAGAACATCATATCAAGAAGAGAACGCCTATCTTCGAGAGAAATAAGATTGTACTTCTTACACATTTCATGATAATCAGTAATAGTGCTTCTTGTTTTATAATTTTGATGTTTTAAGAATTTTTCTGAATGTTTTCTAACGTCTGCTTATAAATTATATAGTTTGGGTTGTATTTTGTTAAAATTTAGATAAAGATTTTTAACATAATTAGTTATTTTGTCACAGTTGATCAACATAATTTGCAAAAAATAGTTATTTTCTTGAAAATAAATACATTGTTTGAAACCTCTTTGTATTTGTTATTTTATTTTTCTATCAATGACAAATAATTTGAATATTTTTCTTGATGTTCTTTCTATAAACAATCGAATCGACTTATTATACATTTTCTGAACTCATCATCTACTATTTTTCTTCACCTGCTTCCATCGATACCTAATTTTATTTTATTTTATTTATATTAATCGGATTACTCACATACATTATCACATAAACTAAGTACTAATACTTGATATGTTAATAACTAATACTTGAAATGTTTGAACTCCATTTGATGGAAACAGCTTGTGTACTCTCCACTTGACGGCTCATAAAGCGAAATATGCTTTATTCTCCGTTCATAAAAAGAGGACAGATGTTAAATAGATTTTGCCATTATATTTTAACATTGAAAATTACTCTAATTGAAGACTTCCTATTATTACGTTTTACCTAAAAGTGAAGTAACAAACTCCTGCCTTTTCACTCAGAAATAAAATATATAAGTGAAAAAGCAGTTTGTTAGTTTATTTTAGACATCTTTCATTTCAGCCGTTAACTGTCCACTGCTGAACATAAGCATAAGGTTTTGCCAGAAGTTGCTACATTTGGCAGGCGGGTTGGCAACCGCAGCTAGACATTCAGAGATGTTTTAAAACGGACGCTGCTACCCATTCCCTACCTTGACATTCTAAGGGTCATGTGATAGAATTTTTTGGCATCTGTTTAATTACCATAAAAATTTGCTACTACTACTTAATCTATGGTTTAATTGACAACTTTCGCTTTAACGTTATATTATCTCTGTTAAATAAAAAACGTATTAAATAATTTGTTTATATGATAAATACAGTTCAGTCTTTTATATTTATTATTATTATAGTACACGGTAAGAGAAGGGGAAAAAATAAATTTAAATATCGAATCAGCTGTCAAACTGTCGACAGTGATGAATGCCTTTTTATCCATTCAGCCTGTAACAATCGTGGAACGATTTTCATAATATTTATCCGTCTACAGATTAATTTTTTTTTCTCTTAATTTCCGTTTTAATAACACTTAATAACGACCCAACAATTAATTAATTATGAGTAATATGTTTTATTGTACTTCTAAAATATATATTATGAATATTTTTGTATCGTATTAAAATTGATTGTACCTATTCTGTTTCATCTTAGACAGTGGGGTATATTCTGAGGGGTAATTTCTCTGCATCTATGTCCAAAATAAAAGTTTATTTGATACTACAGCGAAATCTTTATAAAAAAAACTAACATAAACTAATTGTTTAATAGATTTAAGTCAAATATTTTATAATTTTAGTATACCATTTATGTATAATTTTATAAGATTAATAAAACAGTATTTCGGGTAATAATCAAATTAAATTATTAGGTTTAGAGAAATGGCGCTTCAGAATCGGCCCCAATAAATACTAAATTCCTGTCGTAATCGTTCTATATGAATACTACTTACTACTAGCTTTATTGATGGTATGGCTTTATGGTGGATGATATAATTGTTTTATATTTGTAATGAGGGTTTTAGATTGATATTGAACATTGCATTATTATACCGAGTAGTTCTGCCAAAGAATATACTACCTATCCTTCCCTTCCCGTTCATTTGGTGTCGTAAGAGACAACTAAGGGAATTTATTGTTAGAGGGAAGAGCAAAAACTAACTGCGACTGCCAATCCGCCTACCAAGCGTGGCAACTACTGACGTAACTCCTCTTATGGGGAAGGCACTACGTTCAGCAGTGGACAATTAATGGATTATATAATAATAATAATAATATATTAATAATATAAATAATATAATAATAATATATTCTGCCCGCATTATACACCGGTTTCTCTCCCTGGGGCCCTGAACCCCGGCCGACTGTGCTTCTGCCGAGAGTTGATTTGTCATCTCTTCTCCTTAAGAGGGGACATGTGAATTTTTTAAAAAATTAAAAAATAATAATCATATAATTGCATTATTTATAGATACGATCAGTATCTATAATTTGATTATATGGCATCATAAACATTTAACTGTGGATTTTGTCGTATTCCGTCGTATCCGACGTTTTTCGTGCTACTAGTTTTATTATAGTTTCACACTAAATCAGCCCTTTACGAGAGTCGTAAACGTATATCGCATTCGTACCTAATTTCTACCGACATTTGATCTTATTAACTGGTTTTCTTGAACAATTTGGGAAGTCTGCATGCAAGATATTGATAACCTTCATAAAAACATCTAGTAGTCTTTATTAATAATTTTCTATGTACATTAAAATTTATTTAATTAAAAAAACATAGAAAAAAAAAGGAACGGAGGGACAAATTTGCATTATTGTTTCGGAACCTTAATAATAGTTGGTCACCTTATTATAATTATTACTGTAAGATGTCTGTACATATGAGATATTTAAGAAAAAATTATATGGCGACTCTTAATAAGAGCAACAAAAACCTAAACAATATATTTTTTTTTTAATATTTGTCTGTCTGCGTATTTGTACTAGCATTACGCAAAAATGACTGCACTAAATCGGACTTATACATATAAATCATACATATTTTTCTGAGGGTCTTAATTAAAATCTGGTACATATTTGATCATAGTACGTCAATCTAAAAGAGATCTATCCATACTTCACGAGTACGAAATTACATGTAAATGCTAGTTCGAAATATATATTACGTATTGAGGAAATTGTTTAGCAGGCCACTGGTTCTTAAACGTAAGACCCTAAATCCTATAATGGTTAGACGAACCATGTCAAGAGCAAAAAAAGGCTCTAACGAAAGGTGGCCCATAAGATAAAGCTGAGGGCACATAAAATGTAAGTCTCTGGAACAATATTAGCACATTGAAGGAAACATTTAGTGTTCAATAATAATTTATAGTTTACTGCCCCTTTTAAAGCGGATCAGAGTTTTATGGGACTTCGTTCGACTGGTAGCAATTACATTTTCAGTTTGACGACCTGTGTAGCATATCACAATGATATATTTTTTACTACCAAGGACGAAAACAAGGTAATTGACCACCTGATGAAGACCATCACCTATATAATATATATGTATGTAAACAATGTAATGAATATCACAGAGTAGCTGTAGTGTTAAGATACTCAAGAATAATAGTAGACCTAAGAACAAGGAATTACATAGAAGAAATGATAAAATAAAAACTGTAAATCACATGGTTGCCTCCTTTATTCTTATACAAATATAATTAGTAAAAAGAGGACGAAAGATACACCATCAGTTGTCATTTTTATAAATTCATAGCAGGCTAGTGTATAGAAAATGTTTGATATGTCAATTATTTGTTAATGACAAATTTTACATTACTAGATTATATATTTGACACAGTTTATATAGAAAGTATGCAAGCAGGTTGTATCTGAATTTGGTAGGGTTATACGACCGTATAACATTTTCTATACACTATTCTGCTATGAATTGTCAATTTTATCACTCCTATATAATTCCTTGTTCTTAGTAATAGACGCATACGGTATTTCACATATGGTGCACTGTACATGAGTACATTGCGTAATACTATGTCTATGTTACTTCTGAAAACTATGTAGTTGGATAGATACTCTTTATTGTTTCATCCATAATATTACAAAAGTAAACTTATTATAAATATAAAAAATTACAAGACAATATTACACTAAGAAAACAATGGGCGGCCTTATCGCTAAGAGCAATCTCTTCCAGGCAACTTTTGGATGAAAAATAGTAATTATAAATAGTTTGACTGGAGACACGAAGCTATTCGTTTTTTTAAATACATATAGGAATATGCATACTTACAATACTGTGAATACATAACTTTATATTTGAAGTTACTAATTCGTAATAAATTAATCCATATATACAAACACATACATATGTAGTTACAAAAATAAAAATAAAAAGAATTCAAATATGCTAATCAGACACAAATTACGAATACGACAACTTGCTTAGATAGAAGTCCTTAATTTATTAAGTTAAGGAGTTATTTATTTGCCAAAGGGTTATTTCTCAGAAATTAAATTGGAATTCAATTTACGGCACTATTTTCTAAACAATGAAGTCTAAATAATCACATTATTAAGTTTCAAATCCCTAATCCTATATTATTAACTGAGCTTTAAAACAGATTGTATTTAATGAGCGGTGCAGTTAACTATTTGCAACTTTGCCCACTAATTCACCTACACTTGCGTGTATGTGTAAGTACAACGAATTTTCAGCACGCAAATAGACTTCCTTTTAACCTTTCAGGACTAGGATTTGTTATTTACTTGCACGCTATCCAGTAGTGAACTAAATAACTTTTGTGTTTTTCTATGCATGATAGTGGAATGGTTACTCCGCCTTTGCTATCGATATATGCTGGCGGGGCACCAGTGAGAGGTTATAGGTGAGGATGAAAGCAGGCTAGTTAGTCTATTGTGACAAATTTCACAACGATTATCCAAGATGGATTCCAATGGGAACCGCGTGGAAGTTGACTTGATAGGATATATTGCTAGCAATAGAGCTATCGAATCTCCATTAATTATAATCCCTTCCCCCTCTACCTTTTGTATTGTGTATCGTCTTTTGTAATTAACTGTAAAAACTATGTTAAAAATTTACTATCATATAACAATATTCATATTAAAAATAGACTAATCGTTAGGTATAGATATTTTAATATTATGGTGATTAAATAAAACACCTTCTAATTACTTATTGATAGAGTTCACAATCTGATAATTAATATGTCAAGAACGCGGTATAACTCTGTTTATATTAAAGTAAATTGAAGCTCCGTAACTTTAAGAGCGTAACGAGCTATAAACTTCTGGAGTCTGTCATACTTTGTAACGAAATGACCCAACGAGATTAGATGTGGTATCGAAGTATCGACGCTTGATTAATCCGCTTTAAGAAGAAAAGTTATGTTAGATTAACGACTAGGGTCCTGTGAAAGATGAGTGCGTAGCATTGCCCGTTAATTTAAGTTAAATTTTCGAGAGCGACAGGTTAATTAAATTCTGTCTGTTGAGTCAGCGTTGTGATTTTCGGCTGTATGTCGCTGGTACCGAGTTTAAAATTACAAATGTGACCCACTTTAAAATTTTTTTGAATATAATTAACCCTGTACCGCACTGCTCGAATTATAAATATGCTCAGATACCTTATCTTTCTAATATACTAATAAAATTGTATTTAGCAGATGCTGTGTCAGTTCCGGCATAGAATGGGCCACCCTTTCCTTTCCCGTGGGTGTGGTCAGAAGCGACTAAGGGAACTTATGGTGGAGGAATAGGCAGCAGCGTCCTTCTTAACCATCTGTAAAAGCCTAATTGCGGTTGCCCACCCGCCTGCCAAGCGTGGCAACTACTGTCAAAACTTTCCTTATGGAGAAGGCTTATGTTCAGCAGTGGACAGTTAAGGACTGAAATAATAATAAAACAATAATAAATTTAGCCGATACCTGTATATCCAGCTAACTCGCCTGGCAACTACTGGCAAAACCCCCCCAAGGGGAAGCCTATATTCAGCAATGGACAATTAACTGCTCATACGATGATAATGATAATCTCTGTAGGTATATAGGAGATATATAAGAAAAAAATATATAAAAATGGTCTTATCTAGGACAATAGAAGTTATAACAATAACTTTTAAAAATGTTTATCAGTCTGTACATAAATTTGTTCCAGTATCACGCAATAACTATTGCACCTAATTAAATGCGATATTCCCAATTGTCTTCTTGAAAGTCTAACTTAAAAAGAAAAAATAAATTCAATCGACTTAAAATCCTTTCATATTAAAATAATTATTGGCACCGTATATACCGGGGTACTGATGAGTATTCTGTGACGTCCTTGGTGTTGTTTACATCTTTAGTTTTTTTTTTTTTTTTTATAGATAATAATGAAAGGGTAAATCCGCCTGCGCTGTCGATATACGTTGACGGAGTACCAGTGAAAAGTAATAGATGAGGATGAAAGTTGGTCAGTTGGTCCATCATGATAAATTCATCGCGATTGAATCACAATGATCTCCAAGAGAAACCGCGTGAAAGTCATCTTAACAGGGTATATTGCTAACAATGAGGCAGTTTTTTTTATGCGCTGGCTGGGCATCAGTGAGAGATGTTAGATGAGAATAAAAAAGCAGGTCACTTGGCCTATCGTGATGAATACACTTGGAATTCAGCAGGATGGTTTCCAGGGAGGACCACGGGGAGGTCGACCTGGTTAGGTATATTGCTATCAATAGGGCCCTTAATCTCCATTACTAACAACCCCTTCCCTCCACAATGAGGTAATTAGACCCATTAGTAATAGTATATAATAATTAGTAATCTCTTTTCCCTTTATAAAAGATGATTACTAATTTCCAGCATTTGGGCGGACAACTTGTGTTTAAGTTTTATAAAATAAAATGTAATTAATTTGAAGTAATCATACGTTAGAGATTGAAGTATATCAATACTTGAACTTGACTTGAAGTAGAACAAATGTCACTCAGTGTCAATGTCAAAACAAATATCAATGACGTATGTCACTTAATGTCATTTCCTGAAACGTGACAATTTAACTTTTGATTTGTTTTGATTTTAAATTTCTTATTATTATTAATTTATTTGTAAGTAATATAAAAAATTTCAAATTATTTTATATTGTGTAAATCATCAACGTCTGATTAAATAGACACGTGGCCAATCTAAATAGTAAATTGTTTATAATGGGTTTAAACTGTATTCGAATTTTTTTTTATATTTCTTATGCATATTTAAATAATTAGTAGTATTAATACATTATTCAGATTCAAGCCATGAAAAACTGAGGTATTCATACTGATTAAAACTCAAACAGTCACAATATTCTTGCCTATATTATACGTCTTCCAATGAATAAAGTTTTTATTTTCGATTTGTCTTTGACGATGTCAAAATTGCCCATCAATTGAGGTCAATTGGTGGCAGCCATTCAAATTATTTAAATAAGAAATATAAATTACAAGGGATCCAAGAAAACGTCTTATTGTTATTCTCTTTATTGTTCATTAGGGGCACATTTAAATAGCTGAAAGTGAGCAGTTCATTCATATTCTACTTTTTTTATGCATACAATATTTAACTTTATATTAGATAAAAATGTAAATATATAAATAGTGGAATACATATCAAAAGTACTACCTTTTATTTCCAGGTAATAAAAAACATGAGTGAGCAAAGCAAGCCTACTTTGAGAATAGACTGGTTTGATGGTACCCTTATAGAAGATAATCGTCAAATTACTGAAGCTAGTGCTTCAGGATTTGCAGACGAAGAGCAGGCACAACCTGAGACATCTACAAAACCACAATTTACAGAGAAGAAACCAATTGGCTTTAAAAGGCTTCTTGACATATCATCTCTTGAACCCCCAGTTTTAACATTGGAAGTATCACACAGACCTGGCTTCTGGAATCTTCTGGACATAGAATTAAAAGGAGACTTTATAGTACTAATAGTCAAAGTATTAGCTCGTATTTATAAATCATTAGAGCCAAATGAAAAATCAAGAATTGCATCCCAGCTGAGGTCTAGATTTGAGAAGTCAAACTTTTTGGTTACATTAAAAAAATACCTGGCTGGTTTGCCATCTGTTAGAATTGTAGAGAAAAAAATTAATTTTCAATTATGGAATGATACTGAATTATTTTTTAGTGATGTTGTATCACTATGTGAGGGCATAATACATTTTGGTGATCATACTATAGAGTACTTAAAAGAAATTTTTGAATTGCTAGAAATAACAGATGAAAGTGCTGTTGGTGTTAAAGAAGAACATACAGAGACATTTAGCGATGCATTATTTAATAGAATAGATCAGTTAAAATTAAAAATATCAGAAATGATTAGTGAGGTCTGCATTTATCTATTTATTAAACTAAATTTTTGAAAGTTGTAAACATTTTATCATAACAATCTTTATTTTTAGGATCCAAGTGAACAAGTCTTATTTGATGATGAAACACCAGATAATAAATGTGATGACCCATACAACTATAAAAATCTTCATATTTTTCCTAAAAGAGAAGATTTATTGGGCACAAATAAATTGAACATACAGCCAAATATTATAAATGGCGCTTATACCAGTGTGCAACATTACCTAGATTTACAGTTCAAATTACTAAGAGAAGATTATTTTGGCACATTGAGAGATGGAATATGTTGGTAAAATGTTTAGTTTTATAATATCATCATTTGCAATTTTAAATTACCATGTGTATTTAAAAATAATCAGATTATGGGTTTCCTGTGTGCCCTACATAAAAAAATGCACTTTATTATTGATTTCAACTGTTTTGAAATAGTAGTATGATCTTTTATATTTTTGTTATAATATTGTAGTATATTTTTCATTTGTTGCATAATTTTTACTACTTTTACTGTTTTATCTGTTTCAATTGTTTTTTAAATGATTTATTTAAAAAGTTTACTTTCATATTAGTTCCATACTAATATCAATTTTGAATTAGGACATTAATATTTGACCAAAAGGCAAAAACTAGATTTAACTATTATCATCTATTATGTTGTTAACAACAGGGCATAACATATAATATGTGTTATTAACTATAAACTAATTTGTTTGTTACTTATAATATTCAGTTCTATGTTGCATGATAATTGCTAAGTATAAAAAAGGTATTATTATCTTATCATAATATATGTATATTTATATTTATATGTATGTATTTTTATTACATATTTGTATATTTATGTAATATTTGTTTAATGTATTCATGTATGTATATTTATATAATCATAATGTGCAGTACTGCATAATAAAATTTTTGTTTTGCCAAAGGTTGACTGAAAAAGAATGCTATATAGTATTAAATCCGCCTTTTGTACTAGACATTTTTTTGTAATTTGGTCAATAAAGAATAAATAAATAAATACAAAATATTGTTGTGGTAGAGTTCTTAAGTATAATAAATTTGAAGTCTTAAAAGTTTATCCACAAATCAGTGTTTGACAAGTTTATCTGATATTAAAGCTATGAACACATTTTTTAAATCTTTAGTAAAACTTATATAACACTATATATTCTTAATATCATTTTATTCTTTTAGGCAAATATATGGAGAACCCATCAAAAAGAAGACATGAAAACATTAGGTAACTGTTTACCTAATTGGGTAAATTTCTATATTTATTAAGGCAGATATTTTATATGTACCTATTGTATTATATTTCCAGAGTATACCCAAAAGTCCGTATTATTCGCACATATGTCAGTAACAATAGAGTGGGACACCTTATTGATATTGCATGGAAGGAACGCACATCTTATGGTATGATTGATAGTAAGAAATTGGCATACAATAGGCAACTTATGTTTGGATCTCTGTTACTATTCACTAGTGATAATTTTGAGAATATTTTGTGTGCTACTGTTCTTGATTCAGGGATGAATCTATTGTCTGATGGTTATGTAAGTATTATCATAGTAAGCTAATAGACTTTTTATATACCAAAACATTTTTTTAATATTTCTTTTTTTTATTATAATATTTTTTCAAATTTTTGAAATAATATATAACTTATGATTGTTAATTGCTATAGGTGAAAGAATTTTTAAAATTGGTTAAGTAGTTTTTGAGTTTATCCATTACAAACCAATAATCAAATCTTTCCCCTTTATTAATATTAATATAGAAGATAAAATAATTATTTTATATTACTGTCATTTGGTCCACTGACTTTTTGTCTATGATTTTTTTTCTTATGTGCTATACAAACTTGCCGTTTTACAGGAAGTTTTAAACAATTATTATTTTTAATTCCAGGTGGCAGTTTCATTTCAGAGTCCAGTGTCAAAGAAAATCTTCACTGAACCTTACCTTATGGTAGAAAGTGAAGTATTCTTTGAGCCCTACCATAGAGTTCTCAAAGTGTTACAGAATTCTCGTGTTGATGGTTTGCCAATGCGCAAATACATAGTTGATGTTCAGGTATCAATCAGCAAATTATTATTTAAAATATTGCCTACAGTAAAAAATTATTCCTTTCATCGTGGAATGGCAAATATGCTGACGCCAATTAACACAAGTACATAAAATAATCTCACAGACAACACTGTGATTTCCATAGTACCTTTTACAAGTTATTATTTCTTTGAAACTCTTAATTTTAAACTAAGAGTTTTAGCAACAACTTGTATAAAAAAAAAATTTGTTTTTTAACATTTTCTTTTATAGGTTTTTATTTATTTATAATTGAAATTAAATAAATACTATATAAAAATATTTTGTAATTTCAGACTGAAACGCAAGCACCTTCATATCTAAATTCAGAAACACTATACACTGTCACACAAGCGAACAAATTGGAAGAAATATCTTTCCCAGTATTGGACTTGGCTCAATGGCCTACAGACAACTTACTGGGTCTTGATAACTCCCAATATGAGGCTTATAAATTTGCGCTAACAAGAGAATTTGCCGTCATTCAAGGCCCTCCAGGAACAGGAAAAACATTCATAGGAGTCAAAATCGCTACAACTCTACTAAAAAATTTGTCTCTATCAGGTACTCCTATGTTGATAATTTGTTATACGAATCACGCCCTTGATCAATTCTTAGAGGGTATTTTGGAGGTCACCAAGAACATAATTAGACTTGGAAGTCAGAGTAAAAGTAAAATATTAGAGCCATATACACTAAATAATATGAGAATGCAAATGAAGTCAAAATACTCATATTTATATGGAAGCAAGAGGGCGGAATTAGAGAAGATCTTCAAAGAGATGACTGATTTGCAAAGTGAGATTGAGAAATGCGAGAAAGAGATTCTGACTTATAAAACGATTAAACCATATCTCAAAATTGGGGATAAAACATATGAATTGGAAGATTCTAAAGAAGATCCTATATTGAATTGGCTTTTTGATGACACAAAAAGGGAAAAAGTAAATACAGAAGAATTGGAAGACTGGGAGAAACAGTTTGACGATCTAAGTCTTGATAATGAAAAAATAGAAACGTGTTTTAGTGAAGAATCGGCTTTGAGGGAAATAGATTCTATGTTGAATAATATAAAGTATATAAAAGATATAACAGATGATCGTTTAGAACGACAAAAGATGACAGACAAATTTCAGATACAAATAAATACAATTAGGCAAAGGTTAAATTGTTTTAAAGTAAGTACTAAAGATTAAGCATATAAATGCCCGCGATTTTGTACGCGTAGATTTTAAAATTAAGAAAACCAATAATACAGCCCCCTTATAGATGAGTATTAGTTGAAACATACATCAGATTTTAAGTTAAGCCTTCAGGAATACAACTGTAAAAATTGCATTTAATTTGCTATAGTAGTGTTTGCGTAATGCCGGAACAAACATACAGACAGACAGACAAATTTACTAAAAAATATTGTTTTGGCTTCTATTGGTCTTATTAAGACCCATTATAATAATAATAATTTTTATTTCAGACTTTTTGGTCCATTAAATATTTATTAGTAACAATATTTTTAAAACTAATGTTAATAAATTTACATACACAATACACATACACACATACAATATATTAAGCAGTATACAGATAACCACCGCTGCACAATTCCATTAGAAATTGCGCAGCAGCGATTAACGTACACACAGTCCAGCCTGCTTGTTATCATACTCGGGATGCTTTTGGCGCTGGTACGTACTCTGCGCACCAGGGATGCACACCTTTTTCGCATCGTGGCATAAAAACAATCTACACGATGCTCAACGAACATCCCTGACGCGCTACAGAATCGTGGCAGCCCCATCAACACCCTGAACACGCGTTATTACGCGGTATTATATTGGATATATATTTTTTTCTTAAATATCTCCCATGTACAGAGATCGTCTAGTTATAATTTTATTATATTAGTAACATAACAAGAGAATAAAACCGACACACTATTCTGACCGCGTTATCCACAAGAAATGTTTGCCTATTAGTGTTCATTTCTTTACAAACACGCCATCTATTTGAAATCAATAATAAACATTTTTCCGACTTGGCACGCCAGATGGCGCCACTGACATTTTATTTTGTTAATTTTATATTCATTACTTTCAGCAGAATATGTCGAACTCGACAAATGTTACAAATTTAGAAGACAATCTGACAAATGTAACAGATCTGTACAATTTGAATCTGGAACAAAGATGGAGGGTCTACAACAATTCAGTAGCATCTATCAAAAGCAAGTTGATGACCAAAATGAATACTCTACTGGTATGTTTCATTATCATCATCATTTCGGCCATTATCTGTCCACTGCTGAACATTGACCTCCCCCATAGACTGCCATAAGGAATGGACCTCAGCCGTCCACTAAGACCCTGCAATGCATTTCACTCCATCTAGTGAGGGGTCATCCTACACTGCGTTTGCCCGTTCTTTTACGGATATCCTCGTTTCGGATTCTATCACAAAGAAACTCTGAGCATAGTCGCTGAGTAATTTGTAGCTTTTGCATGTATGCAACGGTGTAGGAACAAGTTTTTTGTTTCATAAATCATAATATTATGCTTATTGTAGCTTAATTATAATATTTAGTAGGCGTTCCCACGACTCACGGTTATCATGTGAACAAAATCACAAATAAATCATATGAATATGTGAAAGTAAAAATATTCGGATATCTGTTATTTAATCACTCTTATGAGGCTTTAAACTATAATAAACACACTACATGTACTCTATTAATTCACATTGATTCTTCCTTGTCATGACATTGTAGAAGTCAAGAAATTGACTAGATTATAGATATTATCAAAAATATTAAACCAGTATTTCTCAAAAGATTTTTTTAATATTCGAGAATTAATACAAATTAAAGTCGTTTTTGACAATTCAAATAGATAGACCTGTCTTATGGACTCCATAGACGGTCAAGCCTGCATCTATTGACATTTAGATACAGAACTGCTTTGTTTTAAAAGTCACAATACATGCTTATTATTTTTAACCACTTGATCATGTACGAAGCCTATTAGAGTATTAAATAATAATATGAACCTTTTTAACCTTACAAGTTTTTTTTTCTGTATTTTATAATAAAAAACAATGGTGAGTTGTATTGTTGATTTGCATACAATGTCTTATATTTTATGTAGTACGTGTGATCCTAATTTGAAGGTCAGGTAAATAGGAGTTGTTTGCCACATATTTATTCATAGCCGAAAACCAGCTTTAGCCGCCTGAAGTCAAGGAAAAAGTGTCCTATAATCTCATACAAAGCACGTATGAATGCACATGTTACCCCATTACCATGGAGGGAAAGGAATTGTTAATGGGCTATTGTAATTAGTAGTCTAGAAAAAATTGTCCATTATACATGTCAGATTTTATGAACTACACTAACGACAACATATACATATCTGTTGTGTCTGTCTTCCATTATGGTAGGCAGAAACAATAGAACACCAGATGCTTCAATTCGAACAAACCTCTTTCACTTCTTTCACAGTAATCAATCTTTTCATACACGCTCGTCGATTACCGGTACTTTTAATTTGCCACTTCTCAGCACGTTGCCTATTTGGTCGACATACATCCGTCTAAGGCGGCCCCTACCGACATCTCCATTTATCATATTCCAATTGACATATTCTAATATGACATAAATGTCATATTCATATTCCAATATCCATTTAGTGGAAATGTGAAAAAGACCAACTATATTTATATTTCGTGATAAATGCATAATATAAAATTCGTTAATGTAAAATTACGTTAAATGGACTAACTAATTATTTTATATAACTATATATTATATATCGCGAATATAGATATAGTTGGTCTTTTCACATTTACACTAAACGAATATTGGAATATGACCACTCACTTGCGTGGTCTTACTCTATCTTAAGAACGTTCATGACTTTAGCTTGACGAAATGTGGCAAATTCGCATTTATGTGTCAATTTTCAAAAACAATTGAAAACTTTCAATATATATGACTGATTATTTATAAACTGTTCTGTCTACGACATGGGAAAGCAAGGGGTGGGCCATTCTACGCCATACAGTTTTATAAATAAGGAGAGCATGTTTTATACGTTAAATATTATATTTTTTTCACAGGAACAACACAATAAATGCAGTGACGAGTTGAACGAAGTGGCAACACTTATTGACGGGGAAGTGATGAAATCAGTGAGGGTAGTCGGCGTTACCACTACCACGGCAGCGCGGCGACACGATCTGATGAAGAAGCTGCTCTCGCCTATAGGTAAAAAAAATAGTTGTATCCCACGGAATTCCCTGCATTAATTAAAATTATTTTTTTCTTAATTGATGAAAATGCTATAGCATACTTGCCTGCGCTATTGATTTACGCTCCAGGGATGCCAGTGAGGGATGATAGGTATGGCTCGTGGGGAATTAACCACAAGACTCTCCAAGATGACCCCATGAAAGTAAACCTAACAAAGTATATTGTTAGTAATGGGACCACTGACTATGGTGGTAACAAGCATACGGCTCGCCTGATGGTAAATGGGGTTACCGTAGCTTAAGGACACGTACTAAGGGATGTCACACGATATTAAAAATAAACTGACTCCTCCATTATGTAAATGCACAGCACCAAAAATGTGTTATCTAAACTAATAATTCAGATAACATATTGTCTCAAGTGGGAGATCATTTGTAACTCGATGTACCATTAGATATTCATCGTTCCATATAAATAAAAAAAAATATCATACAATTATATTCTAACAATAATTTGTATGTTTCAGTGATAGTAGAGGAAGCTGCGGAAGTCCTAGAGGCTCATATAGTGGCATCACTAACACACCACTGTCAACATCTCATACTAATAGGTATTTTTTTTTAATTATAATAATATTTTTTTATTATTTCAGTCGTTAATTCTCTACTGCTGAACATAAGCCTTTCCCATAAGTGGGGTTTTGTCAGTATTTGCCAAACTTGGCAGACGGGTTGGCAACCGCAGTTAGGCTTTTAGAGATGTTATAAGAGGGACGCTGCTGCCTATCCCTCGACCTACCTTAGTCGACTCTTACGATTACCCCTTCCTTTCCCACGGGAAAGGAAGGGGTGGCCTATTCTATACCGAGGCCACAATTATAATAATAGCCATCCATCCATCTAGGTAATCTAGTCCTAAACTAAGAATATTTAATATTACAAGTAGTAAACAACTAACAGACATACTTAAAATATTTTTTTATATATAAAGACATACGATACATAGAAAAATCATTCAGACCGACATGAGTATTAGTGTTTGTATTGTACCGGGATCGAACTCCAGACCATCGGGAATTGAATTAGTGTTTTAAACCACTACACCAATAAGCGATACCCAATATTTTTAGTATTTGTTTTTATTTGATCACTTTATTAATTATCAACAAGACTTGTCCCTATGAATATTTGTCGTTTTATCGTATCTCAAAGTTCAAAATCAGGCCCATAAACCTCACACCTGTTACAATATGTAAAAAAAAAATATTTATTTTTAGGGGACCATAAACAACTGAGACCAACAGCAGCCCACTACAAACTGGCCAAAGACTACAATCTAGAAATATCCCTCTTCGAGCGTATGATACGCAACGGTGTACACGCGCGAACTCTTACCACCCAACGTCGGATGCGACCAACCTTCGCAGAACTACTTGTCCCGATATTATACGACCGATTGGACAGTCACCCTAGTGTATACAGTTACACTAATGTGAGGGGAATGGCGGACAACTTGTACTTTTTGGATCATGACGTTTATGAAGATTCTGAGGTATTCATATCAGCCGTTACCTGTCCACTGCTGAATATAGGCCTCCCACATTTTTGCCAATAGTTGCCACACTTGGCAGGCGGATCGGCAACCGCAGTTTTGGTAATATTTTAAGAGAGACCCATCTCTCAACTATTAAGTTCCCTTAGTCGTCTCTTACGACATCCACAAGAAAGTAAGGGGAGCATAATTAGTACAATAAAAATCACTAAGTTGCAACTACATCAAAGGCAGTAGAACATTATAGAACGATTCATGAAAGTGTATACATCAAGAGATGGCTTTGGCACTCTATCTTCTCTGTCTACCATGGAAGTGACTCGGCGTGATGATACTATAATAAATCCTTATTTATATAAATTTATTTTTAAGCTACTTCATAAAGAAGGATGTTCTCATTTCGTATGTACCTATTTATTTTTATGTATCTATCATATATCTTCACTAATTAATTCTAAACCGATTTCGATAATCAATTTTACAATTAACGAAATCGGCCCTCTCGTGTTGGGCTGTTTTTTTTTTTATTTTATCGATTTGTCCTATCTTTTTCTATTGAAACTAAATTTAAGGAAGTGACAAAATTAACTAATAATTTTTATTTTAAATAAATAAGATGTTACTAATTTTTTTTTAGGGTTTGGAAGACAGTTGGAGCCACAGGAACACATATGAAGCTGAATGGTGCGTGGCTCTGGCCAACTATCTTCGTTCTATGAAATACAAGCCTGAAGAAATAACGATATTGTCTACATACACTGGACAAGTTTCCCTTATAAGGGAGGTAAGAATGAACACTTTAAAAAGATTGTGTCCCACAAAAAAACTGAGTTCAGTTGTGACAAAACCATTATTTTGATTGAAAAGCAGACTGAATCAATTTTAATAAAATTTCTATAGAATATAAAAATATCCCGTACGGGTAAATGCAGTGTTGGACGATCCCTAATAGATGGAGTGACGACTTAAATGCATTGCAGGCAGTCAGTTCCTTATGACAGTCTATGTTTGTTTGGCCATTGTTTTCTCATTGTGATTATTTCTTATAATTGTTTATATCTATACTTATAATAAATCTGTAGAGAGGTCAATTCTGTACATGAAATATATTTCCAAAATAACTATCAGGCGGTGATTAGTGATCGATACTGATGCCAAATATGCAATCAGTAAAATTTTTGTCTGTCTGTCTGTCTGTATGTTCGTTATGGAAACAAAAACTACACGACGGATTTTAACGAAACTTGGTACAATTATTCTTCATACTCCTGGGCAGGTTACAGTATACTTTTCATCACGCTACGATCAATAGGAGCAGAGCAGTGAAGGGAAATGTTGGGAAAACGGGAGAAGTTACTCCATTTTTAAGTATTCGTCGCGTGTGCAGCCTTAATGGCCACTTTTTAAAATGTAAAAATGTCCACTCGTGCGACGCCGGGACGGGCCGCTCGTCTATAATAAGTTTACTATTGTAATCTTTTGAAGGAAACAATAAAGAGTATTTATCTATCAATGTTCAGCAGTGAACAGATAATGGCTGAGATGATGATGATGGTGATGCATAGTAATTTTACTTCCAATTTGCTCCACAAGAGCAATATCGACGTTTGTTACCGTTTGCTCACTAACTAGATAAAGAATTAGTTGATTTAGATAATAAATATATTATACCTATACTCTGCCCGATATTTCCTATCTATATCTGAACCATAGATAATCCAATACTATCTATATACTAAAGTTATAAAAAGGGTTTTTCTATGTATTTTTTATACAACTTAGAATGGCAAACAAGCTGACGGCCCACCTGATGGAAAGTGGAAACCGTCGCCTATAGACATGAGCAGTACCGTGAATATAACAAAGTATACTGTTTCGCCCATGATACCCCCATGCGTTGCCATTCCTGAGGACTCAGGTGTTATTCCTCTGTACCCAGTAAATTCACGCCATATCCCACCCTTCAAACCGAAACACAGCTATGCAAACACAACTGCTTCACGGTTGAAACACGAATGGAACAGAGGTACCCAAGCAATCGACTTTTGTACAAAGTTTCCCTCTGGTAAAGATGGTTGTTTGCCCATTCTGAGTTGCATAGAAAAAGAAAGCTGTAGCACTATAATTATTAGTACTTTCATCATCATGATGATCATGTCAGCCGTTATGTATATAACACATACATAACTGTTCATTGCTGAACATAAGCTCCCCCTATTGGAAGGTTTTGCTATTAGTTGCCACGCTTGGTAGGCAGGTTGCCAATCGCAGTTAAGCTTTGGTGATGTTTAAATTAGATTATTAGCATATTGTTTAAAATCATTTGTATAGACTACATTTCATTTTCATCATTATTTTGGTGTTGTGGGTGACCATGGGCGGCGGTAGTCACTTACCATCAGGTGAGCCGCATGCTCGTTTGCCCCCTGTCTTGTAAAAAAAAAAAAATTTCGTGCAAATAAATTATTGCTATTATATTAGATTTGATTCACCGTGTGCCCCGGCATAGAATGGGCCACCCCTTCCTTTCCCGTGGGTGTCGTAAGAGGCGACTAAGGCAAGGTGGAGGGATGGGCAGCAGCGTCCCTCTTAAAACATCTCTAAAAGCCCAAATGCGGTCGCCAACCCGCCTGCCAAGCGTGGCGACTACTGACAAAACTCCCCTTATGGGTAAAACTTATGTCTAGCAGTAAACAAGTAACGACTGAAATAATAATAATATAAAAAAAAACATATTATTAAATGCCTCATTTTCAAGGATTACCTCAAAGTTTACCAATTTTGAGTATAATAAATAAAGTAATAATGACAATCACTCTTGCGCCACCTGCCCATTTCTATCTGTTCTCCTTTAACCAAAGGTCTGTAAGAGATTGCCCTAGCGATAAGACCGCCTTTTGTACCTTTATGTGTATATTTCAATCTGTATTTATGTTACTGTATTTCACTTGTCATTGTATATTTTTATTTATGGTGCAATAAAGAGTTAAATAAATAAATGGCACGACTATTAGCTAAATAAAACAACGAGGCAGACAATATATTATCACGCCTTACAGTTACGTCACAAGAGTGTGCACGTGTAGTTTGAACAAGGAGCGAACTTTATTCAGTCTGTGTACAAATTACAACTAATCTAATGACGTAACGGTGCAAACAATTATATCATAATTATTATAAATATGAAAAAAAGAATTCACTTGCATATTATCGATAAAAAAAGAAAACGAATCAATATGGATAACTTAATATCATTAGTTGATAACTCCCACGTAAAACACTTTTTAAATTATTATTATTTAAAATTTAATAGTTTGATAATGATCAGAAATCAACTGTCAAAAATTCACCAGGGGCGCCTTAATAAGGGGTCGCATTGAGGCCTTTTTCCTTAATAAAAGAAGGGAGAGGGGCATTAAATTTGTTCAGAAGAGCCAGGTAAACTCAGGCTTGCCCTGTTACAATGGTATTTTTTTATATTACTCGCAGTTGCTTATACAGCCTAATAATATTTTATAAACAATCTAGTTAATGAAGCCGTTTTTTGCATAACTAGCTCTTTTATGATATTATGAAGTTCTGTTAAAACCTGACAAAGTGCTGTTTGTTCACTGCGATATCTATTTTTAAAGAAAAACATATAAGGCTATAAAAGTTAATGTAATACTCTACTAGTAACAACACTATGTGATATATTTTGTAATAGACGATAATGGAATGGTAACCCCACCTGCGTTATCAGTATACACTGGCATGGCACCAATGAGGGATGATAGATGAGGATGAAATAAGTTTTTTTTTTATACAACATAGAATGGCAAACAAGCTGACGGCCCACCTGATGGAAAGTGGTAACCGTCGCCTATAGACATGAGCAGTACCATGGACATAACAGAGTATACTGTTTCACCCATGATAACCCCCATGCGTTGCCATTCCTGAGGACTCAGGTGTTATTCCTCTGTACCCAGTAAATTCACGCCATATCCCACCCTTCAAACCGAAACACAGCCATGCAAACACAACTGCTTCACGGTTGAAACACGAATGGGACAGAGGTACCCAAGCAATCGACTTTTGTACATTCTACTAGCAATGAGGTTACTAATCCGCATTATTATCAATGCCTTCTCCCCCCTGTAATACATATTTTAGGTAGGGTAACTACTACTACCCAGATAATGTTATTGCCGTTCTTATCAGCTTAAAAGAACACCCGCCGATAAGTTTAACGTTTTCATGTTATTTCTTTATTATAAGTCGATGAACTAAGTTTCGAAAAACCTATAAAAATATATAACCTTGTACTTTGTACTGTGCGTTAAGTAAATAATGATTGCATCGAGAAATGATATACTCGTATCAGATACGAATAGGACAAAGTTTACATACACTAAATGTTTGTGTACTTATACTTGCTAGTCTATTTATCGTGGGCAAATATTAGTATATTATGAAAATATGGGGCTCACGAAAATAAAGTCTGATGTCTTGTGCTAGACAGTTTTCAATCTTATATTGATACTGTTAAGTCACCCTATCTTACACCGCAGTACGGAAAGTACATATCCCATATTTAAAACTGGATTATCGAACTTTAGCCACAGTTCAGTCAAGTTAACCTACGAAATTAAATTAGACTAACCTGTTATTGGCCATACTATATTGTTATAAAATATTTATTAATTTTATTTGTAAATTGCTGTTGGTTTTTTAAAATAAATAAATAAATAAGTGTTTTAGACTTTTCATTTACAAGTTGAACAGTAAAGTATGCCACACGTAGTCATTTGCAAAAGATTTTTTCTTTAACGCAATTATAAAAAAAAATCCATTTCGTCACAGATAATATAATACTACTATGATTTCGTAAACAAAACATTTAAAATTATATTAATCCGCTTTCTAATGTATACAATTTATCAGATAAAAAAATTATTTATCTGTTAAATGTTGTTATGAATTGATAAGTTATTGACTCTTATTTCAAACCGACTTCAAAAAAAGAGGTTCTCAATTTGGTTGTATTTTTTTATGTTTGTTACCTCATAACTCCTTCAGTTCTGAACCGATTTGGAAAATTCTTATTTTATCTGAAAGGATACTCTTATAAATTAGTCTAATAGAAATTTTATCAGAATCGGTACAGTAGTTTAGTTTTTAACTCAAAATAACTGGCTTGTCATAATTGTTATCGATTTTTTTTTTGTGAGACACATTCTTTGTGAGTGAATTTTATCAAATCACCAAATAGCAATTAATGTTAATGATATTTTTTAATTAAATTAATTAAAAAAATAATTAAATATGAATGCTATACTATTTTTGTCAAAACACAATTCAGTTTATTTTGTTTCTATTCGCAATAATCCAATTTAAGGTTTTAAAGTTTGGAATTTGGACAAGACCATCTGTCGAGTCAGTGAAAAATATTAATCTTTGACATATGAAGAAATAAAATATGGATTATTTATTTAATCATTTCACGTGTCCTATTCCCGATTAAAAGATAACAGAGTGGTGATTACAATTTTACATTTGTATAATAAAATCAGAGTTTAATTAAAATTACGAGTGTATTTTATCAGAAAATCGATTACATCGACTTCTGGTTTAAGATAATACTTATGTTCCTAGGCAACCAAGCAACATTGTCTTTTATCAATAAATTACCACTCTGCTGTAGGTCTATTTTGAAACCTATAGTTTCTTGACAAAAACAAAGTGTTACCTTACCTCTAGTTTTTAATCGATTTCGGAAAAACCTTTACGTTTGTAAATGTGTGTAAATATATCCAAATCTTTATCACAATATGTAAACCTAAATTTGAAGTCTAATTTTTCAGTTGAGTAAAAAGTACAGTACCCTTCGAGATGTGAAAGTCACACCAGTAGACAACTATCAAGGCGAAGAGAACAGGATCATCCTGCTCTCGCTGGTAAGGAGTAACAGAGACGGCAAGATAGGCTTCCTGACGGCTGCCAACAGGATATGTGTAGCATTGTCGAGAGCTAAGGAAGGTACGTCTGAGTTTGAAGATCCACTACGTCTACCATGATAAACCTTTAGCATCCAACTGCTGGGAAGGGGACGATCAAGTATTACGTAACGGAAATTGGAAGGGGGCAGGTTTTGTAAAACTACGATGCAATACAGGGGCGGGAGGGACAATTCGAGCAACGCGTCATGTAACATTGATTTTTTATTTAAATATTAAAGTAGGGAATTAAAATCTTCCAAGTTGGCAACCCTTTTCGTTTATGTTTTACGGGGAATTCCTCAACTATATTTACACGTCATTTTTATCTTGTTTTCGTTGTCAGTATTCGTTACTGTAATGTAACTTTTAAGTAAAAATAGTCACCTAGATGCTACGTAACATTTAGGGAGAGGAAAGGGCTACAGAAAAATGTTACTGTACGTTACATGGGGGGGGGCGTAAATCTTCAAAAATAGCGTTACATAATACTTAAACGTCCCTAAATAGGTATGTCTGTATTATTTTTTTATAATGGATAATAATATAGAGATAATTGCATAATAGACGAGTAATAGAGAGATGGGTACTAGGGAGGAATCAACAGAGCGACCCTGTTGCTAACAATGTAGCATGCATTGCATGAGGTCGAAAACTACGCCGTTACTCTTAGGAACTATCGCTGTTAAGCCAACTGATCTGAATTTATCTTCACTTATCATCAACACTTTTTTTTTATTCAAATTAGAATGGTCAATCAATGGTGAGTCAAACAAGCTCACAGCCCACCTGATGAGGGGTTGGAGGGATTGTTAATAATGGAGACTAAGGGCCCCATTGCTAGCAATATACCCAACCAGGTCGACCTCCACGTGGTCCCCCCTAGAAACCATCGTGCTGAATTCCAAGTGTATTCATCACGATGGGCTAACTGACCTATCTTTTCATTTTCACCTATCATCTCTCACTGGTGCCCCGCCAGTGTATACAGATAGCGCAGGCGGGGTTACTATTCTATCATCATCCATTAAAAAAATAAGCCCACCTGATGAAAAATAGTGACCGTCGACTAAAGACATGAACATGTGGCGTCTGTAAATAAATATTGTACATAATCAACTCATAGCCGCTTATCAACATGATTACTGTCTTTTCCATCAAGTAGCTTATTTAAATTGTACATAGATATTTCCACTTTTTTTCAGACTGTTCGTACAGACATGACAGCGACATTTGCTTCTTACAATCATTTTCGCTGTTATTCTCCCTATCTCGATCACTCTCCTCTTGCACTTCTAATTTCCGTTTTCATATATTATTTTCTACATATTCCTTTGTACATAATATATGTGAATAAATAAAGTTAGTTTTTTTTTTTTTATACAACTTAGAATGGCAAACAAGCTGAGGGTATATCTGATGGAAAGTGTTAGCCGTCACCTATAGACATGAGCAGTACCATGGACATAACAGAGTATACTGTTTCGCCCATGATACCCCCCATGCGTTGCCATTCCTGAGGACTCAGGTGTTATTCCTCTGTACCCTGTAAATTCACGCCATATCCCACCCTTCAAATCGAAACACAGCCATGCAAACACAGCTGCTTCACGGTTAAAACATGAATGGGATAGAGGTACCCAAGCAATCGACTTTTGTACAACTACAAACAGCACTGAGCATAACAAAATATACTGTGTCGCCTATGATACCCCCCATGCGTTGCCTGAGGACTAAGGTTTTATGCCTCTACCATACCATACCTATAACTTCATTGCCATATCCCACCTTTCAAATCGAACACAGCCCTGCAAACACAACTAATAAAGTGTTAAATAAATAAAAAATAAATAAATAATACTTTACCGGGGGAAAAGGGATTGTTAGTAATGGGATCAAATGGCCCTATTACTAATAATATACCCTGTCAGGTCGACCTCCACGTAGTTTCCCCTGGAAACCATCGTGGCTAATTCTAGTTGAATTCGTCAGGATGGGCTAACTGACCTGCTTTTATCTTCATCAGTCATCTATCACTGGTGCCCCGCCAGTGTATACCGATAGCACAGACGGGGTTACCATACCATTATCACCCATTAAAAAAAAACACAACTACTTCACAGCATAAACTATAAAAATAAGTGAATGAATAAGTGGTATTAAAAATTGTAAACATTATAGTATTTATGGGATTAAATAAATTACTTAGAGTTATAAAACTCTACAGATATTTAAGTAATAAATTGAGATATTACAGCGCACGGCTAGTCTAGACTCGAAAATGCATTATCAACGCCAGCCTGTGGCATTGGCCTTATTATCTGAATTTGCCCCCAAAACTTTAGTCTACATGTCTTAATATTGTCTGAAGATAAAAATTTCATGACTCAATAGACTGTGTATATCCAATAATCCCAATAACCCAATGATATTATTTATAATAGGATTTAAATAATGCATTGCAAATTGTATTAAGTAGAGGACAGTTGAAAGCTGATGTGATTTTTTATTTTATTTTATCTTTATTTGGTCTCCCAGCAATTGTTACACTCATAAGGTTTAATATTAAAATTACTGTCTATTTATACTTAGTGTACAATCATTTTAAAGGAAACACACCATGCTAATTAACAAATCAACAATAATACGGTATAACAAACTCTTGAGGTATTTGACATGTGTAGGTATAGTTTTTTAGACTCAAATGATTGCTTTACATAATTTTTAGCTATTCAAATTAACTGCAATGCTTTCGTATAAAAATCCCCTTCCTTATGGAATATATATGATGATGATGATGATGATGATTGCAAATTTTTATTATTTATTGCATGACATAGTTAATATTAAAATTTATTATCCAATTGAACCGACAGACATTATTTTACCGCCTACCGCCATCTATTAGTTCCATCTTTTTTATCAGGGTAAAAACTATACTATCTTTCTATATTCTATATTTATATATTAAATTGGAGTGAAAAATTTATATTTGATAGGGCAACAAGGTGACGTCTGCAACTCAAATAAGACGTCAGTTTTAAATCATTTTAGGGTCGGTGATTGAAAATCAACGTTAATATGACGAATAATTGCTACCTGGGGAACATCATGATATGAAATTTTTATTTAGGGTCTCAAATATATAGACCTACCATTAAAATAGACCCCATGAGGCGTATCTCTTTTCTCTTCACTAGAAACTGCCTAATGTCATAAACAAACATCCTTGTAGTGTGTACACATTTTTGACAAGACTGTCATGAAAAAATACCAAATCTGTAGATACGGCGTGAACTTTTACAGCATACAGCGTGGTTCCAGATACGTTTCCTACCACGAACGCTCTGATTTTTTTTTTATACAACTTAAAATGGCAAAAATAGCTGACCACCTGATGTACCACGGAAATTTGTAACAGTCGCCTATAGACATGAGCAGTACCATGGATATAACAGAGTGTACTGTTTCGCCCATGATACCCCCCCGTGCGTTGCCATTCCTGAGGACTCAGGTGTTATACCTCTGTACCCTGTAAATTCACGCCATATCTCACCCTTCAAACCGAAACACAGCCATGCAAACACAACTGCTTCACGGTAGAAACACGAATGGGACAGAGGTACCCAAGCAATCGACTTTTGTACAAAGTCTCCCTCTGATATTATGGATATAGAATGAATGGAATGAACTCCCTGTCTAGAGATTTCCAAGAAACTACATCATGGGGTTCTACCAAAAATAAGTAGAGTTTTCTTCGAGGTCGGCAATGCGCATGTAATCTCCCTGGTATTGTAGGCGTGCTTGTTTGCCACCTCAGTGGTAAAAAAAAAACCTATAAGGTTAAGAAACCCAGTCACCGTGAAGTTTAAATATGTTTATCAGTTGTCTTATCGTATTACTTAATAGTATCTTACAATTGGTGACCATGAATTTGTATTATTTAATCATTGCTGTCAATATCTGAATATTAGCAACATGGATTTTAATTATTTTATATATCAATTAACTTAACTTTATGGACAGTCACTATTATATATGGTTTCTTTCATACATGTGCTTATACTACTTGCTTACACCCACTCTAACTTGCATACCTCGCTTTGGAATCAAAATTTTTGTTTGTATAAATAAAATCCGTTATTGGCCGTATTCATAAGAGACTTAGCATGTAAGTTATTTTTTAAGAGCTATGATTTTTTTATAAAATGAAAAAAATTTTTTGTATAAAATGAAAAAAAAAAACTTTGTTTAGTTTCTGACTAGATGGCGCTATATACTAAGAGTATTATTATTATTATTTTTAAAGTATCTTTTAATTACAGGATTCTACATATTCGGTAACATGAACACTCTCAAATCAGCAAGCAATATATGGAGATTCATAAATGACAAGTTAAGAGCTCAAAAATCAATAGGAAACAAATTGATAATACAATGTGACAGCCATAAGAGACAAATTGAGGTATGCTTACATTTCTTTTGTATCTTATTCTGCCTACCCTAATGGGAGACAGGCGTGACAGATATGTATGTATAAAGGCTTATGCATTTTGTTCGTAAAGGATTAAATTTTCTTCTTTAACGGACATGTGTTCGTTGTAGTATTCAGTTTTGGTGACCTAGATAAAGAATAAGACATAGGAAGTTGTTATCTTATTCTATCTCTTAATTAGCGATAATTCTATCCATGGATTCGTTAAATACTTGTCTAAGAGGCATGTTCTACTACAAAAAACAAAATGTATACAAAAAATAGTCCATCGTTTACATAGACCTTGGAATATTGCAAGTGTAAATATGGTAATTAACATACGAAACGGTATGTTATCGTGTGAAGTCTTGCAGATTATATATACTAAGTAGTATAAACTTTTGACACACTATCAGCGTCGCTGATACGTGTCTTAATCCCTAAAGTCACATAAAATACATCTTTGGTACTGCATTATATAAAGTATTTAATGTTAGACATCTATGCATCATTTTATTATTAAAAAAATATGTACTATGCAAGTACAAACTCCTTAAAATGGTAACCAATTCGATGATATTTATTTATTGTTTTAAAAATCCATGCCTATCTACAAAAGTACACTCAATAACATAGGGGTATTTATTAAGGCGATTATTTCACTGTATAAACAGTAATTCCATAATTATTATCAACTGTGTACTTTACTAATAAATATAATAAAGTAACCACTGATTTGTTTATAGTTTTTTATGCAACTTAAAATGCCAAACAAGCTGACGGGACACCTGGTGGAAAGTGGTAACCGTCGCCTACATACATGAATAGTACTATGGATATAACAGAGTATACTGTATTATCCATGATATCCTTCATGCGTTGCCATTCCTAAGTACAAATGTGTTATGGCTCTGCCCCTTTAATTTCATTGCCATATGCCATACTTTAAACTGAAACACAGCCACGCATACACAACTGCTTCACGGCTGAAACACAAATAATAGGTAATTATCATTATTATCTCATATTTCTTTTATTTATACATTATTTAATTTCTATTATACATTCATGTGGAACATGAATTATTTATTATCTTTTGCAGGTCACGTGTCCAAATGATTTCGATAATCACCTATCGTGCACGTGTTTGAGGATTTGCGAGAAGAAATAAAACGCAATATAAAAGTGATAATATAATTATCGCGTGATATTAAATTATGTTTTTTTAACAATCTTATATTGTATAATTCTGAATAATAATATATTATAGTGCATTTAAAAATCAATGCCTTTTGTTTTTTTTTAGCGTGCAATGTTAAATGCATTGTCCACGGAGCTACAATTCATTTAAAAATGGAACGAACATCTGGCAATTAGGTAAAGAATGTAAAGTACGTCATTATACACTATTACATAGCATTCTCATACGTCACAAAATGCTAAAGGTCATCTAGGTACAAAAAATCTTAAGTTGAGTACGTAAGTAAATTTGTTTTTCGACTACAGAATTTTAACGTATGACATATGGGATAACATATGACAAATGATATCATCGATTTTTATATTTCTATTAACCTTTTAACGGCCTCAGTTGGATTTATGTGACAGGAAACGCACTGCAACTGTTACAAACTATTTTGTAGTTTATATTATACTCGTATTTTTTATGATTCTTTTTTTTTTTTTTAAATAAAATGTTAATTAAATTTTAACATGAGTAGGCGTTTTATTTTGCACAATTCACAATAGCGACATTGAAACTGTAATAGACTATAATTATTATTGGACTATAGAATATTCGCTATACGTTTATTTGTACAGAAACACAGTTAATAAAATTTCCATTACACATACATATAGACATATTCATACTTTGCATTGTTGTGAATTATTTTGAACAGATGTACAACAGGCGAGCTTTGTTCTTGCTAAAATTCTTTCTGCAAACCCAGAGTGAAAAGGAACATTAATTATACATCCATATATAATCTAAGCAACGATATTATATATTGCTGATTTCAATTAAGCGCTAGTAGTATGCCAATTGCTACAAAGTGGAGGGAAAGGGATTGTTAGTAATGAAGACTGAGAATCCCATTGCTAGCAATATACCCAAACCGGTCAACCACCTCGCGGTTCCCCCTGGAAACTATCATGGTTAATTCCTGGTGAATTCATCATGATAGGCTAACTGGCCTGTTTTCATTCTCATCGATCACCCTTCACTGGTGCTCCGCCAGCGTATCCCGTTAGCGTAGGCGGGGATACCATACCATTTTCACCCATCAAAAAAAAATTGCTACAAAATTAAGCTGTTAAAAGGTTAATATTTTTTTTTTAATATTGATGATAGTCTCTCTATTCTATTACACTGAGAACTCAACAATGTTTTTTTAAACTTGGAATGGCTAAAGGCTTATGGCCCACCTAATGGAAAGTAGTAACCGTCACCTGCAAGTATAATTTAAAAGAAACTAAACACAAATCAAATATAAACATTTACCTTTGTTTTCTAACAGAACTAAAAATAAACTAAGTTGAACATACGTATATAATTACTTTAGTGTCACATAAGTCATACATATTAAATACATATGTAACGGTATAAGTAAGTAAATATATTTGTCACAAGCTCAGTTTTTTAATGTAGTAAAATAAACTATTTTTATTTTAAAAATAAAGAAACTAAAATAAACATTTAATATTATAATATTTAGTTTAAGATTTACGCATTTTTTACACTACCAATGCTTTCCTTTAAATCACCTAATTTATTTTTGCTCACGATCTGTTATAACTAATCGTCTTTAGAACATCAGTTTGTCATAGACAAATAAAAAATATATATAATAAAATTCGAATCCATTCTAGTATTAATTCCCTGCATGTCTTTTAATAGCACCATGTGCAAAGTTATTAATTAAAAAGTACAAAAATATATAAATGAAATTATAAAAAATAAAAAACGATAACAAAAAACGATGAATTAATACTACTATTATGTCAACAATTCTTTAATGAGTGTCAATTTTTATAGCTTATTTGTCTAATAACACGAGCTATGCTCGACAAAAACCCATTACCTAAAAATAAATTAATATTGTTCACTTACTAACAGCCATTTCATCACTGCATCAGTGTAACTAGGTCACTTATACTAATGTGTATTCATTTACCAAATACCAATGAAGTATTTTTTATTTATTTATTTTTTACTAATAAATTATATTATAAAAACTCAATTACTTAAGTCCGAGTACAGACAATGCCTACTGAAAAAGCTGTTAAACAACATTTTTAGTAGGGCGCGACTAAAAAGCGTTTAATGCGAAATTAAAATTTTAGATTTCAATTGAATTACCTAGATACATACAAGATACAGATAACTTATAAGTACATAAAATAACAGAATACATTCATAAAATGCCAGTGGTCAAAATATTAATACATTATTTAAAAAATTACAAGCACATTTGAAAACTCTATTCCTGCCATCTTTATACAATTGTATGCACTAAAGATGCAAACAAATTAACTATCTAATAATTTAATTTGTTGCAGCAACAAATATGTGTAACAATATGAATGTTACAGCTTGTTTACCTTTAAGTTAATGCAATTTCAAAATGCCTCGTCTAATTACAATACATTTGTCAATACTCATCATTATTTGTAAATTAGGAATCATTGTACCACAGTTGAATTTGAATGTACACATTAAATACTTAAGCACTTGCATATTCATTGTGTCTAGCTAGTACAACATGAAACTACCATTACGTTGCATATCACAACTATTCACCTAATATGTGCATAAATTAATATTCTTCTAAAAATTCTTCTATAATACTTGCTATTTTATCGGGCGACTCCAATTGTACGTGGTGCGTGCCTTCCACTTCTACATACTTCACCTCTGTCACCTCTTTCAATTTCTCTATGACATTTAAATAATAATCCAGCCTCTCCCACTTCTGACCGGGTAGCGCTCTAATATTCAACACTTTACACTTTAATTTGTTGGCATATTCCAGTGCCGTTTCGATGGACATCATCGCGAGACCCGAGACTTTGAGTCTGGGATCTCTTTTGAAGTAATATCCTTCCTTCTTGCTCTGCGGGGGAGACGGTGCCATGCCTCTTTTCATCAGGATCTTGCAGTTCTCCTTCGATACTGATCCTTTGTAAGCGTCAACAACTATATCTATCATCTCGTCGTATTCGTAACAGGGCGCATCCTCATCAGTAAGATTCTCATATTGCAATGTTTTATCTATTCCACCACCAGTGGTGTTCACCATATGCGCTGGCTCCCTCACCGCTGGACTAGCAATATCGATACATATAATCCTGTCAACATCATTTGGAAAGGATGCAGCGTACATAAAACTTAAGGCCCCGCCAAGGGAGTGTCCCATCAAAGACACTTTCTTCCACTTGAAATGTTTCACAATCCTTCTTAATAAGACAATCCCATCCCAGAAAATGTAGTACAGCATTCCTTTTGGATAGTGTGATGACAAACCATGTCCAGGTAAGTCTATACAGAGGACAGATGTGTTAACAGGCAAAAGTGGGACGAGATTGTCCCAAGTGCCAGCATTGTCCTGCCAACCGTGGATAGCGATCAGTGGCTGTTGATCCTTAGGTCCCCACCATCGTCCCGATACGTGACCCCATGGTACTGGTATCTCGACCTCTTCCACTTGGACACCCGGAGGTAAATCTGTAATCAAAATTTAGTTTAATAGATTTTCCAAAACATATCCTTAAAATTGGTATTTTTTTACATTAAAAAATATCTTTTTTATATATATATATACACAAAAGAAATTACGCTAATAATAAAAATGACTAGATGACGCTTTTTTTTAATGAATGATAATGAAATGGTAACCCCGCCTATGCTAACGGTATACGTTGGCGAGGCATACAGGGGTGATAAATGATAATAAGGCAGGTCAGATAGCACATCGTGTTAAACACACCTGGAATTCAGTATGATAGTTTCCAGGGGGGAGGAGGAACATAGAAATCGACCTGACAGGGTATATTGCTAGCAATGGTAGTTTGCAATAGTAACAATCCCATTCCCCCAGATGACGTTATGTTCATTGACACAACAGTGTCGCCTAGTCTCAAACTTGCTTATCATTTTAAGTTGCATAAAAAAAATAACACAGCTTGTCCTATGGATACTAAAGTTACTATCCTTAATCTATGGGTACTAAACAACTGATAGATATTATAATTAAACTTTTTTTTTTTAAATATGCCTATATTATGTCACCCAAAACCATACAAATGTACTCATAAATTCAAATGTTTGTATTTGTGTAGGATTGAACCCGCGACCAATCGGTAGGTGAAACAGTGTGACCCGTTACACCATCAAGGTCGTCGAATTTTTATATAAACTGCATTATTTAGATAGAATAAAATACAAATCATCAATATCGATTCGAAATTTTATTGGTGACGTTCTCGTGCTATAATATTCTTAATTTGTCTGTAGTTTCTTCTCTTTCTCAAAGAAATCACTTATAACTGCGACTTTCAAAAAGAAGTTCTAACTTTCCAATGAAAAATTGAAATATTACGAACATAATAGGTTCAACTTATGCATTATTACAAGTAGGCGTACTTGATTAATTAGTATTAAGGCAGGTAGGTAAACTATTAATAATTAATTAGACACTTAATACCTATTCAATAGACAAACAATTCTTAATATATTAATTCTCCAAGTTCATGGCCTTCCTTTTTAAACTTCTATTTTTATTTATTCTAACATAAAGAAATTTTAGCTTCCTGTTAAATTATCAAATTGAGAAATAAGGTTTTGATTACTAATCCATTTTTATTTCTAGGCCAAATGTAGACACTTATTTTAATTTATTATTCTCCCAAATCTAATCTATATAAAAAACATTAGACACTAGTTATATCTCACGGTTTTGACTGATTTTATTATCATAAGAGAATTATTTCTTTGATTCAAATTTAATTCAAGTCCATTTAGAAATTGATTCAATTGCCTATATTAGCTGTCGGAATATGATTGTATCATACTTTTACCCTTGGAATGTTAGTAAAATTTGAACAAAAATTTAAAATGTGTAAATGAAAACTAATTACATTATTTATTACCATTAGTATTGATAGAGATAATTGATAGGAGCACGTTTTGAACTATTCCAATGTCATTCCTGGCGGTTGTTAGAGTACAGAGTACTCTAAGCCTACAATGGTTGAAGGCCGTCATACTTTTTTATCTGTAAAAATGGAATGGTAACCCCGCATACACTATCAGTATACACTAGTGGGGCACCAGTGACAGATGATAGGTGAAGATGAAAGCAGGCCAGTTGACCCATTGTGACAAGTTCAACAAGACTTAATCACACTGCTTGCCAAGGGGACCATGTGGAGGCCTATTACTAACAATCCCTTTCCCTGGGAAGAAGGGGTTGTTAGCAATGGAGTTTGACAGCCCCATTGCTAGCAATATACCTTATTAGGTCGACCTCCACGTGATTCCCCTTGGAAACTATCATGAACAATTCTCGTTGAATTCGTCACGATGGGCTAACTGACCTCTTCATCCTCACCTATCATCCTTCACTGGTGCCCCGCCAGTGTATACCGATAGCGCGGGTGGGGTTTCCATTTCATTATCGCCCATTAAAAAAAATCCCTTTCCCTCAAAGGCCGTCATACTGTGACCCCCACCAAGTGGCACATAATCAGTGATACATCCTAGACAAATGAATCAAGTGATTATTGAATACTTAGATAGTGTGATAATATAATACTTAGATAGTTACATACAAAGCTTTAAAATTGGCGCCCTGCTAAAATTTTTATTAAATATTTTCTCTACTAATAGGTTTTGTATGAATGGATGTATTGATTGAATCCCATTAATACTACTGTTCATGTCTATAGGCAATAGTTGCCACTTTATATATGTTTATTCTTTATTGGACTTGAAAAAACTAGAAACAGTGATTAATTTAACAACTTGTTAGTAAGAGTGGGATTATCGCTGAAAAAGATCTCTTCCAGCCAACCCAATGCAGTGTGAGAGAAAATAATTAGCGAGTAATCTAATGCAGGAAAGGTACAGGGAAAAAGGTTTACAAGGTAAATAGAATACAAATAAAATAAACATACACAAATTTTATATACATGTATATATGTGTGTGTGTGTATAAAACATAATAAATAACAATATACAATACATATTCAATATATACATATATACAATACACATAATAGGAAGTGCATAGTATTAAGTGTTATTAGTTAAAAGATGAGATTTTAAACTTTCATTGAAGGGATACTCCCTTCAATAAAAGTATACTGAAAGAACTATCCTTTATGTTAGAAGGAAGTCTGTCCAACACTTTCCATTAGTTGGGCCGTCAGTTTATGTGCCATTCCAATTTATATAAAAATAAATAGTACCTAGTACTTAGCATGCTTACAATTAACACAGTAAAATTTCTCATGGATTACTAAAATGTCCAAAATAAGTATATCAAGATGTACATGGTGAAAAATAACCTGAACGATATATTCTACTTAGTCAAAAGTTATGTATTAGTGATTACTACTAATATGTAAAATAATGAACATGACACTATCTTTCTTTTTTATAAAAATATCAAACCTGTCATAAACCTATTTTAACTATTGAACTGTTTTATCTCTTTCTTTTATGCTAAATTCCTAATTTAAAAGATAAAAACAAAACAGAGTAATAATTAAAATAGATTTGTAGGTTTCTTTTTATGAATAAAGGTGTCAGAGTTTACCTGAATCAGAATTAATTTAGATAATAAATATTAAATTTATTAGTTGATAATTAGAAAATAATAAATAATTATGGTAGCTACATGAAATAAAACCCTGTTGGTTTCACTTTTATTCTCCATAAAAAAAAAAACATTTGGATTCATGATCATATGATAATAAACTATTCCAAATATATACATATTTAGAATAATTTAATTTAGATGCCCTCTATGCATATTTATTTAGAATAAAAATTATGTCCCAGTTTACAGTACAGTACAGCAAAAGCTTTGCTTAGTTTGAGACTAGATGGCAATAATATAATTTGTAGAAAGCTTTTATATATTATAAAAATTCTAAACTATTAATGTTTTAGTATTAAAAACGATTGAAATTTGTAATTTTATTTAAAACATGTGTATATTAAAATTATAAAAACTTTAAATAACATACTGATTATATTATATAATTATGTTAATATTATAACAGAGTATTTTAAAAGCTACTTACTTTCTTTTATTTGATGTCCATTGACTTCCGCCATCCTACAGCAGTCAAAAGGAGTATATTTTCAATCAGAAATAGCAAATTAATTAAAATTATTATATTATTTAGTTTTTTTTAATACAAGGGACTGCGACATGGGCACTACACTTGACTACACTACACAATAATTTAAACTGAACTACTGTAATAAATTTAAAACAAGTTTTGCACAATCATGCACCTTATCCACTAACACATCTATAAACTACAATTATAAAGAAAGATAGTAATTGACTACTAGGTATGTATCGAATAAATTTTGCAAAAGAGTAAACGATCACTAATCATACGAATGATGAAATAATAAAATTCTTAAAAATAATGACGGATAAGACTAGTGCAGCGGGTTTACAACCTTGTACAAAAAATCGATTTTCAATCGATTCTAATCAAATAAATTAATTTTTACGTTCAAATACCAAATACGCGTTAACAGATTAATCTTTTAATATTTTTATGATAACATCTAGAAAGTGAAAGAAAATATACATTTTTCTAAAAAAAGAAACATTCATTAATTTAAATTCGAATCAGATTATCTATATATTATTTTCATAGGACTGACCGAATTTTATAATTATACTACTAAATTAATAATATCGTAATTTTAGTATTCGAATGATTTTACTGATACATAAATAAATAGTGAATAGACAACCAAAAAATATCTAATCAGTAATGATTAATCCAATACCTTTACAAAATATAAATAATAATTGATTTCTTGACTTCATACCTATTTTTTTTGATAACTAATAAATTTCGAAAGTTGCTAGTTTTTGCCAAATATGCTAAATTGGCAACACTATTAACAAATATTAAAAAACAATGATATCGTCATTTTATAGATTGGCTCGACTAGGATACGTTCATGTTTAGGCTCATAACGATCGTACAACAATAAGCGTTATGAATAGTAGTAGTACAAAAAATTAATAAAATTATTAACACACGCCAACACATCGCACACACCGTCCCCGCCGGCGGGGACGAAGACCCAGCACACCCGGTTCGCGTCATCGACCGGGCAGACGTCTGCCCGTGCGCCGTTCGTATGTCTCGTCCGCCAACGTCGACGGCGGCGACCCCCCCCCTCGATCTACCGACCCCTGCCCTGACGGGGGTCGAAGTGCGGTGGCCTGAGTCGAGGTTCGAGCCACTAAGGCGCCCTCGGGCGCAAACACCGCAGTCCATCTGAAAGAGCTGACGCCTCACGTCGCTCCCCTCTCGCGGGCTTGGAGTGCCTTCAGCACTCGCCCCTGCACACGCGCTCGGTGAAGCTGTAAAGGCCATCTGCGGCCAACAGCAAAAACTGTACGAAAAAAAAAAAAAAAAAAAAAAAAATTATTAATCAATAATTTTCGAATTCATTCATTTAATTCGAATGAAGTGCTTACTTGATTAATAAGGAGTCATATTAGTAATTTCGCATCACTAATATGAGGTCAGTCAATACGTTCCTATTCAGTGGCTTAATATCAAAAATTTTAAAAATTAAATATTAGTTTTATATCTACGGTCGGCCCCCATAAAACACTCAACATTATCAATCTGTTCTATTCAGGTGTCTAAGCTAACACGCATGCACACATAATAAAACCTCAGGTGAATTACTCGATTACTAAAACTATTCTTTATCTATCAACATCAAAAATAAAATAAAAGTCGCTGTCAGTATGTCACAAAGTGTCATCGATTATTTCTTAACTGTGGTATGTCATGTCATCTAATGTCACAAAGACAAACATAAAGAGCAGAAGAAATCAAATCATTAAAAAACTCAAGTGTGATCTATATTGAAATTAGCAACGTTGACAAAATTGGTCTATAATGGCAGACAAACGGAAAATTAAGAAACGTAAAGAGGTAAGTGATACAAGTTGTATAGATTATGTCATGTTTTGAAGGTATACACCCTCTAGTACAAATATGATTTTGCATCCATCCATTGTTATTGTATTTCCATATTGCGTGTGTATTATCCACAGTCGGTTTCGTTCCTTCTTTTTCCTTTTTTTTGCGTCACAATGAAAGTAGTACGTGTGCCTGTGACGACGGTTGTTTATCTCGTCATTAGTTTATTTCTACGCAGTTCTTCATCGCCGTGAATTGGCTATTTCGGTTCACAACATTAAATAAACATGGATTTATGTGCGTCTCGATTTTTTTCTATTAACATTTGGACTACATATTATATTTCTTATAATTAATTTAATTTTCTGCCTTTTATACACAACTCTTAGTTGCAGTAAACAAACAATTGGATTTAATTTATAATAGAAATTGCTTTTATTTATTAACACAAAAATATTAATTTGACAATCTGTAGATGACAGTATCTACAGAAAAAGTGCTTGCAATGCAATAATATGTAACTAATTCCAAAATGTTATTATTATTTAACTAATTAAGGTCACATGTTAATAAACAGACCCTCTGATTTATGTGTTATTAATTAACAATGTAAATAAAATGGAGTCTGAACATGACAGAATGATTTTAAGAATTTTGTAAGTACTCCAATTAACGGACAACATTTTGGTATTATCATTTTGAGAAGCAAATCTGTAATAAATGAACAACAATCTTTTTTACGAGTTACAACAATGTTTGCAAAAGTATAAGTAAATTAATGTCTCTGAACTTTAATTAATAACAATTTAGCTTAAGATAATCAAATTTCAACAAACAACAAAACTTCAATAAATTTACAGAAATAACAACATATGTTTTGAGTATCCATTAAAGATTGCTTTTTTTTATTGTAACACATGAATAACATATATATGTATCTTAAGAAATAACTATAATTCTGTCAGATATTACTTTCAAAGTACTAACTAATACATTGTGATCCCATGACTCATAATTCATCATAGTTTGCTATTTTTAGAGACTGCTTTGATTTTGGGGTAATTTTTTTTTTTAAATAAACATGTTGCTTTCATGATATGCAACATTCAATTACATACATTTTTATTGATTATTTTATTTATTTTTTTCAGCAGAAAAAGGTTTGAGGAAGAGTTTTTACAATTATGTTCCTACAACTTTTCCAGTGCACATTTTTTGTATAGATTGATTTCTTTTTACTTTTTGAGGTGTACACATTCATACTAACCATTTAATTAATATATTAATATCATACTAACAATGTAAATAAATTGTTAAAATTAAAACCACCCTATAAAATTTTATACAAGTTTCCACTGGCACACTTTGATAAGGGGAGGGGCAGTTTGTTTATAAACATAATGAAACAGCAACTTTATGCTTTGGCTCTAGTTAGAGATAGTGGTGATACCTTCATACAAGCTAAAAATCTTGGCCTGTACTACTAAAATACATACATACATATATATCTGTCATGCCTGTTTCCTATTAGGGTAGGCAGAAACAATGGAACGCCAAATGCTTTGATTCAAACAAACCTCTTTCGCTTCTTCCACATTCATCAATCTTTTCATACATGTTAAAATACTAAACTTCACAACTAAAATACTATATATAATATAGAGGTTAATAATGAAATCATTAATATCCTTTGAATTGAGTGTTCTAATAGTAAAACTGATGAAGAGGGATTTTTAATAATGGGAATTAATGGCCACATTGCTAGCAATACATCCTGTCAGGTGAACCTCCCTACGGTTTCCCCTGGAAACTATTGTATTCAATTACAAGTTAATTCAACATATTGCTTAATTTTCACCTATCACCCATCATTAGTGTCTCGCCAGCGTATACCATTAACGCAAGTGGAGTTATCAATAATCATTGATAACTCCACATTCATTTAAAAAAAAAAACAACACTACTGAAAATTTTCACCAAAATAACGTAAGTAGGTATTTATTTCAACAACACCTGAGAAAATATGTATTTTCTACGGTGTTGTCTAAACTATGAATAGTTTAAATGCACATAATTTATATTTTGTGAATTGCTATTAACCGTGTTAATATTTAAATCCGCTTGATTAAAACTGTTTCAAATTATTTAGTCATATAGGTGTCCTAACCATCCAGATATGCAGGTGTGGTTGAAATTGAACAGGGTCTTTTTTAATGGGTAAAAATGGAATGATAACTCCATCTGGCGCCAACTACTGACATCTCCCCCCTCCCCTTATGGGGGAGGCCTTAGTTCAGCAGTGAACAGATAACGGTCGATATGAATGAATATGAAAATTGTATTATACAAGTAGATTTTGTTCTACAAAAAGAAAACCGCTTTATTTCTTAAATATTAAACTACTTAATCGATTTTGATAAAATTTTGTTGAGAACAATTTAAAATCATTTACTTTTAGATAACAAAATTAATTTCCTAATCGGTTTATAAATTACGTACAATTATAAATTATAATGACGAAATAACGTAAAGAATATAAAAAATGAAACAAAATTGTAAACCTGCCCTTAATAACCGATTTAAAAAAAAAGGTCTTAATTTCGGTTGCATTTTTTTTTTATGTTAGTTGCCTCATTACTCTGTTTCATCTGGTTTTGCCACAATTGAAGTTTTACTTTTGTGGAATAAAATCTAAATTTGAAGTCGCTGGAAGAATCATTGCTATCAACGATCGTTCTTAATTCAAATTACTCCCAACGAGAACTGTGATAATTGACGTAATACAAAATGACGAGTACCCTTGACCGTGCTTCGTGAAATGGTTATGACGTCGCCAAATCAGTGCCAGCGATGTTCGTGCCACTTTCACCATGGATCGCGTCTGCAATCAGAACGCGGCTGCCTTTCGAATGGTGTGATAGTGTTTTGTGATAATAGAGTATAATATAGTGCAGTCATAATGAGAGAATTTGTAAGTGTTTTAAATAATTAAGATTGTGCTTTACAATAAAACAGGCTTCAATTGTGACAAAAGCAGTGATTTTGATTTAAAAACTTAACGACTGAACCTTTTTTAAAATTTCCATGGGACCAGTCTGAAAGTATATTTATTTAGATAAAAAAAAATTACCAAACTTATTTAGAGAAAATTTCAATGTGACAACTATAAGTATATCCCTTTAGATAAAAAAATCCAAATCGGTTTAGAACTGACGGAGTTATGAGGTAACAAACATAAAAAAAATTAAACCGAATTAAGAATTTCCTTCTTTTTAAAGTCGGTTGAAAAAGGTTCTTAGTTATTATTATTATTCTTATATATATATATATATATATATATATATATATATATATATATATATATATATATATATATATATATATATATATATATATATATATATATATAATTATATACATATATTATTATTGTTATTCCTAGTATTTTTTGTACACATTTTTTTCTTACTTTTTATGTTAACAGAAAATTTCGGAATGTAGTAAAGAGTATTCGCGTAGTACTATGCTATTTTTATTTAATTTTCCAATTGATTTGTTTTCTCGTTTATGCGATTTTGATGATGCTTTTTTGTTTAATATTATCAGTAATATTTTCTCCGTTAAAATAGGTTTTTTTTTTGTGAAACAAAATCTTATATTAGTAGTTATATTTATGTGTGAATACACCTATACCATGATAGTTTCACAGGTTTATTATTTTATAGACAATTAATAAATTTACAGCACATAAATAACAATAGAGATAGTTAGACATATACAATAAAAAGAGATAAAAGAATATGCATAAAAAAATGTATAAATTTTTCCCACCTAATAATATAATACTATTTAAAGATAGGTTGTTTATTAAAATGTAAATCTACTCTTTAAATTTATATATGTTAATTCACAACAAAGTAGTGTAACCACAGATTGTGTAGCCAAACTTTGACCTATATTAAATGGGAACTAAACCGTGAACCGTGACAAACCGCGTTTAGATAGCAGTACTAGTTTCCACGTGGGCGGAGCTTCTGATATAGACTAGCTACTTAGCGATGTTGTAACTTACTAGCTGGATTGAGTTAGCATCATTTTATAAGACGAAAACATTTTACTAGCTACGCAAAAAGGAAAACGGATACTTTGCACATAGATTTGGAGCGTTCATGACAAAGTATGGCAACGTCGCAATTATATGTCAATATTTAAAAACGATTAAATGTTTTTTAATGTTTCTGACTGACTATTTAATATTTCTAATTATAGAATACATTGCATATAAATCTACCACTACAAAACTTTGTGTCATCTTCATATTTTGTTTAGGATTTTTTTTTAAATATCGCCATTAAAATACAAGTCTTCAGTGCTTATAAATATATCAAAATAAATAATCAAGTAATTATATGATTAACGGTTTAGTTAGCTATCAGAGAGCTTTTTAAATAATTCAGAATCATTAATGATTCAGAAAGAGACATTGAAAATTATTAAATTGTTTTTGGAAATTGACAGATAATTGCGACGTTGCCATACTTCGGTAACTTAAAGTCATGAACTTTTAAGGGTAGTACGTAACCTATTTACCGATTTCAATCTTGTCAAAACACATCGACTCGCGATGCGATATTTTATAAATTGAAAATATTTGAATATGGAACGCCGATCGTGTTTTTATAAGTAGACAAACTGTATCGTGCAGGCTTTCGTGCGTGATTTAGTATATAAAGTATCCTATGTCATAAGTTCGGATATAATCTCGTGTACTCAATGTTATTTAAATCCGTCCCGTAATTTTTCCGTTAAAAAATAACAAACATCCATCTATCGTTACAAGGTGTAGTGTTTATAAATAGGGTTTTACTCTGCAAAAAGCGGTTTTTACTCTGCAAAGAAAAATGACAGCAAAAAATTCACATCTACCGATTGCAAATAGAAATGTAATTTTCGATTTAAAATTGACAATGTAATCACATAATAGAGCAACGAAAAAAGAAAATACAAACGAATTAAGAATCTCTCTCATTTGGAAGTCGCTTCAAAATATAAAATGCAATTAAAATAGTTAAAATCCTATTGTTATTCTACCAACGAAACTGAATATTTTTCCTCTAATAAACCCGAATAGAATAAATATAAAAAAAATGTTTAAACACGCCGCGTCTAAAAGTCAAGTTATGATGGGATGCTATAAATATTTTGTCGTTCCTCGACCTCTATGTTTCTATTTAAAAATATTCAGTTCGCTAGTAGAACACTTGCATTAAAAACTTCTCTATATCAAAGGAACTGCTATTTTATGTCTATTAAAATTTATAATAAAATTCCCCAGCACTTAAAAAAATTACCACTTAGTTATTTTAAATCCCAATTACAAAAATGGCTTATTGACCATTGTTTCTATTCAATTAATGAATGTTTGATATTAAAAGTGAAATGAGTAATTAATTAATATTATAACTTAATATTGTTGACACTAATCACAGACCTACTAATACGTATTAATATCAAATGAAATGAAGTACATTAATTGTCATGAAATTGTAATTGACATATTGTTTTGTTACAAGAATTGTTAATTTAATGTTTAAAATTTTGCATGCCTAATTGTGACGAAATATGTGGACTTAATATTATTTTATCTATTTGTATATTTACCATATTTCTTGCAAATAAATGTTCATTCATTCATTCATTCTGACAAATACAGTAAGTATATCTATCAGTTGTCTAGTCTCCGTAGTATATATACCTAAGCTTTGCTTAGATTGAAACTAGATGACGTTGCGTAATATTTTTATTGGTATTTATTATTATTAAAATGATACTGATAATTTCGAATTAACTCTGTGAAACTTCTCTTATCCTGTTAAGAACTTAAGAGATCCCTCCCCCATGGTGGAAATTTAATGGTTTGTATGATGACGATTATTTGTTTAATACATACATATTAATGAAAACTCATACAGTCGAAGCGACAATCGACGCGCCTTGCTTACCGTTAACTGACATGATTCGTGTTCCACTTGTTTGCTAGCCTTCTTTTGATGTCATCTATATAAAAAATTATTGCACAATGTTTCATTAATCTAAATAAATTAAATATTGGTCTTATTTAATCTATATATTTTTTTAATGGATGATAATGGAATGGCAAGCCCTCCCGCGCTAACGGTATATGGCTGGCGGGGCACCAGTGAAAGATGAAAGGTGAGAATGAAAATTCAGGACAGTTAACCCATCGTGATGAATATACTTTGAGATCCAGCATGATGTTTTCCAGGGGGAAACACGTGGAGGTCGACCTGACAGGATATATTGGTAGCAGTGGGACTAGTAGTCCACGTTACTAACAATCCCTTTCCCCCAAATTATCCATTCTATATTAGCTGAATCCAAATCGAAAGTTTTCGAACATCTTTGTAAACTATTGATACCCATTAATTCCTCTCTTTCCGTGACTAGGGAAAGTAGATAAAACTTTATTTGTGTAATCAGTTCAGGGTACGATAGTGCTGATATACCTGAAAAAGGTAAAAGCCCTTAAAATAAAAAAAAAAATTTTTTGTTATTAAATACAAGTGCTTATTGATATTACTGAGTTTGTCAGTTTTTCAACTGACTTTAAAAAAGGAGGTTCTCAATTCCTTTCATTTTTTTTATTTTTATAGCCTCATAAGTTTTTTATTTCAAATATGCATAGACCTGACAATTAAAAATATATTTTAAAAAATATATGTTATGAAGTAATCCGCTTCCATACATTCGCCAATTGATTTTTATTTATAAAGAATGACTAAGTTTTACCCGTTACTTTATTTGACCGACACGGTCAAATGGAAAAAGTAATGTTAATTTAGATCTCCACAACAGGGCTGCCTATCCAATTTCAAGATCTCCTATCTGAGAAGCTAAAACCAATCGTACACATTCATAAAACTTCATTGAAACCTGTTGAGCGGTTTAGAAGATTAGTATGTACAAACATTGTGATAAACGCAGTCAATAATACAATCATATTATGTTGCTAATCTACTCACTTCTATCATTTTTTGAAATTCTCTCCATCCTATTTATTCTACTTTTTTTTTATACCACTGAGGTGGCAAACAAGCATACGGCCCACCTGATGGTAAGCGGTTACCGTAGCCTATGAACGCCTGCAATACCAGAGGTATTACGCGCGCGTTGCCGACCCTGAAGAAACCTCTTTACCCCCTTTTGAAGAACCCCATGCTGTAGTCTCTCGGGAAAACCTTATTCTACTTACGTACACAAATTTGAAAGAACAATGTATTAGCAGTATTTCATAGCTTCAACCGCGTGATTTAGTACATAAACTATCCTATGTGCTAAGTTAAGGTACCTGTGTACCAAGTTTTATGCAAATCCGTCTAGTAGTTTTTGCGTGAAAATATAACAAATATCCATCCAACCTTCGTTACAAACTTGCGTATTTATTATATTAATTCATTTAATATATAACTTTTTCCAGGAATTCGGAGAACCAACAGAATCAGAGAAGGCGACCAGCGAAGAGTATTCGGTGGCGAAATGGCTGAAGAACAATGTACCCACAAAGAAAACGAAATTTCTAAATCATCATGTCGAATATTTTACAGGTATTATACTGTTAATATTATAATGTGTAAGTCCTGACATAGAATAGGTGACCCCTTCCTTTCTCGTGGATATCATAAGGGATCTTATGGCGGAGGGATGGGCAGCAGTGTCCCTCTTAAAACATCACCAAAAGCAAAAGACACTAGTGCCTCGCCTAGAATGCAACTTTGCATTTTATGCATAATAATATAACAAAGTTTTGTTTTTATGTTTATGTTATAAAAAAATTTTGTTTGAATACGCTAATTTCTAGAACTAGCGAGAGGATTAGATTATTTTTTTTATTACATATTTCATTTCTTGAGAAAGGTTTTTATTTTGAATCAATTTATTTTGCATTGGTCCAATGTATTCAGCGTAATATGGAAGTAATCAACATCTCTGTTATTAACGTTCCTTTGCGATTTTGATAGCGGTGCGCGAATTCGAATGATTTCGTTTATCAAATAATTAGTAATTACTAATTTTATTATTCTACTGTTAAATCATTGAAAACGTAGGGCATCTAAATGACAGCATTGAATTCTAACCTCGAATTGGTAATGAAGATCTTTATAAAATCGAAATATTAAATAGAACTTTAAAATGAAATAGTCGTAAATTTTACATCAATAAAAATGTTTATGTACTTATATCAAAATGATCTAAACAAAAGGAGAAACAGTTGAATCATTCTCTATAGCATTAGCATTTCTATGAGCAAGTTGCGACCAATTTTTGCGTATTATGGGCTTTTCTGGCACACTAATGAACAGTTTTTTTTCGGTGTCTATAGTAGTATTGTGCACTCTGGCACAACACACCGTTTGTACATTTTCTTTCTTGGGAAACAGTGGAAATCAACAAAAATATATACAGACTAAACTCGTATATGACGCTAAACGATTATTTACTTCCATGTGACGTCACTAACGCCATGTTTCTCAAAGGTTGCGTTTCGGCGGGCTATTAAATTTATTTATACTTTTTTATTAGCTATTTTTGAAGAAATACTTATGTGAATTAAAAGAAAACTTTTTGGGTATCTATAAACGTTAATAAATAGTCTAAGTTGGTTTCCAAAAATCATTCAAATAGCCTATTGTAGGACCTTTTTTTGCTGTGCAAAATGTATTTGTTGACGTCATTACAAACATCGATGGAAATCGCGTGACTCAGAAGTTCTATTTAATTAACTCGGCGACGTTTCGTATGCGTAGTTAATGCATTAATAGAATCGCTGATGACATTCAAAACAAACATTGTGTTTAGATTATAACGCAATTTATTGTCTGTTTGTATGTGTAGTTGCGGCTTAAACTCATTCGTGTACCGTTCTAAAGACTATCCACGTGGAACATCTGTTTGTTACAATCTGTTTTTCTATAGTAAACAATATTTGTTTACGTTTTATCGAATTTAGTTATTCTAACTACCTTACCGGTTTGACCAATTGTTATAAAATTTGATATATACGTATTATTTGAGGTAGAGAAAGATATAACTTTTATCTCACTGGTTGGTTTTTGCCAGTAGTAAACACACTTGGTAATCGGTTTGGCAACCGTAAAGTTTTTATGATATTTTAAGAGGGACTTGATCATTAAGTTTCCTTAATGCTCTTACGACACCTACGGGGTCACACATTCTATGCCGGTATTGATACAATAGGTCTTTTTATTAATACTTACAATGCTGTAAACAAACTGATGACCCACTTGACAGTGGTAATCGTCACCTATAGACATGAACAGCACCATACACTATTATGTTCATGGTAGCCCTAATGTATTGCCATTCTTAATATCTATGGTGTAGGGTGACTATGTAATTTTAATTACATTATCGTCGTAATTTTATCGTTGCCTCCATTTGACTGACCTAATTTGCAATTCTATGTTTTTTATACACTCCACACACAATGTAGACCGTAACGAGTATAGCTGTATAACCAGGTTGGCAGCATTAGCGTGAAGCTAATGTTTAAAAACATACTATGGTATATGGTAACACTTATTACAGTATGATAAATATTATGTATGTAAACATATCATTCGTTGTAGAAAATTGTACCTTTAGTTGTGTTAGAACTGTTGATTTTTTTAATGGTTTTGACGGATTTTAAAATATATATATATAAGAAAAATAATAATAACTGAGAACCTTTTTCAACCGACTTCAAAAAGAAGGAACCTCCTTCTTTTTGAAGTCGGTTGAAAGTCAAATCTTTCCTCTTAATGGCATTAGTTTAGAATCTTTTAAACCTAATTTGTGTTAGGTTCATAATGAACTCAACAGCCGTAGCCTCATAGCCATGATTATTCCATTAGGGTCTAATGCGTGGTAATGATTTTAAACATTTCTTACTATTACATTAATGGCAATAAATAAATAAGTAATTATTATCTAATGTTGTATATAAACATAATGTGTATAAACATATATATATATATATATATATATATATATATATATATATAATTCTATATTTTTATTACTTTTATATATATTATATATATAAAGGTAATAATCGTCAGTATTGAATGTATAATATCTTCGCATATTTTATGCTTGTCCTCAAATGGTTATGCTATTGAACATGTACATATTTTTATTATAATATATAATACTTTTTACCCTTGAGTTCAGCGTGACCGTTATAAAAAGTAGCCTGTCCTTCTTCATATTAAACACTGTATGTATCTATATATACCAAAATTTTAAGACAAAATGCTTCAACGATTGAACAGATTTTTACATTAACACTAATCGTGAAATTATTGTATTATTAATCTGAAGTCTTACTATTAATAGTGTCCTAGGTTATGACTCCCATTTTACAATTACTCATCCATTTCATCCACTCACAAATAAGACAGTCATGATTCACCTACAAAATAATTCACCTACAAATTGCTGTCTCTGTTTGGCGTGGCGGTTGACTGGTAGAGAATGCCATCAGGCATTAAGTCTGCCCTGTAGACATTTTTCAATGTGTGCAAAAGTATAAATAAATAATATTTGAACAAATTGTATTATTCGTTAGTTCCATAAGTGTTAATTTTTTTAAATATATTTTGTGTCATTATATAGTATAGGTGGCCGTTTGATCCCCGAATAGAATAGGTCACAATAGGTGGGTGTCGTAAGGCGACTAAGGGAGGGCGAGGGATGGGCAGCAGCGTCCCTCTTAGAACATCTCTGAAGCCTAACTGCGATTGCCAATCCGCCTGCCAAGCGTGGCAGCTACTAGCAAAACTCCCCTTATGGGGGAGGCTATGTTCAGCAGTGAACTATTAAAATCTGATACGACGTCGTATAGGGAAAATCACTGCCTATCCTAAAGAACAGTAATTACCTATTTAGGAAGCAGAGTTTCATTTATATATTTTTTTTTATACAACTTAGAATGGCAAACAAGCAGACGGCCCACTGATGGAAAGTGGTAACCGTCGCCTATAGACATGAGCAGTACCATGGACATAACAGAGTATACTGTTTCGCCTATGATACCCATGCGTTGCCATTCCTGAGGACTCAGGTGTTATTTAAAGACGACTGTATCATTTACTTTGAAATAAACTATTATACTAGTAAAGATTGTAAGTTTATTTAATTACAAACAATAATTTTCAGGCACAAAAGCGGTGGACGCCCTGCTAACGTCCAAGTGGGCGACCGGCAAGAACCCTATATTCACGACCCGTCACGAGGTCACAGACTATCTCCACCAAATGCTACTGCACAAACTGTTTCACAGAGCTAAGAAGGTAATGTATACAAAACAAATTTAAGTATATTTGTATATGATTTATCAAGTTTTGGATGTAAAAACTAGGTATGTATTTTTCTTCCGAATAAGACATATGAGGAAACAGAACAAACATTATTTGATGCAGCTTATTATATATATATATATATATATATATATATATATTAATTTATTTTAATTATATATTTATTTTAATTTCTGTTTATTTTTAATTGTTAAATTATGTATACAACCTTGTTGTAGTTACTTTCTATCAATATTAATTTCTCCATAATAATAATAAAGGAGATTGGGGCTGTCACCCCTTAACACAGGTTATTATATTAACCTATTTAGGAGCCCAGTTCTAAAACCACGACTATTGTACATTTAAAATTATAATAAGTTTAATAATATTTTATATTCAGATACGGCAGTGAAGTTACAGGAATTGGGGGCTTAACTGTATAATCCTATGTAATATCACTTTTCATCAGGTGGGACGTCTGTTTGTTTGCCTTTTTAAGTTGCATAAAAAGTGACGTCCGTACCGAATCTTGTTAACGTTTGAAATTGTCAGATTAAAAAAAAATTAGATTTATTAATGTTAATTGTGTTTCCTATCAATTGTTGTAGGTTCCTGTCACTGAACAAGAACTGAAAGGGAAATCAAAGAAGAAAGATAAAGAACAAGAGAAATCGAGTAAAAGTGGTGATGATAAAGACGGTGAGAAGAGTCAAGCTAGTGCCTGCGAGGGGAAGGTATGTATCAAGCATTAAGCTGTTAATTGTCCAGTATTGGACACGAGCATATCCCATAAGGAAAAGTTCTGAGCTACCTACATTCACTAACATCTTGCACATATGAGTATATCGCTCTATCTGGTTGTCGTCGTACACTGTGTTTGCCTGTATGGGGTCGCCACTTAATATCCTTACTTTATGTCTCTTCTTGTACCACATGGCTAGTCTATTCTTACTTCAGTTGTTTATAAATGTGAAAGTGAATTTATTAGTTACCTTTTACCGCCTTAACGGATTAACTTAAATAAAATAAATAAAGCCGTTAGCTTAACTAATCGTCATGAAAATTAGTATAGCATAATATTTGCTGTGTGGTCCCGGCATAGAATAGGCCACCCCTTCCTTTCCCGTGGGTGTCGTAGAATCGACTAAGGAAAGGCGAAAGAGATGTTTTAAGAGAGATGTGTAGCAGCATCCCTCTTAAAACATCTCTAAAACAACCCCATATTGGAGAAGCCTGTGTTCAGCAATGGACAGTTAATGGCTGATATGTGATGAAGAGGCTGAGAAGGTCGTAGATAATAATAATCGCTCTTGAGGGGGAAAGGGATTGTTAGTAATGGGTTCTAACAGCTCCATTACTATACCCTATGAGGTTGACCTCCATGCTGTTCCCTCTGGAAACCATCATGGTTAATTCTAGTCAAATTCTTCACGATTGACCTTCTACCTTCATCCGTATCTATCATTGGTGCCGTGTCAGCGTAGGCAGGGTTACCATACCATTTTCGTACATTAAAATTAAATAATACCGATTAATTTTGACTTCAGGAAAGTAAAGACGGCAAAGAGAAAGAGAAGAAGAAACGCAAGATCCGTCTGGAGATGCACTTGGAGCAGGTGTTCCTCGACACGGCGGACGCGTACGTGTGGATCTACAACCCGATGCCGTGGTACTACTGGCTCTTCGGCGCCCTGGTCGTCCTTAGCACCATCACCGTCTGCATGTTCCCTCTGTGGCCTGCTACTGTCAGGTGAGTAGTTTTTAAGACTTCCGATAGGAGGTTATTAATTTGTCCTATTTTTTCGCGATGTTACGCTTATGTTTGGGAATCGACGAATCTCCAATAAGAACATTTCATATACTTTTACGGTCTTCGTTTTCAGTTTTTTTTGTTTTTGATGGGTGAAACTGGTATGGTAACCCCGCCTGCGTTAACGGGATACGCTGACGGAGCACCAGTGAAGGGTGATAGATGAGAATGAAAACAGGCCAGTTGGGCCATCATGATGAATTCATCAGGAATTAACCATGATAGTTTCCAGGGGAAACCGCGAGGAGGTTGACCTGGTTGGGTATATTACTAGCAATAGGATTCTCAGTCTCCATTACTAACAATCCCTTCCCCTCCCCTTCGTTTTTTTTTATAGAGCCATAACTTTTTATGTTACACAATTATTTACACTTTATTGCAATAAAAATAATAATTACAGTAAATTTTAATGAGAAGTGATACAAAAGGCGGCCTTATTGCTAAACAAACTCTTCCAGACAACCTTTATCAACATATACATATCGTCGTAGTCGTAGAATACTGACGGATCTGACAAATATTACATATAAAGATCCGTCAGTATTCTACGACTATGACGATATATATATTGTCCATTATAAAAGTAAATAAATAAGAAGATTGCCAGTAGTTGCCACGCTTGGCATATGAGATGGCAACTGACAACAGACTTTGAGGGATGCTACTGCCTATCTCTCGACCATTTAGCTTACCACAACCAAGAAAAAAGAAAAGATGACCCATTTTTTGCTAGGACCAACCCAGCATTTATATGTTTTTCTAAATGTTCCAGAAAAGGTGTATACTACTTAAGTATTGCTGCAGCGGCGTTCCTAGTGATGATCATAGCCCTGGCGGTACTCCGCGTGGTCGTCTTCTGCCTAGTTTGGATCCTGACTCTCTCCAGGTAATCTTGTCTTCACGCTTAGTTTATTTATAAAAAGAGCTGATTCTTAATTTGCTAGTATGTTAATTTGTGACCGCGTAAAGTATGTTCATAATGAAATATGGTAAAATGGCAATATTTTGTTAATTTAAAAAAAAATTAAACAATTTTTAGATGTTTCTGATTGATTTATAAAGTGCTCTGCGTACTAACTACAATATTAATCATGCAATAATACTCTTATTAATATTATATTTATTAAGTTAACATTAAAAATTTGAATGTTGATACCAAAAATATAAAGTATTTGAAAAAGTCCGAAGCTAAATATGAACTAGGTGTAAAGTAGATTAATATGCAATATACGATTAATGTTTTAGTTCGCTGACAGAGCACTTTTAAAATAATAGATCAGAAACATAGAAAAATGTTAAAAAATTGACAGATAATTGTGACGTAATCAAGAGTTATCAATGGTTCAGAATTGGTATAATTATATTTATACCAATTCTGAACCGATGTTTGATAATTCTTCTTGCAATCGAAAGGGTTAACTCCCCTGTTGGTTTCCTATTATGATATATTTGTAACGATTAACAATTTTTGGCAGCTTTTTTTTTCGTAGAGCTTCCTTCCTGTTTGTTAATTAAAAAAATCTTTCATTCCATATTCTTAATTAAAAAATCTTTTTCATATTTTCCTAATCTTTAAATTGTTTTTTTTTTTTTTTTTTTGTAAAATTTGCGAAGCAGAATCAACTTACTTGTACAGCCATAATTTCACATTCTAAATTCAAAATATTTTTTCAAAGATTCTTAAATTTTAAATTGTTGTTGTAAAAAAATAGAATATTGTCCTCAGGCATCATCTGTGGTTGCTACCAAACCTCACAGAAGACGTAGGCTTCTTCGCTTCATTCTGGCCGCTTTACAAGGTATGTAAATAAAAATGCCCTTATTAAATTTCAAATCCCTAAATACCAAATTTCAAATCACAATTAGTCATCTGTTAAGTACATAATAATATAATATACTAATATTATAAAAAACAAAAAATTGAGTGTTTCTTTGTAATGGATAAACCTAAACCTGCTTAAACTATTATAGTGTTTAGTTTTTAGAATAATGGGTTTACAGTGTGGTATTAATTATTTTCAGTATGAATACCGCGGACCCGGCTCCGACTGTGACAAATCGTCGAAAAATAAGAAGAAGCGCAAGAAAGACAAGCAGTCGGACGACGAGAGCGAGAAAGCGCCGCTGTTGACCGAGCAGCCAGCGGACAGCGTGTCCGAAGCACCGCCCGAGATAGACACTGGGGAGATTAAGTATGTTATAAGAATTCTTCAACGTCCCACTACTGGACTCTGTCACGCCTATAAGATGTGGGGCTTATCTTTGATTTTTATTTTCTAAATCATACACTTCGATTTAGCGCCACATTGAAATGAAATGAAATTAATTTATCTCGTTAGAATATCTCTTCTAATATAGTTAACTGTTTGTTATAGTAATATGTATGTATGTATATATTTATTTATTTATTTCATATATTATATGTATGTTTATATTAGCCAATATGTTTATGATATATATATATATATATATATTATTTATTGCACTTGTAAGTTACATATAAAATAATCTATTTATAAATGTTGTGAGCAAGGGTGGACTTATCTCTGACAGAGATCTCTTCCAGTCAACCCAGTACAGTAAGAAAGCATCTCGTTAGCGGGCAGCTGAAGTGTTACAACTATTAATACATAAACAAATATACAGTTAAATAAAATATTAAAATATATAATAAAATATTACATAAATACATACAATATAAATACATATAATACCTACCTACTGGGGGAAAAGGGATTGTTAGTAATGGAGACTGAGAATCCCATTGCTAGCAATATACCCAACCTGGTCGACCTCCCCGCGGTTCGCCCTGGAAACTATCATGGTTAATTCCTGATTAATTCATCATGATGGGCTAACTGGCCTGTTTTCATTCTCATCGATCACCCTTCACTGGTGCCCCGCCAGCGTATCCCGTTGGTGCAGGCGGGGTTATCATACCATTTTCACCCATCAAAAAAAAAAAAAATTATATTCCTTCAATTCATTAATATACCGTCTTCTTATTTGTCGGTTTGCCCAATGGTTGACTTTTAGAGAATACCGTCCGGTGTTAAGTCTGGCATATGTACATAGTTTCACTGTGCATTAAAGTTTAAATAAATAAAGAAAAAAATCATGCCTATATTAACACTACACGCCCGATTAAATACACCCGCGTTTATTAGTACGTAAAGTGTTATGTACTGAGACATGCGCACGAAGCCGCGGGAAACAGGATACTATAAATCTTCAATTCTGATGTCGACAGAGAGGAGCCCCTTCTGCCGAGCACAGACAAGCAGTCAGAGTCCGAGTCTGAGAACAGTCAGCGCTCGTCAACGGATCGGGACTTCGAGATCGTGGAACCGGGTGACGTCGAGCCCGACAGGGATTCCAATGCGTAGGTTCCGTACATCTGTTGTGTGATGCGAACGCACTGGGGCGCAGCAAGTTGAAATCACTGGATTTTTTTTTAATTTTTTTTTTGTGCAACTCAGTATGGCAAGCTGACGGCCCACCTGATGAAGTACTAACCAATGCTTATAGCCATGAATAATAATATTGTAATATTTGAATAGATTGAGATTTTCGACGAACTTTTAATGTTTTTGTTTTTTGCAAATCGTTTAAATAAAATTGCCAATTCCATTGTATTTTTTATGTAATCTCTAAGCCAGATTCTCTCTAATTTCGTTTTTCTGTTGCATACGTTTACCATCCTTTCTGATATTAAATTGTTCGATATATAAAATGCATTTATTTACAATAACCATTTTATTAATTAAAAAAAAAAAACAAAATCTTTTTTTTTGTCACTTTTATTCAAATTGAGATTTAACGCAAGAAAAAGGGATAAAAACATTAATGGATAAGACACATTTATTATATATTTAAAGTTTTTATATTTATTTCTTAATATCGTCATAGTCGTAGAATACTGACGGATCTATATATGTAATATTTGTCAGATCCGTCAGTATTCTACGACTATGACGATATAAGTTATACTTGATTGAAATTTTATTTATTATATATGAAAATAATACGCTGTGGTTTTAGTTTATTTGCTCTCAAAACAGTATTATTTGTTGCTCTCCCAGTGCGTTCCATATCCATAGACTGTAGATTAGTATATTATATTAATTGGAAGTATTCCGAATCAAGGGTATTGTTGTTCTGGTGTTAAATGTTTTTCGGTTGAAGCCTAGTACGAGTGGTTTAAATAAATCATGGTTAGTGAAGTAATCGTCTCATATACGCACTAATGTTTATAATAATTCAGCTAGACGTACATTACACGCTATGAAAATGTACAATTGAATATGGACCGTAACAATTATATGGTAGGGCTGTGATTTGTTTGATTCCTTAATTGCTTTTTCAATCATGAGTTTTTTTTTTTTTTTTATAAATTTTTACAGTATAATACAGTTTGTTATTGTATTAATGACATATTCCCACACTGTGAAAATACTGCGTGATGTCTTTTCTGTTATATATGTATTGTAGAGAATAACTGCCGTGAAAAAGTCTATATTATTTGTCTCTTTTTAATAATACATAGAAAAACTCAAAAAAAAATTACTACGAATGTAACTGGAAATTGGTAACAGTGATCTATTAGCAAGTATAAATTTTAAATTTAGTTTTTTTAAATCTAATTCATCACGATATCAGCCGTTAACTGTCCAGTGCTGAACATAAGCTTACCCCATAAGAGGGGAGAATTGCCAGTAGTTGCCATTGTTGACAAGTGGGTTGGCAACCGCAGTTAGGATCTAGTGTTAACTGTCTAACAGTGCTGAACATAGGCTTACCCCATAAGAGGCGAGAGTTGCCAGCAGTTGCCTTTTTTGGCAGGTGGGTTGGTTAAAACATCACCAAAGCCTAATCGCAGTTAGGCTTTGGTAATGTTTTAAGAGAGACGCTGCTGCCCATCCGCGACAATTAAGTTCCCTTAGTCGCTTCTTACGATACGCACAAGAAAGGAAGGGATTAAATCTAATTACTTGTATGTGATTAAAAATTAATATTTATCGGTACCTTTATATTGTTACCTGTATCCAAATAATGTTAAAAATGTGATTTATTAAAAAAAATGCTTAATTATGAAGCTCCATGAAATATAATCCAAGTCATAAATTAACATAAAAAATTATTCTACTAAAATTTACACAGGAAATAGTATTTGATACGGTAACAAACTGTATAATACCATCTTGATAACTTGTTCTATAAAGAAAAGAGTCCTTATTTACGGTGCAGTTGTAATTCCTATGGCCAAAATTACTGGATAGTACTATGGACCTCAGGCATGGTAGCACATGAGGGTTACTATAGAAGTGTCTATGGTCATGTTCATTTTTATTGTCTATGGTTATCACTTTTCATCAGGTAGACTGTCAGCTTGTTTGCCATTCCAAGATGTATAAAAAAAAATTAACCGGGAAGATTTTGTTTTGGCTTTATATTAGTTCTTTATTATTTTTACATAATCCATATCTATCTGGCTAAATAAAGAATAAAGGTATGATATATAAAATCTAGAATCTTGCCCTGTGTTTTCGAATATGCTCCATAGACAATTTTTATGCATATTATTTGTTTTGTTATGTCCAATATGTTTATTTTTTGTTTATATGGTGCTGCGGTTATAGTTAGTGACTGCATTGAATAATTCCATGGATTTTGGACTTTAAATATATTTAAAATTAAATCTACTTGAGTTTATAATACCAAATGATTGGTTTGAGACAATTATATTAATCTCAAAATCAGATATACATATATGTGTTTGTAAGTAGAAATTTGATTTCTTTATATAATCGTATGTACTTATTTTTTTAATTTTAAAATTAGCGTGTTTATAATTTATTATAGCGATACCATATGATATTTTATCGTCATAACTCTAATATGCACCGATATTTAAATGTCTCCATACAATTGCATATGTTTTGCTCTCCTATTATACTGTGACGGTAAAATGGAACCATATCATGCTGTGCTAAGTTAAATTATAAACATCTCTAATGGCAAATGAGTTTTTTTTTTTATTTTTTACGTCACATACACAAGGGAAGTCCAAAATTCTTTATATAATAATTTGTTATGTTCATAAAATCGTTTATAAATTTTGTAGATACGAAACGAATATATTATTTTAATATCTATACACTATATTAGACTTGAAAATTATGTTAAATGAATTTCCGATAATATTTTGCATTCTGTATTTGTATAAAATTGTACCTTAAATTCATAATGATAAGTATTACAATATTATCTGCATTTTTCTCTCACTGGCCCGTACACGTGTATATCTGTGTTTGTATTGTAAATACATACTCATAACAAGATCTTATTGGTGTTATTAAACAACGTGTAGGTATTTATGTCAATCAACGGCAATTCAATAAAAACGATACTCTTTTTAAATTGATCTTTTATTTTTATGTAGTGGTAGTAGCTTTGTTAGATATTTTTAAATTATTTCTGTGATTATGAGAAATAGCCGACTTTCTAACTCGTAGGGGTATGTAATATATAGCAACATATGTAATATGTATCAGTTATCCAATATATATTCAATTTATAAAGAAAACCGTTCTCTCCTACTAGCGGAACAAAACAAACTAAAAAAATCCGTTATTCTACTAGTAGAACAAAACGAACTGAAAAATCCGTTCTGTTTTACTAGTAGAACAAAAAGAACTAAAAAATCCGTTCTGTCCTACTAGTAGAACAAAACGGCCTAAAATCCTAGTTCTATTAGTAAGAAATAACGGAGAGGGAAATAAAATCTTTAAATGCAGTAAATTAAAACGAAGATTTAGTATGTCTTTTATTTGTTAGTAAGTATATAATATTATTATTAATGTTCCAATATTATACAAAAATAGTACTAAAATTTATTATTTTGTCTAATTCACAAGTTGCCACGTCTGTCTTGTTCTAATTCTATCGATTCGAACAATGTTTTAAAGTTGCCAGCTCCGAATCCCTGGAAAATAAAAAAAAGGTCTATATTTGAAAGTTTATGACAGAGTTTTTATAAGCGTAACCCTTTCATGGAAAACTTCTAAATTCACTTTAAATATCAAATGAGTCCTATCTCTACGTCCCCATTACCGCATTATAAGGTTTTCAACTAAATTAGCTCGATCGGAAATCAAAGCCGAAGTCTTATTACGCACAGCAAGGTACCTACCGCTGTCACATTTAAAGAGCTCATCTAAGAGGAAAGGGATTGTTAGTAATAAAGTCTAATAACCTCATTGCTAGCAATATCTCCATGCAGTTCCCTTTTGAAAATATCGTGGTTAATTCTTGTAGATTTCATCATGATGGGTCAACTGATTTGCTTTCATCCTCACCTATCATTGCTCACACTGCTAGTGTACATATACTATAGAGAAGGCGGGGGATTTCCATTTTTAGCCATTAACAAAAATGGCTCGATCAATCGTAATTTTGGCATGAAGAAAAGCATAGATTCTTAGTCAGTCTCATCAGCGTTTTTTTTTATAGATGATAATGCAATAGTAACCTCGCCTGCGCTATCGGTATACGCTGGTGGGACACCAGTGTTAGATAATAAGTTAGAATGAAAAGACAGATCAGTTAGCCCATCGTGATGAATATACCTGGAATTCAGTACGATGGATTCCAGGACCACGTGGAGGGCGACCTGACAGTGTATATTGCCAGCATAGGGACTGGTAGTCCGCATTACTAACAATACCTCCCCCCCCCCCCATCTATCAGTGTTAATAATTGTGTCATAGAATTAAAATCTTACATTATGATTTCGCCTCTGTATAACCTCCAAAAACAAGGTGGGTCGATCTTGGGTATTCTTGGTAAATATCTGTAACAGGTATCCATTATCGTCGTAGTCTATAAGGATGTTCAGACGCTCCAATATATCAATACTTTCGGCCACCCTCACTTTACTGCGGGATAAGTTTTCTCGTATGAGCTTATAGTATTTTGAAGGAATAGTGAGAAATTCCACACCACGGGCGCGTAGGTTCTGAATCTGAAAAAGAATATTAAGGCATGGCATGATTTGTTCTTCTTTATATAGAGTGAAATCGAAATCATTAGTGTCCTTTTAACGAAGCATTTCACTAGTGAAACTGAACATCTTTCGCAAAAAGAGTTAAAAAAGGGTATATGTTTACAACACAAGAGGTAAACGAGCACGCGGCTCACCAGATGGTAAGTGAGGTGCCCATTAGCACCCGCAACACCGGAGGAATTGCAGGTGTGCTTCCAGCCTTTTATAAAGGATACGCTCTTTTGTACGAAATTAGAGTACCAACCCCCTGTACTATATTAATATTTATATCGTATTTATATGACAGGTTCAACGGACTGCGTAGACGAGGGACACATTATCCACAGGATTTTAAATTAGACTATAAACAATCTACGGCCTATGTTTTGGTCTGGTCATAATAAAACCTTTTAAATGAACACCTGTTGAGAAAATACTTGGCTTATATCAAAGGGAAATGTCTACAGATAAAATATTAATGGGGGTATATCCTGGACTCTTTGTAATCAATAGCTCTTTTAATAAGCCTGGTCAAGAGAGTAAGATTTCAGAATTGATCTCGATAGCTAAAGATCAGTTGAGGACGTAAAAACAATTATAAACATACTGTCGTTATAATGTCTTCAGTGTTAATAGCTATGTGCTGTACTCCAGCTCCCCCGTGGTACTCCACGTACTCCTGGATCTGGCTCTTCTTTTTGCCGACCGCGGGTTCGTTAATGGGCATCTTCACGTTCTCCTCCCAATTTGCCATCACCACTGACCGTAACGCTGAATACTCAGTGCAGACTTGCTTATCATCGACGGACCAGAATCTGTAAATACGTAACAGATACAATAACCAGGGTTTCTGCTTATGGGCTAAAAACGGAAAATGGTCAAAAATAGATTCACGAGAAATTCAACGTTCAAAACGTCGACTTTATGAAATATCATTTAAATTTTGACGTCATAAGAATGTAAAATTACATAGAGAAATTAACTATTTTCTATTCTATTATTAACTCTTGATGCCCTATTGCTGAGTAAAGGTCTTCCAAAGGGCTCTTTTCTAAAAGAGGAAAACTTACTTTGTTACGTAAGAAGTAAAATTTTCGAAAATGAATTAAACAAAATAATGTTAGATATATGGAATAGGGTAGACCAATCTCGAACTTTTTGTTTTTGTAAAGTTCAAAGATAGAAGTCCAAAAGATCGACTTTTGTTTAAATAGAACTTAAGTCAGAAACCCTAACTGAAAGAAACGGGAGGGAAAGGGATTGTTAGTAATGGGGTCTAACATCGCCATTGCTAGCAATATATTCTGTGAGGTAAACTTTCACGCGGTTCTCCCTGGAAACTATCGCAATTAATTCTTGACTTTATCACGATGGGCTAACTGACCTGTTTTCATTCTCACCTATCATCTCTCACTAGTGCCCCACCAGCGTATACTAATAGCGCAAGCGGGGTTACCATTCCATCGTTACCATTAAAAAAAAAAAACAGAAACAAACACAACCCATTATAAGTCAATTACTTTATTATGGACAGTTTTTGGTGGTATATTTGTTATGTTGACATGAGCAAATAAAAGAACACTGACAAATACATTAAAGAATGAAAGAAGTTTACTTCATTTAATAATATATATATTTTAATAATAGAAGAAATTGTGCATAAATGATGCAGTAACATTTCATATTTTGCTTTTGGAGTTTGGAGTTTAAAAATTTGCTTTACATATTAGTAGTAGAAGGAGCACTTAACTGTCCACTGCTAAACATAGGCCTCCCCTTATTGAGGGGTTTTAACTGTAGTTGCCACGCTTGGCAGGCGGGTTGGCAATCGCAGTTTGGTTTTTAGTGATGTTTTAAGAGCACTTAAATGTACCTGTGAAATTGTAGACACCTCTCGTACCAAGATGCAGCCGTCTCCATCTCGTTATCAGGTTGATTTCCTACCACGTGGTCTATAAAGTTGATTTCTACTTTTGGCCTTAAATAAAAAAAAAATAGTTATTAACGCTTTTTAATTCTATGTTTAAAATATTAATATTGTTGATAGAAGAAAATGAATTCTTTCAAATAAATACATTATATTTGTAAATTTGAATGTAATATAAAAAAAATGTCGTTCTTATTTTATATTTCATTATCATTCTAAAATTTTAAATTCAAGAGATGAAATTGGAATTTTGAAAATCCTTACTCATATTATAAATGTAAAAATGAATTCGTTTGTTTGTTTGTTGTTACCTTATAGCGGCTTTTTTATATAACACAGAATGGCAAACAAGCTGACGGCCCACTTGATGAAAAGTGGTAACAGTCGCCCATAGACATGAGCAGTACCATGGACATAACAGAGTATACTGTTTCGCCCATAATACCTCCCATGCGTTGCCATTCCTAAGGACACAGGTGTTATTCCTCTGTACCCAGTAAATTGACGCCATATCCCATCCTTCAAACCGAAACACAGCCATGCAAACGCAACTGCTTCATGGTAGAAACACGAATGGGACAGAGGTAGCCAAGCAATCGACTTTTGAACAAAGTCTCCCTCTGAATTAGTATACACGTACTATATGGAATGGAGATAAATATAGGCTACTTTTTATTCCGGTCACTAAAGATATCCTAGTCAAGCGGATAAGTCGCCGGCAAAAGCTAGTGTCATAACAAAGTCAGTTCTAATGAAAGCTTTACTTCAATTCATACTTACAAGAATTTATGTATAGGATCAGGCGGTGATGGCACGTAACCAGGTAAGAATGGACCTCTGTAATTCGTTCTATCTACCAAAGTGTGAGTGTTGTCGCCGTACTGGAACACAATCGATCAGTAAAGATACGAACACATCGAGACAATTTAAAAAAAATATTTTTCCGTACAAGCTTTTACTTAACATCTTTTAATAAGTCTTCCCGTACAAAATTTGCAATCCATTTATTAACCACTTACTGGCATATGATTGTGTTAAAATTTAATATTAAATTAAAATTAAATTAAATTAAATTTCGGTGACCATACAATACTCGTATTACAGTATTATTAACGTCACAACATTACCTTATTTTAAAACCACGCATTACAAGTATTTGTATAATTGCTAGAAATAAGTCTAAACTAATATTATAAACAAGAAAAAATTGCTTGTTTGTTTGTAATGATAAATAAAAATTATTACTCAATCGATTTTTTTAATTCTTTCACATATCGTCGTAGTCGTAGAATACTGACGGATCTTTATATGTAATCTTTGTCAGATCCGTCAGTATTCTACGACTATGACGATATAGAAAGCTACATTATGAGTAAGTAACATAGGCTATATTTCATTTTAATTTCTAATGTATATAAAAAAAGAACATCGTTGACCTACCGTCTTCAAAGTTGCCCTTCTGACTGTACCGTACTGATCAGACTCTTCCCATATGTCCCTCACGATCTCGGCGCCTTGCTTCCGTGCGTATTCCACGATGTAATCCAAGTTCTCCACTTGGAAGGCGACGTCTTTTACAAAGTCCCCGTGATACGCCACTTCATTCGTAAACTCGGTCTCTTCAGGTTCGTATTGAGCTTGGAATACGAATATTATCTATTGGAGTGCAGAACAGAAAAGTATAAATAAATACATATAATAAAATCGAAGATATATAATATGAAAGATATATCGTCATAGTCGTAGAATACTGACGGATCTAGATATGTAATATTCGTCAGATCCGTCAGTATTCTATATAAGAAAAACTATTACAGGGGGCTTTACTAATGCAAAAGAACCTACAATGATTTTTAAAATCTTCATCCGTTTGCCTGTACATTTGTGCACACTAATCTCAGAAACGATTTAAATGCGGTTTTTTACTAATACGTTGAGGTTTACTTTTCTTAACATTTAGTGTTTGTTTTATTTCAATTGATAAATAAAAAAGTAATGTAAATCTCAAGAATCACATATAAAATGCTATAAAAAAACCGATCAGTTGAATTGTTTGAATTTTTTCTTATATATATATATATATATATATATATATATATATATATATATATATATATATATATATATATATATATATATATATATATATATATATATATATATATATATATATATATATTGATGTTCGAAAATCCTGTCTACTCGTGCGAAGTCGGGTCGGATTGCTAATACATACATACATATATTATAAATCACGTCTCCCCATTGGCAAAGGTAAAAACAATAAAATGTCAAATGTTTCGAAACAAATAAACCTCATTTGCTTCCTAAAATTATTAATTACCTTATTGAGTACACCTAGAATAAAAATGAATATACACTCAATCTTCTTCTATACTTATAATAAATCTGTAGAGAGGTCAATTCTGTACATGAAATATATTTCCAAAATAACTATCAGGGGGCGATTAGTGATCGATACTGATGCCAAAAATGCAATCAGTAAAATTTTTGTCTGTCTGTCTGTATGTTCGTTATAGAAACAAAAAATAATCGACGGATTTTAACGAAACTTGGTACAATTATTCTTCATACTCCTGGGCAGGTTATAATATACATTTCATCACGCTACGATCGATAGGAGCAGAGCAGTGAAGGGAAATGTTGGGAAAACGGGAGAAGTTACTCCATTTTTAAGTTTCCGTCGCGTGTGCAGCCTTAATGGCCACTTTTTAAAATATAAAGTATTTACCTTATTCATTCTAACAGCGTGAGAGACAATTTTCCTAGAGCCCGTCTCAAGCCCGCTGTAGGCGAGGCTTTCGAAGCCGAAACGCGTCACATAGTAACTGGCCGCCTATAAATAAATATACATGAATGAAATATTAATGTAAATTTAAAACAGGTTATAAATAAATTTAAGATTACTACCATAAAGATTATAAACCAGATGTACATTAATATCAAATAAAACTAAAAAAAAGACAAGAATAATAATGTAACTAAGTAAATTAGGAAAGAAATATTGGATTTTCTATGCTGTGTATTTAAACCACAGTTTGAATAAGTAATACTACTCTGTTTAAGTAATTACATAGAATTAACTTTATTTATAAATAAAAAACTACGCATGCAAATAAAATAAATCAATATATAGTAAACAAATAAATAAAACACTGTGTTCATTAACTGTTTTTTTTTATTAATTTAAAAGAATAGCAAGTTAATATTTATTTGAGATGGTAGGACAATGGTCCTACCACCTGGTATTTCTACCTAACCTACCTACCTCATTAGGTATGTTAATACCAGAGGGAGACTTTGTACAAAAGTCGATTGCTTGGGTACCTCTGTCCCATTCATGTTTCTACCGTGAAGCAGTTGTGTTTGCACGGCTGTGTTTCGGTTTGGGATGGGTGGGATATGGCGTGAATTTACAACGTACAGAGGAATAACATCTGAGACTTCAGGAATAGCAACGCATGGGGGGTATCATGGGCGAAACAGTCTGTTATGTCCATGGTACTGCTCATGTCTATAGACGATGGTTACGACTTTCCATCAGGTGGGCCGTCAGCTTGTTTGCCATTCTAAGTTGTATAAAAAAAAATGATGTTTTTAAGAATAAGCTAATTATAGTATAGGACATAAGATTTTAGTCTGTAGAAAGGTAACATGAGCGTCACAGTATATTCTGAGAAGTCTATATTGCTCTTTGCATATGTCTATAGGTCACCCTGTTAGGTTCCCATTTTCTATCAAATGCACTGTCAGCTTGTTGGCCACTCCAAGTTGCATACATGTATTATTAATTTGTTTAAAATAACCTTACTTACCTGTTTTGCGTTTGACACCCAGAAAGTAAGGTGATCAAATGCGAGAAATCTTCCATTTTCTGGTTTTCTTCCTTTGTCAGTGTACGAAGTCTATAAATATATAAAAAATAAACATTGTGAAACAAAGAAAAGTGTAAAAATGTATTGTAAATCCTGTAAATGAATTTTATATCCTGAGGAGATAAAAACATCTTAAAATTCCTATCACAGATAAGAATTAACAGTGAACTTTAAAAAGGGCGAGCTCAATAGTTCATGGAAAGGTCGCAGTGTCACAGGTTTTTCTGCCTAAAAAAGCCCCTCTTTCAGTAATAATAATTATGCGTCAAGATTATTGTAAGTATTACCTTCTTCTATTCTATTCTTGACGCATTAATGGTTTATCCAATCGCTACTTATGTTATTGGCGCACACTTGTGTTTATTTGCTGTTACAAACTTGAGATGCGATTTGATACAACTGAAGTATATATGTAGGTACTTTTTCTTTTTTTTAATGAATGATGAATGGAGTGATTATGCATACCCCGCATGCATTATCAGTATACGCTGGCGGGGCACCAGTGAGGGATGATAGGTGAATAATGAAAAAAGGCAGGTCAGTCAGCCCTTCGTGATGAATACACCTGGAACTCAGCACGATGGTTTCCAGGGGGAACCGCGTGAAGGTCGACCTGACAGGGTATATTGCTAGCAATGGGATTGGTAGCCCGCATTACTAACGATCTCTTCCCCCAGTATATAGGTACTATATGGGATTAAGAATGACATATATAAGCTACATTTTATCCCAGTTTGTAAACAAATCTCAGTCAGGCAGATGAAGTTGGGGGTAAAGGCTAGTTAATGACAGAAATAGAAAAATTTGACAATATTAAAAAAATCTTCAAGTATAATTGCCTACATAAAAAAATAGGTAGAAAAATGTTATTTAAATAATGTAAACTTTTTTAATTATTAATTGAAAAAATACTTTTGTTATTAAAAATATTTGCATGAAATATTTCTATAGAAAGAAAAAAAAAACATTTAGCGAAAAATATAGAATAAAATACATACCATTATTTCAATCAAAACTTTTTTGTCAAAAACTTTTTTATTAATTTGAGTATGTGAACACAGAATGAGCACGTATACCGCGCGTGGACTGGTAGATGGCAAAGAATCAACAGCTTACTTGTTTACGAACGGTTTTATATTTCAACCAGATTCTGGAATTTATAATAACATTTTGCGTTTATTAATAAAACTTGATTGTAAAGGTGTGGTCACACAATATGATTTAATTTTATTAATTTACATACTATACTTCCCATACGTTAGAAATTAGACATATGACTTAATTTCAGGGGTCCTCTCACATGGATACTCAGGTTACGGAATGACCTCCCTGCCGAGGTATTCCTAATAGACTACCAACATGGAATTAATCAATAAAATGGACAAAGAGTATTTTTAGAATCTACAATGTAGGCGCAATGCCATTGGTATTAAAGGTCTTCATAGACTACGGTAAATGCTTATTATATTATATATTATAGGCAGGCCGTATGCATATTTGCGATTTGTGGTATTGAAAAAAATTACATGTCATATAGTAATAAAAGCTCAAACATGAATATTTTTAATTTAACCAATTTCTTAACAACGCGCGATTTTCCCTACCTTCCCTTTAAAATCTTCCTTTAAAAAACTCTAGTAAAAAGAATGCACAGATAAAAAGATAGATTGACTAGATAGAGACATTTAAATATAATATAAGAGAAATATATGAAGAGATGGCTATTTAGTGATAAGGCCGCCCATTGTTGCCTCTTTATCTTACTTTTATGTAATTAATAATTCATTTTGTTTGTGTACATATTGTTATTATTTTTAATTTATAACATTCTATGAAGGGAACAATAAAGAGTTTTCATTCATTCATTTGAAGGATATTTCCTTCAAATGAATAAAAACTCCACCAATGGCACCAATATGAAAACCAGTTTATAATTACGGCGTGTAGTGATTTGGGGATCTGAGGGCCTACTATGAAATGTTTTCCGAAAGTTCGGAGCCAAACGAAACACAAATTTGATGTTAAAATTACATAATACATGCCGTTTGGAAATATTAAAAATGTTAAAATATCATTCTTTAGGACTTTTATGATAGGATGCATGACAAACGAAATATTAAGTTCTATTTATTGGTCTGATTTTGGTATAAACAAAAACACGAAATTGAGTTCGAAAATTCGGAATTTCATGGTAGACCCGCTGCTCAAAGCCAAGCCTCCATAATAGGCACAATGTTATGTTTTTAATTTGTTGAATAAAAATGACAAAAGTTGGTATTATATCTAATATTCTAAAAGCCATAATATTTTCAACCGATTTCAAACAGAAAGGAGATTCTTAATTCGGTTGAATTTTTTTATGTTTGTTACATATATATAACTCTATTAGATGTAAACTGATTTGGAAAATTCATGTTCGTTTCGAAAATTGACGTTCTTAAACACGTTTTTTTTTTAAGAATGTCAAAAAAGTATTGAAAATTAATAAAAATAAATATATTAATAATAATTTACTCGTTTTGTCTAGCTACGCATATACATTAACTCGTTAGGTCGCTTGATAAATAGTATGTAAATGTGTTTCAATATAGAAAACTGGTAACAAGCGAACTTCCAAGCACATAGACGGGGTGGCGTAGCGTTGCGTCACTTCAATTTAATTTGTTGACAAACAGACACAGTAGGACACCGGTAGAATTAAAAAAATAAACAGTGTTATATACATCTGTATTCTTTATCTATGATCTCCATAAATTCTTTTTTTTAAAGGCGCGAAAATATTCGTATAAAAAAATTTTAGCATAGTTCTATTTTCAAATTTCATCTAGAACTTGAGTCGTAGAAAGAGGTACTTATTCTTGATCTATCTATGTTCTAAATTTAATATCTTTAACATTATATTCCTGATTAATATATTTATATTAGTTTTCACACGTGACTTCTTCCGCTTGACAGATATATTTATTAATTAGCATAAAAAGTAGCCTATATATATCCTTCTCCGTCCCATATAGTACATAGATAGCAAATTTAACAGTGATTGGTTGAATCATTAAGAAGATATAATATAACAAACAAACAAACAAACATTAATATCACAGTAAGGATATGAGGATAAATTTTGAAAGACATACCTGCATTAATATTTCTAGGATCATATTTAATACCATTTATCAATTTGTTATGTAACTAGTTAATTACTAATAGCTAATCTAAAAATTTTATTCCTAATTTACGAGTAGGACTTATTTAGTAAAGTTACTTGTTCCAAATTTATAAAATATTTATAACCTTATAAAGATAGTGTAATATGCCCTTTAATACAAGCCCTTTATATGTTTAACAGTAATAGTTATACTGTACAGTAAAATATAATATAATAGTAAAATATAAGGTGCGTATCTCACACACGTTTTTAGTCGTCAGATGCTCTGTCATATTTCTGAGTATCGCAGTTGTCTCTACCCCACGTTATATTAGTCGAGGTTCGAGTCCGGCACGAGATGGCTGCCTGTTTTGCATATTTAAAAATATTGCGCAATTGTATGTTCCACGGGAATTTTCCTTGGCATTAATATTACGATTCGATTGCCATTCGAAAACAACTAATAATATTATTGACCGATATTGTGCGTGTTGTTTTTATAGAAATAAATAAATGGTATTAAACTGTAGAGTACAGTAGGTATTAATATTAAAATCATTGTTATCGATTCTGAGGCGCAATTTCTCTAAATATATGTCTAAAATTAAAATTTTCAACGTGATATCACTTGCTGTTATAGCAAAATCTGTATTGTAAGGATTAATACGAACTCATTTTCTAATAGATTTAAATTAAAATATTTGTAATTATAGTTTATAGTGACTTACGACAGTAATAATAAATGAAATGAAATAAATAATTAATAAAATAAAATATAAACAGTAATTTTGCGAAATTATCAATTTAAAATATAAGGTTAAGAGGTAGGTTTAGGGGAATGGCGTCATGCGACGATCTGGTGACTTTTACCCCTATCAATCGGGGGGAAAGGGATTGTTAGTAATGGAAACTGAGAATCTCATTGCTAGCAATATACCCAACCAGGTCGACCTCCTCGCGGTTCTCCCTGGAAACTATCATGGTTAATTCCTGATGAATTCATCATGATGGGCTAACTGGCCTGTTTTCATTCTTATCTATCACCCTTCACTGGTGTTCCGCCAGCGTATCCCGTTAGCGCAGGCGGAGTTACCATTCCATTTTCACCCATTAAAAAAAACCCCTATCAATCAGGTGGGCCGTCCCTTGTTAAGTCCGTCTCCGTCTAAGTTGCATAAAAAAATGTTCACAATCTCACAGCTGTACTGCATAGTAGAGGCCCAAAAGTTTGTCGCTTTTCAACGTATGTTTACTTAATAAAAATTTCCGTTTTACTGGCACGACACTTATTTAAAAGGATGCTCTCGTTTCGCTCTGTAGTTTTAAAAATTAAAAAGGGAATGTGGGATTTTTTATGTGTCAAACAAGCAGACCTCAGGATAATGTAATAGTGGTCATCTACAGGTATGAGCAGCATTGTAGACAACACAAGTATACTGCGACGACCATGATGCCCTTTATGCGTTGCCATTCCTAAGGTCGAATGTCGAGTGTCGAGTGTCGAGTTTCAAGCTCAACTAAATTAATGTACATAATTGATTGATGTATGTCTAGGGCGTCTAAAATCACTATTTACTCGTATTCCTCCTAGGTGGGGGGAAAAGGATTGTTAGCAATGGAGTTTGACAGCCCCATTGCTAGCAATATACCTTATTAGGTCGACCTCCACGTGGTTCCCCCTGGAAACCATCGTGAACAATTCTTGTTGAATTCGCCACGACGGGCTAACTGACCTGCTTCATCCTCACCTATCATTCTTCATGCCCCCGCCGGTGTATACCGATAGCGCGGGTGGGGGATAAAAAACAGCTGTTTGGTTAAATGTAACAACTTTTTGAGATGTCGAGTCACACACATCTCTGCATTTTAGAATAGACCAGTTTACTGGATTGGACTAAGCACAATATTTTAACAAGAAACATTTCTTATTAATATTATAAATGTTCAGTTCTAATCTAGTCACTTTCTTGAGTATTCTTTAATTTTAATAAAGTTTCCTTTGCCGAGGTGGCAATAGTAGACGACTTAGTCAAATTAACAAAGTTTATAATTAGTTGTCCCAAATTTGGACTCCACTTATAACATCTCATACAATTAAGTACCTAATATCACTAGAACGCTTAATATAATTCAAAACAGTATGGTATAAAACTTATACTTCTTTAACTCGCATAGAAGAAGTATTTGAGTTTTCATTGCAATTTAATCTAATAATAAAATATGAAGCATCTGGTTTTATAATTTTAGCGTCGTCTAAAACTATTATAATGCCATCTATCGGCAGATAGGTTATACATCAAATATCTATGTATTGTCACCAAATCGACCAAGATTAAAATACATTTTTTTTTAAATTAAATGCGAGTTCTATGGCGAAAATAATTATGTGAGAAGATTCAAAATTCTATGATTATATCTTTCGAATGGTGGTATTATGTTCTTCGTTTGAATTCTTTTTTTAAATATTGACGTTTTTAAGATTATTTTCCAGCAAGGCTTTGCTCCTTAATAAACGTGCATAAGTAGCAGAATGTGTGTGCTCGCATCCTGGGGTGGGCATTAGATGATACTGGGTGGGCGCGACCCAACCGGCTCCTAATAAGCAACGATAAACCTGTCACCAATAACATTGATAAAAAATTACGTAGGTAAAACGTAATAAATTAGTCAAATAATAAACAGTAAGGATTGGTTCAATAAATTTATTTAGATACTCGTTAGGTACTTTTTTTTTTTGATGGGTGAAAATGGTATGGTATCCCCGCCTGCGCTAACGGGATACGCTGGCGGAGCACCAGTGAAGGGAGATAGATGAGAATTTTAGCCCATCATATATATCAGGAATTAACCATGATAGTTTCCAGGGAGAAAGGTCGACCTGGTTGGGTATATTCTCAATGGGATTCTCAGTCTCCATTACTAACAATCCCTTTCACCCCGAGTAAGAAACTCGTTAGGTACTAAGAAATAACATTGCCAATAAGGTTGGTTTTAGAAAGTAGTTTTTAAAATATATACAAATTAATGAATAATATATTGAATGAATTAATGAAAACTTTATTGTTCCCTGAATGATACAGATTAATTTTATTTCAATTTAACCACACAATTAACGTTCATATACATATTTTTATACGTTGCCATTTGTCATGCTTTACTGTTTAAATTGGTATTTTTCATTTTTTCTTCAATTTCTTTATCTGCAGTAGAATCCAAGCGCTCGATCGCTTCGAAAACCCATTTATAGTTCATGGCGCCAAAACCCTGGTGAAAAAGAGTCATTATAGTAGTCAGTATGCAGGATATATGCGGCATAGTATTGTTTGCAGACGATACTTCATTGATTTTTAAAGTTAATAGAATGACTAATAATTATGACGATGTAAATAGTGCTTTGCGGCGTCTCCTGCACTGGTTTACAACTAACAATCTTATGTTAAACGCTAAAAAAACAAAATGTGTTAATTTCTCTCTATCTAAAAGTTTTAATACTAATTGCAATATTAAATTAAATGACGAATCTCTCGAATTTATAGAATCTACTGTCTTTCTAGGAATCACACTAGATAATAAAACACAATGGGGTGCACAAATTCAAAGCCTTGCAGCGAAACTAAGTTCAGCAGCTTTTGCCGTGCGTAAAGTTAGACAGTACACTGATACTGATACTGCTAGATTAGTCTATTTTAGTTATTTTCATAGTTTACTCTCTTATGGAATATTACTATGGGGAAAAGCGGCAGATATTAAGAATATATTCATATTACAAAAACGTGCCGTTCGAGCGATCTACTGTATGAAGAGTCGTGACTCATTAAGAGAGAAATTCAAAGAGGCAAATATTCTCACCGTTGCTTCTCAATTTATATATTCAAATATTCTATATGTTCATAAAAATCTTGACTTATTTCCAAAAAACAGCAATATTCATAATATTAATACTAGATTTAAAGACAAACTTGCTGTCCCCAAGTATCGTTTAGAAAAAGTTAATAGGTCTTTTATGGGAATAGGTATAAAAATTTACAATAAGATACCAAAGGATATGTTGGAATTACCCTTAAATAAATTCAAAACATCTGTTAAATCATATTTACTGAGCAAAGCCTATTACTCACTAAACGATTACTTGAATGACGAGTGTGCATGGCAATAGTTGTTCATGCACTGAATTTTCATTTAATGTTAGACATAGACACCTATATAAATATACATTGTAAATAAACTGGCTTTAAAAAAAGTAATTCAATTGAGTTTCTTGCCAGTTCTTCTCAATTGGATCTATATACCGAACTGGACGGTAGGGTAAATATAAAATTATAATGTAAAAATTTGACGTTCATAAGCGGCTAAAATGTCCTACATGAATAAATGATTTTTGAATTTGAATTTGAATTTGAATTAATTAATTTATAAGAAGTATAATTACTCCTGATGATACTTAATTGTTAATTTATCTTACTTATTACTAATATAATAAAATTCTAATTAGACAATGTCTGTACATGGCGTATACAGTATACCCGTAAAATATACACCAAATTTTCAAGTTAGCCCTTCAAGAACACAACAGTGAAAACTGTTTTTGTGTGATGCTGAAAAAAATATAGAGACAGATAACATATATAAAAATTACTGTTTTCATCTTAGATTTACGTGCGTTATACTTAACGTGACCAGACGTCCCGTTTTGAACGGGACTGTCCATTTTTATAATTACGTGTCCCGGTGTCATCGAAATGAACTCTGGCATGCAAAATTATTCCGTTTTCGAAAACCGCACGAAAATTTTAGTAGTCTTAAAGCGATGTTGATATATATATATATATATATATATATATATATATATATATATATATATATATATATATATATATATATATATATATATATATAAAAAAGTGCCAAACTTGTTCCTCCGATAAATATAACTAAATATTTTGTTTATTTATCGGGTATATTTTTTACCTTTAAGCTAACTTTTTCTAAAAAAAACAACTTTATAAATTTTTGGAGGAGAAGTTTTTTTAGAGACAAGGATAAATGACATCAAAACGACAAAGATTTCTTTGGCATTTTAAGTAGGTATGAGTAAAAATCAATGGCACTAAAACGGTTAATAAACATACCCTGTGATTTCTTCTCTGCAATATCTCGATGAAGAGCGTTGGTCTTGCTTGTACGTGTTTCGTGAACGCTTGCAACATATATCCTCTCTCGTCGAAGTCTATCAGGATGTTATTCGCTTGTAGTGCATCAATGCCTTCTGCTACCCTCACGGGACTGTCTTTCAGCTTCTCCCTTATTAGGTCGTAGTAAGTCGGAGGCCAGGTTAAGATATCGGCACCACGCGCTTTCAGGTTACGCATCTGTAAAATAGTGAATGCTTTGTTACATATAATTACCAGAAGGAGACTTTGTACAAAAGTCGATTGCTTGGGTACCTCTGTCCCATTCGTGTTTCAACCATGAAGCAGTTGTGTTTGCATGGCTGTGTTTCGGTTTGAAGGGTGGGATACGGCGTGAATTTACTGGGTACAGAGGAATACCACCTGAATCCTCAGGAATGGCAACGCATGGGGGTATCATGTGCGAAATAGTATACTCTGTTATGTCCATGGTACTGCTCATGTCTATAGGCGACGGTTACCACTTTCCATCAGGTGGGCCGTTAGCTTGTTTGCCATTCTAAGTTGTATAAAAAAAATTAACATTAACATATACACACGTGCTTACGTATTCCTTGTTGCACGCTACTATTGAGTTCCTCAATTTAAGGCGAGATTTTACTTCTCTTTGTATCTTCTACTGCCTGTACAATGGATTATGTTTAGGACACTTTGATATAATGCTTACAGCAAAATAAATACAGGAAAACCATCCTATAATTAGAATGGCCATGTACAGTGTACTTTCAGAGATACTTCCTCCCGCGAAATCTCAGGTTCTGGTATAATCTTCTTGCCGAGGCTTTCCCTAGAGCAGTGGCGTAACTATTCCATTTGGGGCCTGTGGCAAATCCCCACACTGATGGGGCCCTATCAGTAAAAATAAAATACTCAGGTACAATGTAAAAAAAATCTGAGCTCGCGGCCTCTTGAGCCGGGGCCCTTTTGGGTCAGGGGCCCGTGGCATTTTGCCAGCCCTGCCACCCTATTGTTACGCCATTGCCCTAGAGATTACATGAACCCAATGCGGTTCTTAAAAAAGGGCGCATTAAGGTTTCTTAAGGGTCGGCAACGGGCGCGTGACATCCCTGGTGTTGTGTCCATAGGCTACGATAACCACGTTTACCATCAGACAAGACGTATGCTTTTTTGCCACCATAGTAGTATAAAAAAAGTTGCGGATAACAGCTACTTATTAATAATTTTTATTTAATTCTATTACAAATTTCGTAAATATCAAGTTGAAATTTTAATTTTAGAGATAGATAAATATAAATTTTAGAAAAAATGTCGCCAACTCCTTATATACAGTTAATGTTAGTTTAGGTGTATTATTTATTGTGTGTAGTATATGCTGGCCTCCCTTAGAGAGACGATGGATGACGTTGAAAGCAAGTCATTTGCTTCATTTGTCATTTGTGTATAGGTAACCTGATAGATTGATAGATGCCAAACTAATAATAATCAGTCATAACAGAAACACAAAAAATTCACATGACTACAGTAATCTTTTGAAAATAGATTAAAAATGACTTTGTACAAAAGTCGATTGCTTGGGCACCTCTGTTCCATTCGTGTTTCTACCGTGAAGCAGTTGTGTTTGCATGGCTGTGTTTCGGTTTGAAGAGTGGGATATGGCGTGAATTTACAGGGTACGGAGGAATAACACCTGAGTCCTCAGGAATGGCAACGCATGGGGGGTATCATGGGCGAAACAGTATACTCTGTTATGTCCACGGTACTGCTCATGTCTATAGGCGACTGTTACCACTTTCCATCAGGTGGGCCGTCAGCTTGTTTGCCGTTCTATGTTGTATAAAAAAAAACTAACCGATGCTACAATATCGTCAGTATACAGAGCGACGTGCTCCACTCCTGAAGAGCCCAATGCCTTGACGAATTCGCTTGCTTTGCTGGTGGGGCGCAGTCCCTTCGCCGCTTCGTTCATGGACAGCTGCAAGCAAAAGTCAATGTAATCAATGTATAATATAAATACACATATTCTAGAATTCGTGAAATATAATATTATCAGCTTAGTTTATCAGAGATTTAGAATGTCTACCAGCTCTTTGAGATTTTATTTTTAAATTAGGTAATACCTAAGATTATAGATTATATACACACATAATTTGTAAACAGTATTTTTATTTGTACAGATAAAATATAGTTCTATCATAATAAGATTGTATAAAATAAAAAAAAAATACATGTAGACAAATTATAAATAAAAAGTTGTTTAATAAAAACTGTAGTATTAATTGATTATTTAATATTTAAATGACAAAAAATACACGCAATGCTCAAGTATTGATTACTAATTATGTCATGTATAAAAAAATATTTTTATATACATTTTGAAGTAAATATATACTGAAGAATTTTCTTTTAAAGTTATTCAGTTTTTAGATTGTTCGTTACATATTCGTATACTATTTCAGTAACAGACTCAGACTTATCAGAAACAATCATGTTATATATAAATAAACCTCTTATTGCTGTAGTATATATAGTATAAAAGCTATATGCTATCCTATTACTAAAATTTCTCTATACACTTGTTAATATTCTAAATATAAGAGGAATTAATATGATTCTCAAGCAACGCATATACCTCTGAAGTATGTATTGTATTTATATTATGTACATACAAACATTATTTACAGTTAAATTTCAAATACGATTTTAAGACAGCATCAATACAATATGTATTGTATATATGTGTGAATTTATTCTTTTTATTTAGTAGGTTTAATTGAATTATGTGGGCCAATCCCGGCGGCACTGCAATGCCGGGCCGACCCGTGACGGGAGTGGAGCGAGCCCCGAACATCCCGTCGGTTTACAAAAATCAGTTTAATATACTGGTCCCTCAGTGAGGGAACTTTCAGATATTAAGCTGATAAGAACAGATACTACACTTTGATCTTAGCCAAAAGGCCGAGAAGCGATAATGAATAAAACGCACTCGAGACAGGTCATTTAAAGCCAGAAAATCTTAATATCGCCGACTAAGATTCTGTTCATTTTTATGAGGCGACATCTAGTACGTTCATATAAAGTAATAAGTACTGTGACTATTCTGTTGTCCGTATTAATGCTGTTGCTTCGGTGTATTATTTATAAAGCGACGCTTTGCTTCTAGATGGCAGCACTAAAAGTTATTATTTCACGTTTTGAGTTTTTTATTTAATTGTCTTTGTAATTCAGTATAATTTGAAAACTAAATAAGAATTGCAATATTATAATATTTATTTTTGAATAAAATTAATATTCAACCTATTCAGCTCGGTAATTGTCTTTTATTGCAATTACAATATTATACTTGTAGATAGCAGCACTGTGCTAAATATAATAGCACTATTTTATTTTAAACCATTTTATTATTTTTTTTTATATTTATACTGTAAGTATTTATACGGCCAGTAAACATATTCCATTAAAGCGCATGAAGGCATGGTAAAAGCTAAGTAATTAAATAAACTGTCACACTCACAAGTACAGTTTCATCTTGATTGATGACAGAGGCCGAGTTGATGCAGGCGTAAGGAACCAAGTCATGACTGTAGTCCACACACCAGAATCTGAAGTAACAACATCAAAATGCAACATGATCATCACATGAGCCGTCAACTGTCCACTGCTGAACACAGGCCTCCTCGTAAGGAGGGTTTGCCAGTGGTTGACACGCTTGACAGGCGGGTTGGTGATCGCAGTTAGGATTTGGTGATATTTTAAGAGGGACGCTGCTGCCCATCCCTCGACAGTTTAGTTCCCTCGGTTGCCTCTTACGACACCCACGGAAAGGGAAAGGGTGACCTATCCTATAAAGGGATCACACGGAAAATGAAACATAATGTTATTATAATACTATTAGCACTATAAAAAAAAAATATTTTTAAAAATATATATTTAAAAATAAAACGCAATTTTTTTCGAGTCTAAGGGTATAGAGATTTTAAGGATACAATTATCATACTGTACATTTACTTTTTACTAGCGACACGCCCCGGTATCGCTCGGTTATTTAAAACTAAAATATAATTAAAATATACTCGCTGATAATATTATATAAATTATATCTATAAGTGAAAGAGTTTTGAAAATCGGTATTTTTTGATTTTATACATTACAAACCAAAAAAACAAATCTTCATCCTTTTCATTATATTAGTCTAGATAATTTGGTAAAAGTGTTAACCTGTGCATGTTGAGGTTAGTCTCGTACCACGAAACAGAGTCCTGGAGAGTACCATCCGCCATGTTTCCTTCTACGTGATCGATGTACATAAGGTTCGTATCGGGTCTGAAATTTCACAAATTAAAGTTGTAAACTACCAGCCACTGTCCACTGCTGGACATAGAACTCTCCCATAATGGGGGTGTAGTTATCACGCTTGGCATGCGGGTTGCCAATCGCAGTTAGGCTTTGGTGGTGTTTTAAGAGGGACGTTGCTGCTAATCCCTCGACCATTCAGTTCCCTAAGTAGCCTCTCACGGTCCCCACGGGACAGAATAGGATGGCCCATTCTATGGCGGGACCATATTTTTGCCTGTTTGAATTATAATAAACAATATTGTTACCTCATGTGTGAAAAACGCATCTCGCTTACTCACACGTGTGCCGTATGAGTCGACTCATACCGTAACATAATTTTTTACAATTATATTACAATTTATGTAAGGTCTAAAAGTAAGGACGCAGTTTGACTACATTACCACATTCACAAAGTGTATGAGTGCACTTCTGCCCGGTAATCGAATTGTAATTTTCTTTTTCTTTTTTTTTCTACTATTTACTATTTTATTTCTACTTACAATAATTCATTAATTGTATCTTCTTTAACCGGTTTGAATCCAGGCCGTAAAATTCCTTTATATTTGGTGCGGTCAATCAATGTATGAGTATTGTCACCGTACTAAAAAAATAAGGACTACATTAGGAATTTTGCTCCTCAAAAAAAAAAACAGTGTTTCAATGATGTCAAAATTGATATAGGATCAATTCGGGACTAAAGCCTTGATAGATCCCAAAAGGAATTGTCAAAATCGGTTATGCAGCAATTCTCAGTACGAGCATATTGCATGTATCTTTTTTTAATCAAATAGTTTGTTTTAGTGCGAGTTCTGTGTTAATTTGGTCAAAATTGAAGTGTTTTTTTTTGTTGACCAAAATCTTAAGTTATTAACAATTAAAACATTTTTTTTTATACAACTTAGAACGGCAAACAAGCTGACGGCCCACCTGATAGAAAGTGGTAACCAAGCAATCGACTTTTGTACAAAGTCTCCCTTTGGTAATTTTGATTTGGCAATTTATTAACTGTTAAAAAAGGTACTTGCTGAAAACCAGCGCTGTACACACTGCACTGGGACACAGACAGCATCAGCTGAGTTCGTTCCTTTTGGTTACTATTAGATACTTCTTACATATAATATTATTATATTTTTCTGGCAATAAATTTTTTTTTATTCTATGTATTTTAATTGTTATAGATATATTAATAAAATCATCTAATTATTGAATTGTGCTTTGATTTTTTTTTTTATAATAGTGCAATAAATTTTCGAATAATGATTTTCCATAATAAAAATACTGGATAAAAAGACTAATGTTTTTTACAAGGAATATTAAAAATAATAAAATATTTTGATTCTTACCGTTCTCAAAACAGCATACCGTACTGAGCCGCTTTCGTCTTTTTCCACGCTGATGTCCTTGATTACTTCAGCGCCCCCTTTCTTAGCTCTGCGTACCAGCTCATCCAAGTTCTGGACCTCGAAGGCCACATCTTTCACGAAGTCCCCGTGTGCTGCTAGATCTTTTGCGATCTCGCCCCCGACGGTCGTTGGTGACTCAAATACTATGGTGACCTTAAGTCAATGTCATATTTTTTTAAATAGATGATAATGGGACAGTAACCTCTTAGAGAGCGTTCAAGTATTACGTTACGCAATTTAGAGGGGAGGGGATCTTGTAAAACTCTATAATGCGTTACGTAACATTGTTTTTTTAGTTGAATAAAAAAATAAAGAATTGAAATCGCCCAATTTGGCGACATTTTTCGTTGATGTTTTTAGGTCATTTTAATTTTTTTCTTTGTCAGTATTCGTTATATACGGCCTGTTATATATACGCTAATCTCTATTACTAATAATTTGTTCACCCTTCTAGCATCATATTTAGGTATATTGTATATACCAATTTACAGAGCGAAATAAGAATTATTAACGTATTTTTAAGATACTGAATTTAAGCATTTCTCCGGGGAGAAAAACGATAATAAATGGAAAAGTGAGATTATTTCTTATATATGAGATTTGGTGTACCCGTACTATAAGGGATATATTTAATATAGGTTACATTTATCCTAGTCCGTAGATTATCCGGTTACTTGAGCGAAGTCGCGGGTAAAAGCTAGTAAGAATTTAAAAGATTTTGCAGTAATATGTAATGTTTCCCTTTCGTCAGTTTACGAAATGTATAATGTACGTGTTAGAAATTAAAGAAAAAATAAATAAATTTAAATTAAATAGTTGGTACTTACTTTATTGAGTTTAACAGCATAGGATAACACTGGCCTTTCTTCGGTTGGTTCACGTGTAGCCAACGGCTTAAAGCCAAATCTCGTGATGAAATAACTGGATGCCTAAAATATTTTTTTTTAATTAAAATTCTATTTTTAAGTTTTGTTTTTTTATCGTGATATAAAAATTGAACGCCTAAAATGTTTTTTTAATAAAATGTTTTTTTTTTCAGGTTTGCAATTCTATTTTTACATTTTCAAATTTAGATCTCATTTTTTTCTTTTTATGAAGTAATACAAACGATTATTTGGCATACTATGGTAGTCTATGATTCAACTGCCAGGTTTTTAGAGAATGAACTCTTAAAACCGGGGCCGTATTATGAAAAGCCCACGGATCTTAGCAAGTGACGATGGACTTACCGTTTTCGCATTTGCCACCCAAAATATAAGATGGTCGAAGTTTAATACCTTTCCTTCTGCACTCTTAGTCATTGCTTCCTGAAAAATAACATATTAATATATTATTACAAAGAACATGTTAATATTGGTTTAATACTTCATACATACTTCTCTTTTTACTTTTTTATTTCGTGAAAATGTTTGAATTTATAAAAAAAAAGAAAATAAATATACGCTATTAAAATGTATCTAAAACAAAAAAGACAACTTCGAATATCTGCATTGAAAGGACAATTAATAGATTAAGAAAATATTGGATCCGATTTATATATCTCTCTCTGTATTTATTAAATACTCTAACTAGTTACGTACCTACATTGGATTGTTATAAATGACAGATAGACAGATACATTTATTTAATAAGATTATTAGAACTGTATGTCTGTGTATACAGATATCCATTACGACTCACAAGCCTTGCTCTTACCATAGATATTCCAAGATACTAAAGTATGGGGTTATTCAAAAAAGGGGTAAAGAGGTTTCTTCAAGGTCAGCAACACGCGCGTAATACACCTGGTATTGTAGGTGTTCATAGGCTACGGCAACCTCTTATCATCAGATTGGCCGTTGTTTGTTTGCCACCTCAATGGTATAAAACAAAATAATATAATATTACTAAGAAATACGTCGTTTACAAATGATAGATACTTTGTTCGCAGAAAATTTGGCCTACTATACCTATTTTATTCGAAATAAAGTCTATTTCGGTGTGAAAGAATATGGCAATAAAATTACAGGGCACGGAGGTATAATACTAGAAAATGGCACATGAATTGTTATGCCCATGGAGGGGTCCCATGTTTATAAGAGTTTTTTTTAATGGACGATAAAATAATGGTAACCCCGCCTGCACTAACGGTATACGCCGAGGACAGTTTATACTGTAATATTCCTGGTGCTGTTAATGTCCATAAACGATGGTTACTTTCTATCAAGTAGGATGTCAGCTTGTTTGTCATTCTAAGTATAATAAAAAAAAAATTTTAGGACAGGGAAATCCGAATGATATAAGCTAGTCAATAAAAATACGTGAGTAACATACTAAACGTGGACTGATTTCTATTACTGCCGGCACCTAACTATTAAATAGGCGTTGTTTAGACAATTATTAGTCAATTAACTTCAATTATTTGTTGGTTTGAAGCTTTAAACAACGAGGTTACAAAATGACATTCTTTGTTTAGACCTTGTACTGCATCGGAAATGATGGTGTCTATTTTGCCATTGAGCAATGTTGCTATATGTGATTTTTTATTTCTCCATAAGATTTTAAATATAGAGATCATTGTATGTATGTTGTACGCAGTCAGTAAGTATTGAGATTGGAATACGGGTCGTAAAACTAAGAAAAAAAAAGAATTGAGCATTACATGTTTCGTTTTCGACCTTTCTTTCCATTTTTCCTTTTAAGAAAAATCTTCTATTTCCCATGCACAAAACTCTTTTAAAATTACTTAATTAATTTTACTCTGTTATTCTATGCTTGTATTTTGCAACTTTTTTTTTTATATTACTATCGTGGTCATATGCATGGCCCGTCTGATGGTAAACGGGGTTACCGTAGCCTATAGTTAGCCCGTCTGATGGTAAACGAGGTTATCGTAGCCTATAATTAGCAGGTCTGATGGTAAACGGGGTTATCGTAGCCTATGGACGCCTGTAAGATCAGGAACGTTACGTACGTATTGCTGACCTTTAAGAAACCTTATGCCCTTTTTGAAGAACCTCACGTAATAATTATTGAATAATTAAATATAATTTGGACTCACCTGTTCGATCTAGAAAATTCTAAAAATATAACCACCGGTTGTTGTTTTGCACTGACTGACACTGCACTGATGATATACCCAACAAGATATCTATATTTATAAACAAGATTTATCAATAAACTAAATCTCATCATATAAATCATGAGTTAATTGAGAAAAATATTAATAATATAATAATGATATCGATATTTAAAAAAAAAAACGGTCAAGTTACAAGCGTTATTTGCGTTATGAGTTCCGTACATGTAAGTTATGGTTTTATGTTGAAATTGCTTTTTGAAAAGAATTTAATTAAGAAAAAAAAAAAGAAATTGGTTAGGTGACTGTTGTGGATTAGATGTCAACTTAAATGAATTTAACTTTGAATCAGCTACGAAGACGGTCAAAAGTTAAATTTATGTATATATGAACTAAAAATAAGTGGAGATATTAATTCGCCTATTTATTTTCTATGCGACATGTTTGCAAATCCAGAGCCGGTCTTAATACTATTTACCAACGTAAGTAGAATATGTAGTAAAAATTTTTAAATAAATAGTTTTTATAATATTCAAAATTATTGTTTAACTGAAATTATTGTTACATATATGTTAATGATTATTATATTAAATCATTTAGATTTTTAGGATTCTTTAACACTTCTACTTTATTGCTTAAATATTTAATTTACTCGTATTTTATTTTCTACCTACCTAAATTATATTTTAGCCATGGTTAATTTCATGGTAGAAAACGCTGCATTTAGTTTTAGTTGTTAAATGTACGTATAGTTTCTTATTCTATATTCGTATATTCTATACGTATATTTCTCTTTTAAACGATATATATATATCTCTTTTTTATATTTGCTACCTCATAACTCTTTTTTTTTATCCAGATTTATTAGATATAAAATGCTTTTCCTCCAGATTGGTGCTACAGAAATTTTATTAAAATCGATTCAATAGTTTAGTTATTTAAATCAAAAGATTAGATTTTGACATGTTTGAAGCCGCTTTTTTGTGGAATTCAATTTAATTATTACACATGTGTAGGTACTAGGTGAATAAGTGGCGCTGACATGAAGAAAACTACATGGCTGTATTACATCTTTTCGTATGTAAAATCTGGTATAATTTTGGTAGAAATTCACTTAAGTAAAGTTTATAAAACAGGTGCCAATCAAGTCTTTATTTCGACTGTTATATTTCTTTTACATCGATACGATTTGTGTACCAATAGGGACAAGTAGTTTTAAATACATTAATTTTTATTATATAATATTACAGTGGATGAACAATGGAAAATTATAACAAATATATGGAACGAATACATATATTTATTTCTATATAAATATTTATTAACCGTCATTAAAATGTTTTGTTCTAAATTTAAAACATGTATAACATGAATTACACACTTGATTAGTTCTAATAAGCTCTGATATTGAGATAAGAGATGGTTATCTCTCATAGCGGACGTATGATCGAGAATAATTCCAATTAATATGTAAATAAAAATCCTGCATGTTGACGAAATAAGTAAGTAATAAAATTTATAGATACAATCTCCTTTCAAATACCATTGAGCAACTAATCGTCCCAATAGTGCGATCTGTCAATGAGTGATGTTCGTGTTATATTTGTTACCTGCCCCTGTTTCGACTACACTGGCGAGGCACCAGTGAAAAATGATAGGTGAGGATGAATCCGGTCAGATGGCCCATCGTGCGTCGTGACGAATCCATCAATAATTAACTACGATCGTTTTCAGAAGGATCCTTGTTTACCTGAAAAGATATATTACTAGCAATGGCGCTGTTAGTTACATACTTTTTTATACCACGTAGGTGGCGAATAAGCATACGGCCTGTCTGATGATAAACGATCACTATAGCCTATGGACGCCTGCAACATTAGGGATGTCACTTATCTGCCGGTCTACTGGTGAATTAAATGAGATCAAATGTTACCTTTCTCACCACAAACTTTTTATAGGGAGAGCTTATAATTCTAAATCTTCGCTTTTCCATACGATTTATCGAACATTTTCTTTCATAAAAATGTTGTCTTGACAAATATAAATAACAACAACAACAAAAAGAATTAGTCAAATAGGTGTAGCCATTTTGAACTGATGTTTTTCCAAACATTCGACGATTGTTTTTTATTAACATAGAGAGCGTTGATTGCATTTAAATAAAACTGCGTAATTACCTACGTACGATTTTTTATTTGATCGCGACATTTAGAACATTCTACTATGCAGGATAATGCCAAAGTTATTAATACTTTAATTTAATTTAATCACATATATACAAATGTTATCAAAAACATCAAACAATTTTATAGATATGCATTTTTTATATAGCCTTGAATGGAAAACGAACTGACGGTCCTCCTGATGGAATGATTGCCATCGCATATAGATTTGAACAGGACAATCTATTGTGTACTAGCACCATATAGACATATCGTGGCATCCATGATGTCTCTCTGGCGTTACCATTCTTGAGAACTCAATTATTTTGTCTCTGTACCCTGTAATTTCACTGTACAAACCGAAACAGTTTTGGGAGCATAGCTGCTTCATGACAGATACACCGTACTCATGCAAATGACTTGCACAGTCTGACTTTGACATGTCTATTTTATACTTTAAAAATCTAAACTACTATAGTTATTATCTATGGAAATACTACCATAACTCATTTTTATAATACAATTCTTTTTGTTTTTCCATTTTATACAACTATGGTAGCAAACAAGCGTACGGTCCATCTGATGGTGAACGGGGTTATCCTAGCCTATAGGCGCCTGTAACACTAGCGACGTAACGTGCACGTTGCCGAACCTTAAGAGACCTTAATATGCCCTTTTTGAAGAACCCCAATCTGTAGTCTCTAGGGAAAGTTTCGGCAGGAAGATCTTTCCACAACTTGAGTGTTCATGGGAGGAAGACCCTCAGAAACCGCACTGTGTCCCGTAAAACACTCCTACAACACAAAGAAAGTGTATGTCTAATAATTGTAAATGTATAGTAATAACCGGTAGTAAACTTAGAAAAAAATAGCTAACCCGCTAATATTGTTATGCCTCTACTATGTTATCTCTCGAGGTGGAGGAAACAATTATAACACACACATACATATATAAAATTTCAATCGATATGCTCAATCGAATTCGGAGATTAACAAGAACGAACTTAATGAATAAATTAATGTATTGTATTATATTATCTGTGCAATGGGAAAAACATTATCTGTCTTACCACCATCCATCTTCTTATCCTTATCGCAATTATTGTTTGAGGTCGGCGTAATATGTTTTTATCCATATTACAAAAAGATTTGGCTTATAGTTTTACGACCGGCCGCCTGACTGACGTCAACCCTCTTTGGGAAACGGGATTTTTTCTGTCTTACCACAAAAAAGTTAAACTTGCGATAGCCCATCTGTTTAATACATATTTTTGTCTGTATAAAAGCAAATGTTTTTTAAAAGGTATTTAAAGTAATAAATTGTATTTATATAGTTTATACATTTTGGTACATATAAACTAAACATTTTGACACCGACTAATCGCTTAGACAGTTTTGTTAAACTCTGTTTAGATAGACTGTGTTTATCTTACCGCAAAAATAATTTAACTTTTTGTAAGACATGTCGCATAGTCCAAAAAGGTTAACGCAACATCGTGTTAAACAAATTATGCAGGCATTTCAAAATTAGATACGTATAGGTAATTTCAAATTTTCGCGTTGTGGGACAAATATTTTCAGTACACTATACAATGTGAAGTTGGCTGAAGAAACAGTGCGAGTTGCCAGTTGCTTACTTCAGTCCTGTTATGACCACCACACGGTGCAATCCACGTTAAAACGTTAGCAATATAATTAAACATTGTGTCCTACAAAAAACTTCTTAAAAAGGCGACTTCAATTATCGTCAAACCAGTTATTGTGATATAAAAATTAGACTTAAGAATCAACATTAACAAAATTTCTATGTTTTTTCTTTTTCTATGTCTATATTCTTTCAGATGAAAAAAAGAAAATTTTCATATCGATTTAGATTTAAGGAGTTATGAGATAACAAATATAAAAAAAAACAAACTGAGAAACTCCTTCTTTTTGAAGTTGGTTACAAAATCAAGCATGTAAGTACTATTTACTTGCAATTGCCTCGTGGTAAGTCCCGATAGTGTATTTAAAATAGGTATGTACTTTTGGGTTATTGATTGAAGAATAATAATTTAAAACAACAGAGTCCAGTAATAAAATAATTTCTTTTTATTAATTTATATTATACACATTACAATTATATTTACAATTAGATCATATGTGGTCATTACAATATTAGAGTATTCACTTGCACCTATATTTTCCTACAACAAGGTAAGGCACCTCACGGAAGCTTCATTAAACGGCCAATTTCTGGCAATGGTCGAAAAGTGACATTAAAATATTGTACTTTATTATTAATGGAATAAATAGAGGAAGAGATTTTGGATCCAATAAATTCATTTACATAATAATACTAATAATTATAATAATTTATTTACAATAATACAATTTATAAATTTTACACATAAACTCATAAATAGACATCATAGACGCGCATTTCATTATAATAAAAAAAAAATATTATTCACATTAAATATAATGTTATTATAGATTTCGACCATAAATAAAATTCAATGCGAGTTACAAAAAAAAAAACAGTAAAAAAGTATGTAATAAACAAATAAAGTACACTAAAAATCAGATACATGGACTAGGCGTTACTCACATTGAATTTTATTTTCAGAAATCGCCACAGCATTATATATTTACTTTACATCAATAGGTAACAACTTAACATTTAAGTACTATATTTACAAACGAATTATATTAATAATTTACACAAGAAAAAAAAAAGGAAATGCATGCAGATATAAAAATACATTGGTACTTGGATAAACAATTAGAAATAATATCTATCTACTTACAAACAATGTGCCTATAAAGTGATTTTTATTAAATTCAACTCATTATTTCGTCATAGTCGTAGAATACTGACGGATCTGACAAAGATTACGTATAAAGATCCGTCAGTATTCTACGACTATGACGATATGTTCTATTCTGATACAAATTTATTTGCGTGTCAGTTTCCATTTAAATCATAGGTTATATTATTGTCACCAAGTTAATCTCAGATATGACCAATAATGTGCACGAATTCTAATTCCTTTTTAGCTATTTCCAAGTAATCAATAAATTTTATTAATATATTTGAATAAAAAAAAATCTGTACAACATTGTATAAATTACTATTTTAATTAATTAATTGTCACATCTGAGATGAAAATTAAGATGTTAAAAATTGTCTTTACATATGTTTACAGAACGATTTTAATAGTCATACGAGTATATATATATATATATATATATATATATATATATATATATATATATATATATATATATGACACTATTAACTGTTGTACAGGATATGAAACTTGCTTAAAAATAACTTGTAGAATAATAAAGTGTTATATGAATAAGCACAATCAGAAACCGAAGCAACGGTACGTTCACCACTAAACAGTTATTTACATTTTCACAATTGGCATTTTGTCTAAAATGTTCTCTAATTTCGTTATATTTATAAACTTTTTAAAACACCGTGCCATTAGAAACAGTTCCTTATATAAATATTATTCTAAAACCATTGTTTAATTGACTTCAAATGGCAGAGGTGATAGTACGTTTCATATCCTTATTTTTAAGACACTTAAGACATATTACAATGTTCACGTACATTGGTAACTTAAATTATGATACGCTTTAATTGTATACAATATTAATTTAATAAAATGGGGTACATTTACAAGATATAAAAGGAACACAAAGCACTTAAAAATGTAATAAACATTTAAATATACATAGTGGTAGATTTGGTTTATACGCGGGCGCGCCGTGAGTATGACGGCAGAAATGTAAAAATTTGAGATCAGTCAATAAAGAAGATTCACCTTTGGGACACTTTTACCGTCAACATTAAATTTAACATTACACTATACCTTTCAAAACAATATCTGTAACAATCGTAGATTTAATTCTCACTCGTATATTTTTTTATATTATTATAGTTTAATAAAGCCCTATGTTAAAATTTTATTACATCTACTTAAAAAATGTACAATTTATTATTTTTGTTAGTAAAAATAATAAGTAATAAATTATACAAAATTATTAAATATATAAATTATTTTATTGTAGTATTACTTTTTGTGTTTACCATATTTTTATTTTGTTTAATTTCGAGAGGTAAGTCATAATCAAATAAGGTAAGAAAAAAAAATTATAGAAACGATTACAGTAAATTTATATTACAGTAGTTATTTTGACATATTTTTTAAACAACCTTACGCTTTAATAATGATGGCGTTATAACAAAAGAGTTTTAAATTGAAATGAAAATTAAAAAACATTTATTTAATTTTTGTTTTAATTAAATGAAAATGTAAACGAAATTTTTGCTCAATTATTTCTTTGTATTAGCTCGTTATATTAATAAAAAAAAAATTAAAATTACATTTCACCTCAATTATAAGTCTTACAAGTGTCATACAACCCATTTCTACTTAATCTGAAATATTCTATTAAAAAATTTGCATAATAAATGATTACATTATGATGAAAAAAATTAGGCAAAAGTGTCCCATTAAATATTTGCTGAAACTTCAAAATTCAGTCAAGTACCATCATCGATTTGCTCACTTTTAAAGTATACTCAACAAGCGATGATATAATATTATATATAGACCATAATTATATGAATTGTATCGTATTACTATTTTTTATTTATTAACAAACATGATTGTATGTTATGTGTACACAGTAAACAGTTTTTGTGTAAATAACAAATGTGATATTGTCGCTTTAAAGCGAAGTCAACAGATATTGAAGAAACTAAACGCAAACGGCATTTGTGATTACCATTATTTTTGGCAAATAATTAACTTAAACGAAAACAAAAATAATTTATGGGTTAATTTTTATGGTATCTAAATATTTTAGAATTAAAAAAAAAATCAATAGTTGAAATAGATTTAGAATTATAGCCAGATCATACACAGCCAAATTTAGATGTTTTATAATTGTTTATAAATAAAAAAAAAGAATATCATTTTTCTAATATGAACAAAAAACGTACACATTGGTATTTTACATATATACATACATATCTGTCACGCCTGTCTCCCATTAGGGTAGGCAGAAACAATGGAACGCCAAATGCTATAATATTTGTATAGTACGGCATGGCATTGGCATGGTATTTTATGTTTGTAATATAAAATATTATTTGAGTTTAATTTTAAGAATGTAGATAAATCACAAGACAAGATGGTGGCGCTTAGTCCAATAATGTATGGAATATAAATATTATATTGAAGCTTGATAAGTTTGTTTGCAGCAAACCGCCAGCGCCACACCACGGCGCAGCCCGCTAAAGAGATTACAGGTAATCAGTCTACCGTTGGATATCACAGAATTGTGGTGTGTCAACCAGCTGCGCCCTCTCCACGGCGACCACGCAACCACCCGGAGCTACCAGGAGCGGTGCCGATGGTGTTCCCGCCCATACTTTTTTCACGTCTTCCGTATTATTTTGCGCCAATGGTGGCATATAACCACCCCTGAAATTGAAATAAAACAGTTTTGAATGCAACTTGTAATAATACGGTACAGTTTGTTTGTTTATTTGTTTGTTAAAACGCGCTAATCTCTTGTACTACCAGCTGGATTTTTATTTTTTCATGGGTGAAAATGAAATAGTGATCTCGCCTGCGCTATCGGTGTACACTGGCGGAGCACCAATGCGAGATGATAGGTGAGGACGAATGCATGTCAGTTGGCCCATCATGACGAATGCAACAGTAACGACGATAGTTGCCAGGGGGAATATATATTGCTAACAACGGGGCAGTTAGACTCCGTTACTAACAATCCATTCTAACTCTATTCCTTGAAGAAAATCACCACGATATATGTCCACGGGTGAAGCCGTGGGATATAAGATGAGTTTTTTTTTTTTTTTTTAATAATCCATGCATGTATAAGAATCATAGACAATTCTTTTTTTCTATGTAAGAACAATTTTTTTTTAATAGGTATATTTACTATCACATTTTTTTAGGGGTATCATAAGTTCATTCACCGGTCGTATTATAATATAGATAATACTTATAAAGCGGCATAGATAAAAAATGTATATATCAGTAGAACATTTAATGACTTTTATAAGGCACTTTCGGGAAAAAAAAATTCTCATTATCCTATGTTATTGAACATTACATATTACAACAATATTTACATTGATTTAAATATATAAATAATTAACAGTATAATACTGTCGTCATTATTATCTTTTCAGCCATTATCTGTCCATTGCTAGACATAGGCCACCCCCATAGACTGCCATAAGGAACGGTCTTGAGTTATCTGCATCCACTGACCTCCTGCAACGCATTTGTGGACGATCCTTCACTCTATAGTGAGGGGTCGTCCTACACTGCGTTTGCCCATACACTTGCCACTCAAAAACCCTTCTTCCAAGTATTATACCGTACTATACTAGTATTAATATATATATAGCCATTATATTCAGAGGACTACAGAGTTATGTTACTTGGAATGGCAAAATTTGATGTAAAGTTTAACACTTTACATCAAATTTCGCCTATGGAGGGAAAGAGTTTGTTGTTTGCAGTGGGGAATAACAGTTTCACGGCTAGCAATAGATCTAATTAGATCGACCTCCATTCGGTTCCTCAGGAAACCACCGTCGTTATTTATTATTGCTCAATTCGTCAGGATAGGCCAACGGTCTTGCTTCGTCCTCGCCTACCATTTCTCACTACTGTTCCAGCCAGTGTATACCGAGATTGCTTTTTCATATACCTATTAAAAAATCCTCGCCTATTTACAAGAATATAGATATAATATACTATGACACTTATAATACCTACTCCGTTATGAATTCTAACTAACAATAAACAGTTTGAGGTAATTTAAGAAGATAAAATCGTGTAACTCCCTACAATATCCGTATATTTTGCACGCCTCGACCGTTTGGCTTTGGGGGCCTATTTTCAGTCCTATTTTAGAAATAACAGTAGTTAACCTAAAGACGGAGGTTTGCGAATGGCACAGGAATGAATTCGAATGCGGTTGACCACACACTACTAAGGTAGCCATTTGATTCGCATGGTGGATCAAGGTCAACGACGCTTTCCGTGAAGAAAGTAGACCATGTCGAATTGTTGCTATGATATATACGACTCCTATTATGGACTATCTATTTCAAGTTGTTATTATGTCGTTCCTTATGGCAGTTTATGGGAGGCCTATGTTCAGCAGTGGACACAGATAACGGATATGATGGTAATTACTTCAGATGCCTTTGCCCATCCCTGAATAGTTAGGTTCAATAGTTCTTCTTCAAAGATTGTTAGAAATGGTTTTGAGTCACCTGAATCCTTAACTCCCTGCAAACGTATTCGAGGACGTTATTTCGTCAACGTTGGGTCTATTTCGCATTTGTCTGAATGGGGTTTCCACTTGAGTACCTATCTAATCGATAATATTTGAGCTAAATGGCTAAGCTCATTGCCATTTTGACTTAGATATGTTTCGAGATGTATCGGTTAATTTAGTACTTCTGATATTCTCTCATTTTGCGTTTTATCACGCAGCGAATCTCCTAAAAGCTTGTAAAGATGTTTGGAGATTTACTATTAATTTATATATTCCTAGATTTATATATAGGATACTTGCGTACTAATTCATACGGAGATAGCTGCAGGGTAGAGTTAGCTAATAATGAATAGCAGGGAATAACATACCTAAGTTTTCTATCAGCATGCAGCAAAGCGTCAGCTTTTAGCAGACGTACGGCAACAGCGACCAGCAGGAAGAGTATCAGAGCGCCACAGACGGGAACTGCTATGGTAGCGGCTTTGAACCACACCTCTCCATTGTAGTTGGCGCCACGTTCACTTTCTACTGTGTTGCCATCTGGAAAAAATGAATACAGTTATTTTATATGGGTTTTGTAAAATATATACTACTATGGAATAGGATTCTATAAATCAGTGTGGTTCCGGCATAGAATAGGCAACCCCTTCTCTTAAAATATCTTTAAAGCCTAACTGCGGTTGCCAATCCGCCTGTCAAGAGTGGCAACTACTAGCAAAACCCTTTAAGGGGGAGGCTTATGTTCAGCAGTGGACAGTTAAAGGCTGATATGATGATGATGATGGAATAGGATATTAAATCTTATTCTAATACAAAATACATTGTTAGAGATAGACATTTTTAATAATGAATAAGTAACACAATAACACCGTATGGTCCCGACATAGAATGGTCCACTATTTCCTTTTCTGTGGGTAAAAGGCTGTGGGTAATAGTGCGTAAAAGGCTTAGTCGCCTAATGGTCAAGAGATTGACAGCAGCGTCCCTCTTAAAACATCACCAAAAACTTACTACGGTTGCCAATCCGCCTGCCAAGTTTGGCAACTACTGGCAAAATCTCCTTATGGGAGAGGCCTATGTTCAGCAGTGGACAGTTAACGGTTCATATGACGATGATAGCAATAATATCAATCACCAGTTCCTCTAGAACTAAAATTGTGTTATGGGAAGTCAACCATATAGAATGGTCTTATTTAAGTATGATCAAATCTCATAACACCAGTGAATGAGGAAGAAAAGAGTTGTTAGTAACGGGGTCTAACAGCACCATTACTCTATCAGGTCGACCTCCACGCAGTTCCCCCTGGAAACCATTCGTGGTTAATCCTTGTGGAATTCTTAATGATGGGTTAATTGACTTGCTTCTATCTACACCTATCATCACTCACTGGTACCTCGCCAGCGTATACCGATAGCGCAAGGCGGGGGTTATCATTCAATTTTCACCCATCTAAAAATAAATCATCAATAACTTCAGATACAATCTTTATAAATTGATAAATGATCTTGACTAGATTAAAAACTTATGTTTAGATAAAACGCAAGACTTTTTTCTCTTACAGTGGGTTGATAACGTCTACAAGGTACAAATCTGATAAGTTACCAATCGTAAATTTCCATACTTCCTAGATGCAGTTGGGTATATAAATCTAACATACTCTAATGTCTATATGACCTATAACACGCGATTCAATTCCCAGAAAGAGCACTGGTCTCGTATGAAATAGTACCAGGAAAACGTACTACCAACTGCATAGGCGTTTAGTGAATTTTATCGGAAGGGCCAATGGGTATAGGGTATCATAATGGCGTGATCGAAATTTATTACATTTCATTGTAAGTTTATCGAGGCGAATAACTGGAACGAATATGTTAGCAAATGTATGTGATTGTAATTTGATCTTAAGGAATAAACTAAGTGATCAACGCGTTATTGAAACTGCAGAGTCTAGGGACACGAAATTTTTGACAATCTTTTTCCAAAACGTTTCTATCACGTTTTAGCGAGTCAGCATATTCAGTGCCCTATCATTACAGTCAGCAGTAAGCTTTAGGAAATTATGCAAGTACAACAAAATGTTTGCCTGATGGAGCTAAGGACGAGACTGGAAATGGTGTAGAACGAAAGTGAATGGAACATTCACAAGACATATTAAGTCTTTGGTACTCGGTTTTCTGTTTGGTACTCAGTATCTTGGCGTGATGATCGAGAAATTGTTACAACAATAAAGTATTAATTACTAGATAAAGTATTATTCTGCTACAATTTCTAAGTTTGTAGAATAATAAACCTAAATACACAAGGTTAGAGTCTTAAATTTATTAACAATACAACAATAATAATAATTTTTATAGTGCTGTTGTAAATATTTAGTTTATAAACTCAATTAAAATTATTATACAAAATTATATCTCTTTTAGGGATCTGAATTACCCAGTACATTACCATAAAAGGTTATACCGAAATCAGATTCAGCGCGATTAATCTTCCTGCATCGAGTATAAATCTAAAACCGGTTGAGAAAGCACAGGACTTTGTTAGTGAAGCAATTAAGACAAAAACTAATCGCGCATATAATGCGGCATTAAATTGCATTAGAAGTACCACAACGTTGATATAATTGAAAGATAAATACATAATGTACATAGGTACATAGAGTAGGCAGAAGGAAAACACTGCTAGTCTCAGATCTAAGGTTTTGCTGAACACACGTATCTTCATGTTTTATTTGTGTCATGGGCAACATAGTTTGGTTTCACTGGCATGTTCATAGTTTGTATGTACAGGATATACGAGGTTTGTCCGGAAAGTACGTATAAAAGTTTTTTAAAAATTTTATTTTACAATTATTCAGGTAAATCAATTTTATCATTTCAAATTTAATCCCCCTGTGACATAATTACTTGTAACGCCGTTTCCACTGTGAGAAGGCTTGAAAGTCCTCTGGTTGTAGGTTTCTCAGCTGCCCCGTCGTAGCTTTTTTTATCTCATTTATGTCCCCCAAATGCCGAGAAGTACCAATTTGGTTTTTGGGAACAAGAAGAAGTCACACGGGGCCAAATCCGGCGAATAGGGGGGTGTTCGGTCACCGTAATGGAATTTTTACTCAAAAACTCACGGACAACAAGAGAGGTGTGGGCAGGGGCATTGTCGTGGTGAAGAATCCAACGCCCCTCTCGCGCCAATTCTGGACGAACTCGTGCCACACGAGCTTTGAGGCGTCTGAGCACATCGACGTAGAATTTTCCATCAACTGTCTGGCCTGGAGGGACGAATTCGTCGGAATGTGAAGTGGAAGGACGTCCTGAACGTGGGTCATCTTGAACGCGTTCTCGGCCCTCTCTGAATCTTTTTAGCCACTTGTGGACACTCTCTCTCTCTCTCACAGCATCATCCCCATTGTTCTGAGATCGGCAAAAATTTCACGGCCATTCTTGCCGAGTTTCGAGAGAAACTTGATTACGACGCGCTGCTCTTCAACGGAAGCGGGCTCCATGCCGACGGGGTTTCGTTAAGATTATATATTTTTCACAGATGGCGTGACAAATATGCACCGCACGGCGGTCAGACCAGAACTGAAGCATTGTTAGGGACATAAGGAAGGGGTCCTGCGCTTACCTGTGTCCCCACTCCTCTTTCTCGCATTCCAGAACACTTTTATACGAACTTTCCGGACAGACCTCGTATATTATTAGCAACTGGTAACCGTCGCCGGCACCAACTTCCATAAGATGAGAAATCAGCTAAATATTTGTCATTTAAATTTAATTGGTATTATATAAAATGCTACAGAATTACAACTATTGTCTAGTTCTCTAGAGATCCTGTATTCTAAGAAGAAAATAAAAAGAGAATACAAGATGAATTTGACTATAGGACTATCACCATAGATTTTGGGAAGAACTGCGCACAAAACAAATATTGGAGAAAAGAACTAATTAGGGGCTCTACCATGAAAGGTAATTCCGAATTTTCGGACTCAATTTCGAGTTTCCGTTCATATCAAAATCGGCTCAGTAAATAGAGCTTAATATTTTGTTTGTACTAAATCCTAACATAAAAATTCAAAGGAACAATATTTTAACTTCAAATTTGTGTTTCGTTGGTCTCGAAATTTTGGAAAACATTTCATCACTCTCTCTCTCTCTCTCTCTGCTTATTCTTTATTAGTCTAATTCCATTTTATCAACCAGACAACGTACATTTCTGGATACAATATCACATACTAAAATTTTCGTAATCCGCTATTTAATCTAATAAATATGCATCAATGATCAGCGTAAATATAATATATATTTTGGTCTAATAGTGCAATGTTTATCCGATATACGAAATTACGAAATATGCAGAAGTGGTAGTGTAAGAGTTGTAATAGTCCTCATGGGAGGTACATTATGTGAGTAGTCATTTGTCTCCGAAAACTTTATTGACACTTTACAGATCAAAATAGTGACGCAAAAAATATGCAAGCCTTTAGTGTCTAAGGAGCTTTACATAAATCTCCGTCATAAACAAATGGAATTTCAAATATTCCTATTATTCGAAAAGGATATAAAATTGAATTTACTAAACTCAATATTGAACATTATATTATTATACGTTTTAGAACACCAAGTAAACAGCGTGAGTAATGGTACTGACTTAGATAATTCAAACTCCACCGACGATAATCGTTCTGCCCGCGGCTGGAACATTTTCTATTGCGATGTGCAATTGTTTTAACATATTCCACATTATTCCTTTGTTAGAATTAACTCCGCCGTATTATAGCAAAATGAACTCTACATCGTTGGTGATAACGAAACAATTGACTAGTTCCAAGTGTTTGCTATTAATCGACCGATATAAATAGCAGGGAACCTGTTCCAAGCGCCGTGTATCCCGGAGTAATTTATCTGTGTATTTAATATACGGGAATTGCTGTGGAAGCCAGCGTTGCAGTTTTCTGGATTTATTTATTGTAGGTATTATGTTGAAATTCGATTGGCTTAGAGCCGAGTTGAATGCACTAACCGTTAACGATGTGGAGGGTAAGCCGCGATATAATGTGATAGTTATTGATACAAGTAATAAATTCGATAATAAAACATAGGTATTTGGTTAACCTTAGTTGTATGTTTTAATATTAGATTATATTGATATAGCATCGAGTCTCAAAAACGGGTCAACTTTTTGTCCGCTAATTGTCAAATTAGCTGACTTGTTTTTTTATCAGTGTTCTATATACTTATGCGCATAATGTAATATCTATCTATCTATATTTAGTTATTTAATAAATAAAATGAGTTTTTACACATTAAAAAGATGCAAAAATTATAAGAAAAGGAGGTTCTCAATTCGATTACTATTTTTATGTTTGTATGACCCCGTCATTAATGACCTAAAACAATATGCTATCAGATTATGTAGTTCTATAGAAATTTTATCAAACAAGTTTAGTTTTAAATAAAAAAAAAAAGGTTTTGCCACGATTGGAGTTTGTTTTTTTCGTGAAATACAACCTTATATGTACAAAATCTTAATTAAATAAAAATATTAAAATACATCACACAAACATAATACCGGTAAGACATGGTGTTTACAAGGAGTTATATGGATTTATGTCTATACTTTTACTACTATATTTGTATATGCATAATTAATATAAGTTAGTCAAATGTCTGCGTTTATAGTTTTATTGCGTTGCTAATTGGAACATATCTTTTCAGAGCAATAATAAAACGAGAAAGGTATATTAGCTCTATAAAGATGATTTTTACAATTTAAACAGTTAATTTCCTTTGATTCCAGTACAGGTTTTCTTTGAAAGATTGTATAAGAATGGTACTAAATTTGTATTCTTTTTTTTATATACAACTTAGAATGGCAAACAAGCTGACGGCCCACCTGATGGAAAGTGGTAACCGTCGCCTATAGACATGAGCAGTACCATGGATATAACAGAGTACACTGTTTCGCCCATGATACACCCCATGCATTGCCATTCCTGAGGACTCAGGTGTTATTCCTCTGTACCCAGTAAATTCACGCCATATCCCACCCTTCAAACCAAAACACAGCTATGCAAACACAACTGCTTCACGGTTGAAACACGAATGGGACAGAGGTACCCAAGCGATCGACTTTTGTACAAAGTCTCCCTCTGGTAATAATAAATTTTATCCTAGGATATAATAAATTTTAATGATAAAGGTAGGAAACTCAAAGTAATTATATATTATTTGTGAACTCTACAGATTTATTTGTATTATATTATACCTTTTCATAACGATTTACTACGCGACAATTCTTAGTTTTATAGTAAATGTGAAAATGAGTTTGTTTTTTATCTTATAGCACCTTAACAGCTTAAAGGAAAGGGTGGCCCATTCTATGGCGGAACCACATGGGTATGAAGGATGGGATATCACAGTAAAATTATAAGATATGGAGGTGAAATACGATAGTCTTTAGGAATAGCAATACATAAGGGGATAATATGGGTATTACAGTATATACTGCGATATATACGGAGCTGTCTATATATGGGCAACAGTTACAGTTTTTCATAAGCTAGGCCGCCAGCTTTCTTGCCATTCTAAATATCATAAACCCCGTCCTTCCTTTTCCGTGGATGTCGTTTAATGGTCAAGGGATAGGCAGCAGCGTCTCTGTTAAAACAACATCAAAGCCAAACTGCTGTTGCCAATCCGCCTGCCAAGCCTGGCAACTACTGACAAAACCCTCCAAAGGGGAGGCCTATATTAAGCAATGGAGGGTTAACGGCTGATATGATGATAATCGCTCAAAGAACCGACAACCGATGAGGAAGAAAGGTTCTGGTGGCGACCGCGTACGGGTAAACGCAGTGTAGGAGCACACCCGACTAGATGGAGTGACGATCTGAAATGCATTGCCGCGAGTCAGTTGATGCAGGTGGCTCAGGACCGTTCCTTATGAAAGTCTATTAGGGAACGCTTATGTCCAGCAGTGGACGGATAATGGCTGAAATGATGATGATGATAATACAATAAAGTGTCATACAAAAAATTATTAAGTCGAAATAAGTAGTCACAGCACTAGCATGTTAGGCTTAGTTTACGCTATACGCTTAGATTACGCACGCGTATTACCACACAAGGTAAATGCACCTTATCGCCACAATGTATCATTACGCGTACCTTAATTGGCCGAGGCGCTGGGTGTCCGCGACGCATATTTACGGCTTATGGATGGCGAATTAGAACGTGTTCATGTTAATGAGCGGAGCGGTAATGGTGCGACCGTCGCTCTATGAAATGTTGCAATTTTTATTTATAGATGCGATTTATCATAAAAGTCGCTAAACAACTATAATATGTTAGCGATCAACAACTCTTCAGCATCAGTAGCTTATATTTTTATAAGTTTGTTCTTTTTTTAAATTTTAAATTCTAAATGGTTTTATCACTTTACAAATTCTATTGGCGACTTCTTACGCGTGCCGATTGAACGGGATAATTAAAAGTCCATGTCCTTTTTCATCTTAATTAGTACTATCAATTCATGACAATTGAGCCGTTCATGCCCCAAATGGCAACAAACTTTCATATAATATATACCCGGGGCTTCACTCGCGTGAATCTGTATATAAAGTAACCTATATGTTATATTAGGATATAACCTATCCAACTTTCATTCAATTACATTCAGTAGTTTTTGTGTGAAAGAGTAACGAACATCGTTGCAAATTTTCGCATATATAATATCAACTAATATTTGTAAGGATTCTATTTTGAATAATATTTTAATTATCTAATAATATTTTTATTATTATTAATTTAATAATCATAATATTTTAATTACCTACTTCAAAGGGGGGGGGGGGATCCATTTCGATAAATCCAATTGTATTCTTTTGTTTGTGTAACGATTATTATCAACTACTATTAAGTTATCACTGATAACGACTTTTTCTACCAAAAATCTTAACTCTTTAATTTTTATTACAGCTATCTGCTTTTCAACGACAAAATAAACGGTACATATTCAAGATTTGTACGTGCTCCTGATTATCATATAATCTCGGCGAGAAATCAACCATCTAACTAAGCCTTTACGAGAATGGCATTCAAGTAATTACGCATGTTACAGTCCCCTTAATTTGTTGTTCGAGAAAAATATAGACACAGTGTGCACTGGGCATAATGCGTAATTATCGCTTACTGCCTAGTGTGTGAGTCATAATTATTTATGTATAGAATAGATACGTAAATTATGACCATGTTTTAATTTTAAATAGCAACGTGTGGTATAAATATAAGAGAATAGCACTAAATATTATTATGGTGATATTGATGCGTAAACACTAAATACATTGATTTTACTTACTACATCTTTTATATATATAAATTCTGTCTTTTTTATTTTTTATAATCTTAGATTTAGTTGCTTTGAGTAGAGAAGGAACAAGATTCAAATGTGTCTACATTAAATATATATAGTAGACAAGTAGGTCTGCGTAATTTGTTTTTTTTTTTTAATGATTGAATTATTAAATGTTCAAATCGCAGGCGGGGTGTCTGCGCTATCTATATACGCTGGCAGGCAATGAGAGGTGATCAAAATGAGGATGAAAGTCAGTTAGTTGGTCTATCGTGACAAATTTAAAAAAAATTTACTATGGTGTTCTCCAAGGGGAACCGCGCGGAGGTCGACCCGACAGGGTATATCGCTAACAATGCCCCTTCCCTATTTTGCGTTTTGGTCGGGTTAATTTAGAAAACGTACGAAATCGAGTAAATTTCTTGGTTTTAATCATCAGAGTTATTTATTCATATGTACTTTTTTTTTTATTATTTCAGCCGTTAACTGTTCACTGTTGGATATAAGCGTTCTCCATAAAGGGTAGTAGTTGCCACGCTTAGCAGGTGAGTTGGCAACCGCAGTTAGGCCTTTCAGGATATTTTAAGAGGGACCCTACTGCCCATCCCTTAGTCGCCTCTTACGACACCCACGGGAAAGGAAGGAGTGATCCATTCTATGCCGGGGCACAAACGGCGATATGTGCATTGTTTGCAAACAATTGGCGTAACGTTAGTGAAATGTCAGTTTGCTATTCACAGTAGTATAATTTTAGAAAAAATTACCTAAATCATTAGCCGTCATGTTGAGCCTGGCTCGTGCAATTGGACTGTCCTCATGATTGCACAGGTCTCGGAAGCAGCACAGTAACAAAGAGTGTCCCGCTGACGACGGCGTCCCACCAGGCGAGTTCTGGCACTGTGACAATGCCTCATTTTCTCTGTAAAAAAATAATAAAATAAAATTGTAATACATAATATATTTTTATTGTGTCGAATTTATAATTTCAATATAGTGGCACTATTCATATAGAAGGCGGGGGAAGGGATTATTAGTAATGGGGGTTAGAAATCCTCACTGTTTTTCTTTTTTATTAGTCAATTATAATGGAATGGTAACCCCGCCTGCGCTAACGGTATACGCTGGCGGGGCACCAGCGAGGGATGATAAGTGAGATTGAAAAGGCAGGTCAGTTAGCCCATCGTTATGAATACACCTGGAATTCAACACGATAGTTTCCAGGGGAGACCACGTGGACCTCCACGAGACCTGATAGCAATATACCCTATCTGCATTACTAACAATCCCTTCCCCCCGCAACCTCACTGTTAACCACGATGGTTTCCAGGAGGAACAGCAAAAAGGACGACCTAGGGTATATTCCTAACAATAGGGCTGTTAAAACCCATTACTAATAATCCCTATCCCCTTACGCTATCAGATTAACCTCCATACAGTTCCTCCTGGAAACTATTGAAGTACCTACTGGCCTGTTTTCATGCTCATCTATTAGATTCACTGGTGTCCAGTTACACTAGTTTACCAATAGCGCTAGCGGGGTTACCACTCCATTATTACTCATTAAAAAAATTACTCATTTTTACCAGTAAAACGATGAAGTGTTCTGATAACTGACAACAAAACTGTATTATTTAATATATACATTGCACATAAAACTTGGTGTAGTTTAACTTAATTTTTTTTTAAATCGGTTACCAAAGTCCTTATCTGATGGGACCGGGGCCATACATTGGGGTACTAATGAGCTGTAACGAAGATAGTTTATTTTTTAAGCAAAACTGTTCCCGTGAAAATTTCAAGAAGTTCTTTATTAATCCCACGCCATAAAGGGATCCTATGTTTAAAATTTCAAGTTTCTATCAGTGTGAACAAGTTTTTTTATAATTTTATATATATTCTTTTACTTTTACAATTTATTCATGAGAGAAGAGATAGTTTCTAGACCAATAACTCCATTGGCAGCAATGTATTCAGGTCAGGTCTTGGAAACTATAGTCAATTCTTAGTGCATTAGATACGATGAGCAGACTGACCAGTCTTCATTCACCTGTCATCCATCACTGGTAAAATAATCGCAAGATGAATTAAAAATAAATTTTCAAAATTAAAAAAAAAACTACTTATTATACTTGTAAAACTTTCTACCGCATGGTAGACAGTCAAGGCCTTTCACATTTGACCGGTTGTCCGTCCGCAAGGTCGTTTGGCAAGGCAGTTGAGTTGGAGATGTCTTCCCCATAAACTTTATTAATGACTATTATATTTCTATTTTGATAATATACTGTGACCGGTTTCAACGCGGCCTTGCCAAGCAGTATTAGTCCAAATGCGATTATATCAATATTTAATTTTATTGATTCGCTACGACGTTTTATAACGTTTATTTTATATTTTATTGTTCTATAGTTAAAGAAAGATCATAGTTTTTGTTATCTTTTTAAGATAAATATAAATAAATTGGAAGAAGGGGATTAATTGTATCGGGGTCTTTCAGTCCCATTGCTAACAATATACTCTGTTTATTCCCCTTGGAAACTATAGTCATAATGTTGGTGAAATCACCGTGATGGGCCAACTGATTTAATTCTTATATTCAAAGGTATTCTGCTAGGTTTATGCTATAGCACAGGCGAGTTGTCATTCAATTTTCTTACATTGAAATGAGATTTTCAATGAGACTCTGCTAATGCAAATTAGTATCTTAGTCTAATTATCACATTGTTACACATTAGAAATAAATTTCTAAACATCCAAACTTTCACATTTACTATTTTTTAATAAGATGAATAGGATAGCTATATACTACCAGAGGGAGACTTTGTACAAAAGTCGATTGCTTGGGTACCTCTGTCCCATCCGTTTCATCCGTGAAGCAGTTGTGTTTGCATTGCTGTGTTTCGGTTTGAAGGGTGGGATATGGCGTGAATTTACTGGGTACAGAGGAATAACACCTGAGTCCTCAGGAATGGCAACGCATGGGGGTATCATGGGCGAAACAGTATACTCTGTTATGTCCATGGTACTACTCATGTCTATAGGCGACGGTTACCACTTTCCATCAGGTGGGCCGTCAACTTGTTTGCCATTCTAAGTTTTATAAAAAAAAAATACTATAACACATAGTTAAGACTTAAACCACGATTAAATATATCTACTACAAGATATTATGCTTTAAACAGTTTAAGTTGTACGTGAGTGATTATACATCGAAAGATTAAAAGTAAAATTGCAATATCGTAGTAATTAACTAGATAATCTACTGATTGCAGATCTTCGTTTTTATTGGCACAAATTAATTTCAACACGCACAAAAGTTAATAGTGTTGGTGTAACAAAAAGTGGCCTCGTAAGGCACCTTTTCTACATTGGCGGCAACAAAAAGTCAATGTCTAATTTACTTGTAACATACTCGTAAACCGAGGATTATCGTGTGGTTTAGTTGACGGGAGATCGATTTTGGAATTTAAATTTGGAATTTTTTATGACTATGTATGTATGTCAATGCCTATATATGCAGAATAGACCTGTTTAGAATTACATTTTTAAATTTAGTATATCTTTTTTTATCATCATTATCATTATTTCAGCCATTATTCGTCCACTGCTGGATATAAGCCTATATTTTTTTATATATGACATTAACTTTATTATAATACATTTCTCTATCACAAGTGATCGTGTTCTTATTTTATATATTACAGTCCTATCTACATATGACTCGTTAGAACTCTATGTAATTTTGACTGTTACGGTAATAAGAAAGATTTTAATGATTAGGTCTCCGTAACAAAAAGGAGAATGTACTCTTTGTTCAACTATACATCGGCTAAAATATACCATTGTAATAGCGCTGTATTTCAACAACTATTGATGATATTGAATATAAATTAAAAATATTTTTAAAAATTGTCGATCCCCTGTTATTGACGAAAAAATGGAAAAAAAAATTTCTTTGCAAAAGAGTCGGAATTGAGGTTTCGAATTGTCAAAGTAGGCTTTAAGGATATTAATTATGATAGGGTTTCATTTTCACATTTTAACTCTTTTTTATTTTTATTTTTTTATCCGCATAGTTTTCAACTCTTTTTAGATTTTGATCTTATCTGGCAACTTTCAGATTAGTATCCTTTTATTTATAGGTAGAGAACCTTGCCTAGCAGCGGGTTGTAATGTTTCCTATATCTTAAATATCTTATACCCGCTGTCGCTTATGCGTCACACCATACCAAAACATTGCTATCAACGTGTACCATCGGATAAAGATTACAAGAGTTTCGCAAATGTTTAAATGCCAGCGGTATCGATGTTTGTTTTAGTGTAAACATTGTTTTTTTTTTTGTTCTGCTTTCGTCAATTGCATTGAAGAGTTCCGGGTTGTTACTCGAATATAACATATTAAAATGGGCCTTTTGTTTATTTTTTTTATGTGTGACTAGTTTTTACACACGATTTCGTTCACGTGATCGGAATATTAATTGATCGAGGTAAAAAGTAGCTCGTGTCCTTCTCTAGCCCAAATATCACGTGTCATCAATTTCATGATGACTGGTTGAGCCGTTAACAAGTAACAAACAAGCAAACAAACTTAGTTTTACATTAACAATATTCTGGAACATTTTCTTTCATTAGTACCATGCGACGTTCGAAAGAGCAATTTGTTTTTAACCGACTTCAAAAAGAAGTTCTCAATTCGGTTGTAATTTTTTTGTTTGTTTTTTTTTTTTATACAACTTAGAATGGCAAACAAGCTGACGTTTGTTACACCAACACTATTAACTTTTGTGCGTGTTGAAATTAATTTGTGCCAATAAAAACGAAGATCTGCAATCAGTAGATTATCTAGTTAATTACTACGATATTGCAATTTTACTTTTAATCTTTCGATGTATAATCACTCACGTACAACTTAAACTGTTTAAAGCATATTTATCTTGTAGTAGATATATTTAATCGTGGTTTAAGTCTTAACTATGTGTTATAGTATTCTTTTTTTATAAAACTTAGAATGGCAAACAAGTTGACGGCCCACCTGATGGAAAGTGGTAACCGTCGCCTATAGACATGAGTAGTACCATGGACATAACAGAGTATACTGTTTCGCCCATGATACCCCCCATGCCATTCTTGAGGACTCAGATGTTATTCCTCTGTACCCTGTAAATTCACGCCACATCCCACCCTTCAAACCGAAACACAGCCATGCAAACACAACTGCTTCACGGTATAAACACGAATGGGACAGAGGTACCCAAGCAATCGAGTTTTGTACAAAGTCTCCCTCTTACCTCTTATCCATCTGTAAGGATATATTAACAGATTGATCCTATAGAAGTTCTATTAAAATTGATTTAGTAGTTTAGTTTTTAAAACAAAATAACTGATTTTGCCACGACTGAAGTCAGTTTTTTTTTTTTTAGTGGAATAACTATAAATAATAATGTTTTTTTTTTTTAATACGAGATATTTATAGAAGAGGCAAAATGGTCAACGGACTGTCACTGTGAACATTCGAAATAATGTCCACATCGTACACAAAAGTTTAATATACATATAGAATACAAATTAGCTTACTAAAAGGCTTACTAGTTCTCAGTTCGGTTCTCACGGACGGACAACATTTACATAAACTTAATACACGTCCACATAATATTATATGAATATTGAATAGAAACAGTCTACGGCTAGATTCTTATTTTTAAACTACCTTTTGCCCGCAGCTTCGTATGTGTGCATTTTTGGAAGTAGGTAGATAGGTTTATTAAGATAATGCATTTTTTTTATACAACTTAGAATGGCAAACAAACTGACGGCCCACCTGATGGAAAGTGGTAACCGTCGCCTATAGTCATGAGCAGTATCATGGACATAACAGAGTATACTGTTTTGCCCATGATACCCTCCATGCGTTGCCATTCCTGAGAACTCAAGTGTTATTCCTGTGTACCTTGTAAATTCACGCCATATCCCACCCTTCAAACCGAAACACAGCCATGCAAACACAACTGCTTCACGATAGAAACACGAATGGGACAGAGGTATCCAAGCAATCGACTTTTGTACAAAGTCTTCCTCTGGTTCAGATGTTTAGAGAGACCTTCAAGGACATAACTGTGCAAATCGTACCCGATTTGATGCAGTAATTCTTGCGTGGACAGATGGAGAAAAATTCTAAAAATGATTGTTTCCGCTTCTATTGTTATTATTATGGGCTCATACATAAATTCTTATATATATTTTATATACAGACATCGCGCAGTTATAATTGTATTATATGTACATATATAATTAAATAGTGATATGTTTATCCAATTAAAATTGGCAAACAAGCTGACGGCCCACCTGATGGAAATCGTTAACCGTCACGGGTAGACCAGAAACATAGTCATCACGGTATATACTGCTTCACCCATAACACCCTTAATGTGTTGCGATACCTGAGAACTAAGATGTTATGCCTCCGTACTTTGTAATTTGCAACTTTCAATACCACAATTGCACTCATAGCTGTGTAAGGACAGCTGTTTTTTGACAGAAACATGAGTGGGACAGAGGTACCCATAACGAGGAATTATGTACAGTCACTCTCTGGTAATATTTTGTAAGTGAACAAAGTTTCCTCGTCTTAAGGCTTTTAAGTCATACAGAGATAAACCTCGAAGTACATTTTAGTTAGATAATAATGAAAGATCTAAAATTATATGTCACAAAGCACATATATTAAAGTATATTTATTATATATTAAAGTATTTTAAATATGTATATTAAAAGGCCGGCAGCATACCTATAATATCTATCAATGGTGTTGCGGGTGCTCATGGGCGGCGGTAGTCACTAACTATCAGGTGAGCCGTATGTTTGCCCCGTGTGTTATAAAAAAATACGGTTTACGCAAATATAAGAAGTTTCTTCAGGGTCGGCAACTCACGCGTATTGCAGGCTTCATAGGCTACGGTAAACGCTTCTGCATAAAGCATTTTCCAGGCGTTAACAAAAAAGGCTTGTTTGCCACCTTAGTGGTATAAAAAAATATAAATTTTATTTGCGGACAATATGTCTCTCATCTGCGCAGACTATGAAGAATATTAATACTTGGCAAATTCGTAAGTTCATTGACATGACACTGTGAAATGACATCAGATTTAATGGATTAACTGTATAGAAATTTATTTCCAGGGATAACACATTGACGTTGAATTAATAAGCTAATATAGATGTAGCAGGTTTTGCATTAGCAATTAAACAGTCATGTTTTTATATACATTTTAAAAATGTGACTAAGTTTAGTGATAAATTAAAGGTGCAAATTGTGTGGTGAATTTTGAGATGTATAATAGATATTACCAATTTACAATGTGTAAATACAAGTTGTAGGTAATAATAAATAGTTTTTATTTTTGGAAATAAACAAAAAAATAACGACTTCAATCATGAAAAAAAAAATGAACTAGTAATTTAAATGTTCTAATTTTAAAACGAATAAAATGAATCGATGGATGATGTGAAATTTCGCAAATCGATCCCATATTACGAGTTGTATATTTATTTAGTATATTTACGAGAGTATGTATATTTACTATTTAAGATTGTGTTCCACAAAATAAAACCGATTTCATTTAGGACAAAACCAGTTATTTCAAAACTAGATACTACTACTAAACCGATTTTGATAAAATTTCTATGAAACCAATTTGTAAGGATATTATTTCAGATAAAAAAGACTTTGCCAAGATTATAATTTTATATTTTAATATTAAAACTTTGGTTTATAATAATAACAATTAAAACTTAGTTAAACAAAATTGGTATTTCTTAAGTTTTTTTAGATTTGTATTATTTACCAAAAAAACTGAGTTCTCTTGATATTTTCTATTAAGTGTATACTTTTAAGTTATTTAGACAAATATTTAAATCTTAAATTATTCTTATTCCCTTATTTTCAATATTTAACATCATTTGCTATGTAAATCATTCAGGTTTACTGTTTATTCAAATTGACAACTAATGATTTATAATCGATTTATTAGTATTACAATAATCGCGTTTTCTCATGGGAACCGTTGTCGATGGTCTACGATATGCGATAAAGAATTCAAATGCCGATCCCGTATCTACCTAATTAGCGGTGATTATTTGGAGAATTTTGTGTCCAATAGCCGCCTGACCAATTATTTTTTAAACGGTTGCTATTTTTTTTTCAATGGGTGATAGTGGAATGGTAACCCCGCCTGCTGGAGGGAAAGGATTGTTACATGAATGCATATTACCAGTCCCATTGCTAACAATATACCCTAACAGGTTAACCTCCTAGCAACCATTGTACTGAATTCCAAGTATATTTTTTTATATGGGTGAAAATGGTATGGTAACGGTAATTCCGCCTATGCTAATGGGATACGCTGGTGAAGCACCAGTGAAGGGTAATAGATGAGAATGAAAACAGGGTAGTTAGCCCATCATAATAAATTCATCAGGAATTAACCATGATAGTTTCCAAGTGTATTCATCACGATGGGCTAACCGACCTGCATTTTCATTCTCACCTATTATCCCTCAATGGTGCCCCGCCAGCGTATACTGTTAGCACAGGCACGTTACCATTCTAGTCTAATATTATTTTCTAGTTTTATTTTTAATTACCAATTCCTATCTACGAGATTACAACATCCAAGTAGAAGTGAATTTAGAAAAATATTATTTATATAAATTAACTGAACAGAGAATCAAACCCAAGACAATTTTTATACGAAGCGACGTCTACTATTGGACAGATAACGGCTGATACAATGATGATGATGTCTACCATGTAGTATTAACCTAGTTATAGTACGTATTTCTGGGGGGAAAGGGATTGTTAGTAAAGGAGTCTAATGAATCTATTGCTAGAAATACACCTTATCAGGTCAACCTCCATGTGGTTCCACCTGGAAACCATCGTGATTAATCCTTGTTGAATTCGTCACGATGCCGCGATGGGCTAACTGACCTGCTTCATACTCACCTATCATCTCTCACTGGTGCCCCGCCAGTGTATACCGATAGCGCGGGCGTTACCATTCCATTATCACCCATTAAAAAAATAGCATGTATTTCTTTTGTGTCATCAAATATCACATCTGTAGTAACTAAACTCAAGTTGTACAAAGATTGTATATTTGATGTTATTTTTTTTTAATATAATCCCCCCTCAAAACAATACACTATATCTACACAGTGCATTGGAGTCTCTAAGGGATATCAATGAACTATATTTTACCCGAGACTTCGTCCACATAACTCGGATATTTTCAATGATCAGGATAGAGTATACTAAATTCCATAATGATTGGTTAAGTCGTAAATGCACTAAGTAACAAACAAACTCACTTTTATATTAACAATATAGTAATATTATATTATAAGGGTATTTTTTTTAATATAATGACTTCAGAAATAGTGATGCATACATGCGTATGAGACGAAACTAAAAACGACGATGATTGAACTAACCATTGGAAGATGAAAATCGCTACATTACTAACATCGTAAGAATTGAAAAAAAAAAGTTTGACAATAGACTATTGGTAATATAATTTGGTCATGTGGTCCCGTCATAGAATAGGCTACCCCTTCCCCGTGATTGTCGTAGGAGTCGATTAACAGAAGGCGAGGGATAGTCAGATGTGTTCCTTCTAAAACATCTCCAAAGCCTAACTGCGGTTGCCAATCCGCCTGCCAATAGTGGCAACTGCTGGCAAAACTATGGCTTATGTTCAGCAGTGGACGGTTAATGACTGATATGATGATGTTACTTGAAAAAATTCAATGGGAGTACTAACCATTTTATAGATTCTCTGTATACGAAAAATATGTAAATTATTCTAAAATTTTAACATATTTAATTAATTGGTTAATTAATGAGAGAATACTAAAGTTATATTTATTCATGATGATATTATTAATTCTGACTAAATATTTAGGTGATGAGATGCATAAAATAAATTCTTCACATTCAATGTACTTTCACAAACATGAATAATACTAACGTCTGAAATGACGATGGGAACAAACAAGTGATAATGGCTGTTGAAATTGATAATTCAATAATGAATCCAGATCCTTTCATCCAAACGATTGATAACGACAATATCATAATGATATATTTGATAACGGAGGCTCCGAAATTTCTATCGCTGAAATGTTTGCCTAAAACAAAGAAAGGGTCAGAACCATAGTAACAATAGTCTCAGTGGAAAATATAAGAGAATCTGACGCACAAAAAGGAAATAAAATAATTTTGCAGCTTTATATTACAGCAATAAAGTGTTTATGTAACAGCTGATACGAAAATGGCGGAGCTGAGAGCTGGGGTCGGCGGCCGTACAGCTGCGACGCTATCTAGGATCCTGACCTCCGCTACAACCCCAAGCTCCCGTCAGCCTTATCTCAATAAACGAGGTCACTCAGCAATACACTATAGACAATAAACAAGTCGAACAATATTAATTACTTATAAAGCGACCGCATATCAATTTGAACTCGATCGAATCTTAACGAAGCGGACTCGACGATCGTTAATTGAGATAATGGATGGGGGAGATTGCCAAAAACGAGCAAAAATGTTTTTAAAGCAAATAAAAGCGGGCATGCGCCCGTGCATGGAACCAGTTTTCTGAACGCGGCCCGGGCCGACACGAATAAGATAATCAACTGAGCGGGTAATTTCAGAGTATAAAAACCGATCCGGCTTCGGCATGCCTTCGTCGGAATAATTAATATTAAACAAACCTGAACGCACCCAGAAGGTATGTATATAGGTAAGTATTGTATAAAAAAGATAGCTGATGGACTATTAAAAAATTGAACGTTCGTCATAAATAAACAATATGTTAACTAACTAAAAAAAAAAACATTAGAAACATTTAAGTTTGTTTTATAGCAGAATAACTTGTGTTTCAATTCCTTCTGTCCAAAAACAAATTGAAAGATACTTGAACGTAGATTACTTAGACAAGTCACGGGTCCCGAGCATGATAAGCAGAATTGATGGATGACAATGCGCCTGTTGTATCGGGCCCAACAAAAGAATAGATAATTAATTCCACGATGAAAGTTAACGAAAAACACAAGAAACCGACATGACGGGACATCAAAAACAAATCATAGATACAAAACGAAGAATACATTACATGTGAAATAGAAGTCCAATAATAAGGTTTAAATAAAATGAGATATTAAATAATTAGGACTTAAGAAAAATAAGCTATAAAATTTGCTTAAATTTGAATAAACAGTATTTAATGATAGCGATGTCGAATAAGACGAAATTTATGACAGCTAAACGAGTGAAGGTGTGTTTATGTCTCTACACACTAATATATATAACGTAGCGATAGGTATATAATGAAGCTTCAATCCATATTAGGTGGCTGCTTAATTATAATCAGACCCGTAATAACATTTGATACGATCTTTAAAATGGTTCGTTACTGAAGAATCTTGTTTTGATCGCGCTTGTTTCTAATTTCAGATCACCGAGCAGATTGTCATCGATCGCATTGCAAATTAGTTCATGTATAACAGCAATATAATTAAGTAACAGTCGCAAACGACCATGTTTGTGATCATTTTTCCAAGTGAAGACCATTGAAATTTCAATAAGAGTAAATGAACTCGGATCTTTTTTTTACGGTTAACATAATGATGGCCATGTGGCAGTAATTTTGGCAGCTGTAAATTGCCTTAAGATATGCCATGCAAATTTCCAAGGGCATAATATACATAAAATCAATAAATAAGAATATGGGTAATAAAATGTTAAATAATTGTTAGTAACGTGGATATAAATCGAATAGACGATTCTGTTTTTTTTTATTACTTATTTCGAATTCGCACTGCAGTAAATATTAGCAAGTACCAAAACTGGCTGAATATTTGGAGATAATAGGCGTTGATTGTACTTACGTGTCAGCTAAATGATACAGGCATCCATGTTTCGCGTGACGAGCTCTCCTTGGTGACGGCAACTTGCTGTAACATCCCCCACCTCGAGGAGATCGGCACATGTACCCGGTCCCCACGCACTCAGCTGTATTACAGTAACACCGCACTCCATCTGTGTCACTATCGGCTTTTGAATCTGAAAAGAAAAAAAAAAACAATATTCACATATTGATGCAATTTCAAATTAAGAATTGTTGATTCATTATAAACAACAATATTGAACAATCAATTGATCGTTATTTCGCAAGAACAAATAAATTGTATATTTATATTACCGAATAAATTAATAAAAATACGAAAAGAATTTCCTGTATTGGAAGTACCACAATAGTGTATATTTGTGAAAAGTTGTTTTCGAAAGAATCGTGTTAAGTTTGAAGGGGAAAGGAAATTATTGCAAAATGTACGAGGAAGTGCAATCAATATAAGCAGTAAACACAATGCTTGTGCCGACATCCTGGCGCCTTTGATGCTCGTAAAATTGATAGTGTTCGATTTGTAGAACCTAAGTTTACCTATGCGTTGTTAACAGTTTCCAGCACAACTAACGTCATAGTCGTTTACAGGATAATAAACACAAACTAAATAGTACTAAGGAAACTAACGTTACGAATATAAACCGTTTATCCGAGCTGTCGATATACAGACATAAACAATATCAAATGTTATATGTAACTAAAATTTATTTTGGATTACAAGATTTTTTCTCCTAACGACGACAAGCCAATGAACCGGTAAAAATAACATACAGCTGGTCCGTGCTGCATATCTTTTATGAATAATGCGCACGTCATACTCCACGAGCCCCTACATAAATATCCTACAACGGCCAGCCTCCGACCGCATTCAATGTAAATGCTTCGACTCCAGACGATGAAACAAAACGAAATTAATTTCAGAGGGACGCCGCTTTATTTGCTCTCCGGACCGATAAAATGCAAGGAAGACCCCCCTTGATGTCCGGCATCTTTGGAATATCTTTTTCGTTCACGGAATATACTTTTTTTTAAGTCTAATTTTTTAATGATTAGTTGTTCAACTGTCGATGCGCTCCAGTGGGACATCGGTTAAGAATCTCGATAAAAACTTAACCCTTCCAAATTAGCTGGTATAATCAAATTTTAGTGGGTAATTATCATCAGGTTTATTGAAATCTTATTTGGGTAATCGTTTTTAAGAGGAATGAAATTACTTCTGTTACAGACATAATGTATATCTATAGCTATGTTTATGCTCATTACATAGGAATAATAAACTATTTAAAAGTTATGTTTAAAATTACAAAGACTACGAATCAAGAAACAAACGTGCAAAGTAATTAAAAGTCAATGATACGTAGTCGTACAAACATCGGTGAAGACCATTATAGTTAAATAATTGAATCGTTGCGAGAGAAATTGAAAACTTTTGATTGCTGAATTTATAGCACACGCAATATTGGATTTTGTATTACTTATAATAAATTAAACATACAGACACCAGGCGGAATAGAATACGAGTATTAATAGCAAAGTTAAGTTTATACCGGTTGTCTATTTGATTTCATAACTACCGCCTGTATTAAACATTCGACGCACTTTTTGATGTTCTAAAAATAACGAGCTTAAATATTTACTCATTAACTATACAATTAGCGTTATCAATTCATCGTACATTATGTTGGATGGACGCCATTAGTTCGGATGTACAATCAATTTCATAAAAAAAGAAGGCCACAATCGGAACACCGAAGGATAAGGTAAATAAAAAACAAATAAACAAAACAGAAAAGGTCCCGGCATGTTATTTGGAATTGATAAATGGCTGTCCAGAGATGGGTGGGAAAGGGATGAAGCGAGACTAAAAAGAGACAGATGAACTAATGAGTTCAAGACGAGACTGGTAAGTATGGGATAAAACATTATAAGATAAAGAAAAGTGCTTCTTATAAGCTTTTGTTCTTCAAACTTTTGTTGTATAGATTTATTAGTGTAGTATTATTTCCTCGATTTGTTGCATGTATTTTATAAACAAATATTTATATATTAAGTTAAAAATTTTCTTTGTGTTCACAAGAATACATTTGTGACACATCTCCAATTTTTTTTTTAATGTGATGATACTGGATTTACCTCAATGGCGACGCGTGTTCAGTAGAGGTTTTTGTACAATTGGTCACCCTGCTGACGCGTGCTACTAAACGAGGTGTTAACTTTGTGTTTCCGTTGCTTGCATTACTAATTGTGATGATGAAAGGATTTTTTGGGGAATTTAACTCAGTTGCTTACAGGGTTTCGTTTCGTTTGAGTTGTCAAAGTGTAGTAGAAATAAATATAACTTCTGAATATTATAGTTCAAATAGAACAATATTAAATGAGTTCTCATAATGCGAATGACAAAGTAGATTAACAATAACAAATGAGTACAAAAAATGGAAAAGCGCAGCAATTTTAGATAACATGCTTAGGAATCTATGATCTGTCGACTTATAAAATTTAAAGAGGATAAATATAGAAAGTATCCAAATAGGGTAGGAGTATTTTATTTGACCAACGTATCAAGATTCGATCGGAAGCCGGTTTTAGCGAATCACGATTGAAATGTTCCTCGGAAGAGTAGTCGAAGCAGATCGCTTTAAGAAGATAACTAGCGCCGCTCCGTTTGCCACGTCCCTTCAATTTCATTACAGAACACTGCAGCAAGTACATGACGTCTAAGATATCAAGTTCCAAGCTCATTTCAGTATTTCGTTCATTTGAGATCCGATTCAATTTAGATTGTACAGCAAGATAGTACGCGAGTTATGTGCAGAAATAGTCTGCTATTTCTGTCTGATTATCTGTGAAGGTCTATTTTAAATCTTATTGCTTTCATTGGAAACATTTATTGCCTCATATAAAAATTGTATTGAGTTTACTTAAGGAATGTGGTCAAATATATTGCATCAAAATATTCGAATAACTACCGGATAGTAACAGCTAACTAAAGTTGCGACAACGGCTTTCTCTTAGTGTTCACACGCTGTCCAACTCCGTTTTATCTAGTACTTTATTACGTTAATAATATTTGTGGCGCGCGCCGCAGCCGGTTTCTCTACTATTCAGATTGGAGCCAACATAACAAGCTTTATGTTGTTTGGATGACGCGGAAAAAGCAAGGCTATGTTGCGGCCTTGTTGTGGAATTCAAATGGTCGCTATTCATCTACATTTCGGAAGATAGAACTTTCCAAAAATCACGACACGACGCTTAATAGACTTCCGTCGTTGGCCCTATAGCGTATCTATTAGTAAGCTCAATATGGCAAAACGCCACCGGCGTCATGACTATCATTGGCGGGTTGCAGTCATATGGAATGCTAAGCAGACGCTTGGAGCTAACTCAATAATTGTAGGCACAGTTAATTTATATTGCTTTGCCTCGCTTTATCGCCTGTATCGCCGCCGTTGATCGAATCACGACTCATCCTCTAATTGCGCTTGCTGAATTATCTTCCGTAATGGATGTCCTCGACGGTTCGTAATTATCCATTGCGGCGCCAGTAATCTGGCCGCGGCCGCGGGCAATTTACATCGGAATGCGAGCCGAGAGAGGCCTGTCTGTGGGTCGAGTAGCGTTTCTGCAGCTATCGCATGCAGCGATCATGTCTCCCCTGCCGCTAGTACCATCGGTTGCCGGTGCACTTTGACAAATCGCAACGATAATCTTCGATCAATAAATAGATCCACGATCTAGCTAAAGAAATCTTAGGAAACGACTTTAGGAATTACGAGTAACTATATACCAGATTTAGCGATACTTCGCGATCTAACATATAGGGCGGGGAAAAGGCCGATGAACTAGCAATAAATGCAGACATTATGATAGACGAAGGCGAACGAAGCCGCCTGCCGCAAAGGGCTGTCTGCATCCAGTCAAGATCACATCCTTTGAAAATTGCTTACTCGCACGTTGAACCGTTAACAACTACCACGATCGCTAAACGTTTATTATACACAAGTTGCTTGTTCAGAAAATCCTATCTTGCAGTGATGTAATTCTATGGCGGCGTTTGTTTAACATCAGTTTAGAATAATTCAAGTCCGCGTTGTCTGCATTGATGTATTGGAAATGAGAGGTCTATCCGTCTCAAGTGTCGATACGTATATTTGTCTCTAGCCCTTATTACAAAGGAGCAGAAGCTTCAATTGATCACGAGTCAAATTACCAAGTGTGATCTAAGTATGCGTTATTTATCAGTCATTCTGTGCACGTCCTGTCCGTCGAGGTTATCGAGGCGCTTTCACGCCACTCGAATAACATTTAAATAATCAAACGCGTTCATCGAACTCCTAAAAGTGCAAAATAAACTAAGGAAGTGACTAGGACCGAATCAAATGCCACCTGTTCGATTGAGAATCAGAGTATTCATCGGATCATTAGGCTACAATGGAGCACAAACGGACGGCTACCTGACCGGAGCGCAGTTGTTTTTTTTCCCTTCACCGACACGGGCTGTATTGACTAGCGCAACAGAGAAGCTTTATCGGGCATAAAATGGGCTTCGATCATTGAGATAGGTCTCCTTTATGATTGTGTAGGCGACATAAAACGTCATATTCACAATGCTCTCCATTTAACGCTCCTCAAAGGGGTATTTGTCGTTTTAAATCATAACAGCTGTGTCATCTGGTCGATTGGTTGCGTGTGCGCGTGCCGACTTTCCATAAACATTTAGCCCTTTGTTGATGTCTCGTTTGATTCTCGAGGCATATTTCGAGATTTACCGTTTCAATTTATTAAACAAATATTAGTTGACTGTCGCGTTGTGTTATTTTATAGGTGTTAACAGGTAGATGTAGGCGACACAGGTGGTTTATTAAAAGGACTGAAAAAGTTTCATGTTGTTTTTAACATGTTGGCTGATGTGTGAAATATTAACACCTTTGTCTTTGGAAAGTTAGCACTTCTGTAGTTCATTGACTTTCGCTGCGTGTGGTTTATACACTGATGATATACTTCAGTGCTCTTATTGATAATATAGGCCATAAAGGTGATAATGAATCTGAAGCAACGCCGATTGAAACGAGCCGTACCTACACAAATATGTTTCAAGATATACGCACCAGATTGAAAAGCAACATAAAAAGCTTAATCAATATTTCAACAGCGACCGAATTCCACAGTTATTCGAGTAGAGCTTGTCGTTCATAAAAAAGTATAAGTCATCATCAGCATCGTATCAGACGTTAACCGTCCACTGCTGAGTATAGGCCTCCCCTCAGGGGGGGATGTTTATGGGGAGTTTGTCAGTAGTTGCTACGCTTGACAAGTGGATCGGCAACCACAGTTAGGCTTTTAGGACGTTTTAAGAAAGACGCCGCTGTTCATCCTTCTACCAGTAAATTCCGTTAGTCGCCTTTACGACATCTACGAGGGAAAAGGGGTGGCCTATTCTATGTCGGGATCATACGGTTATATAATAAAATATATAAGTATATAATATACTTATATATTTTATTTTACATAATATTCAATAAAAAATATATAATATTCAGACCGAAGTTGTTATATACATATCTAAACGCTTTTTATTTTTATAATGAAATGTCAATAAAAAATAAGAATTCTCAAGTTACTTTTGTTGTATTTTATTTAACATTTTGTTTATTATAGTCATGATAAAGTTAGCGATGAAAGAAGCAATAATAATTTGTTTAATTATTTACACTTTACTACACTATTTATAAAAAATAATAAATATAGTAAATTTGAATAAGAAGTGATACAAAAGATTTTGTTTTATTTGTTACCAGTTATAATAACCACGTCTGTCTGCTTACCATAAAAATTTGTCCGAAAATTCGAAGCCGAACGAAATAGGATTGATGTCATAATAACAAAGGAAATACTATATAAATAATACAATTTTAATCGTTCGGACACTATATGATAGACTTTATTACGAACATAGAATCATTCTTAGTCAACTGGCCTGATTTCGGTGTAAACGTATGTATGTACGGATGGTATGCGTACCATCGTATGCACGAAACTTTGTAATTAGTTTGCATGGTATGTATTCATTTCCGACCGTCAACGATTGATTTGTGAACGTATCGAGATCGAGTTTTCGTGATGTTCAATGGCATGCACTTAAAGAATTTCTCTCGATGCGCAATGCCTCGTAGAAAGAAGTCGTTGGAATGCGGTCGTCCAATGCGGAAATCATGCCCCTACTACGTGTTAACGGATATTGAAAATATTTTATAGATCCAAGATTCCCAACTTTATCTGGACACCTTTTAAAAGAAAAATGTCAAAGTTCCGTTATTAAAAATCATAAAGATTTAGATAACACCTCCATTTGTCTCTGGACCCATATTTAAATACCATAATAAAGATATTGAATAGAATATCTGGGATATAGAAGGCATCACCTTTTACTGATGATCGTATGATGGAATCTATTTAAAAATTAAATCTTTAGGTAGGTACTTTATAACGTATAAGTGAAAGTAAGTTTGTTAACTCTTGGCGTTTGAACACCTCAACCAATTGTCATGAAATTTGGCACACGCGTAGTATTTGGTATGTAGGACACAGGCTACTTTTTATCCCGGTTACACACTCGAAGTCGCGAATACATATAGTAAATATGGCTTAATTGAAAACTGTTTCAATGCACAGACTATATTGGAAAGAAAAATGAGCCCATGAATTTAATACACATCGTTACTACAAGGGAATGGGGCCAATTATACACAGCTATTACTTGTGTCAGTGCATTTGATTTATGTCACTCACTCGTATATCATACCATATTGGTTTTAATGAATTCGATATGACACTCGATTGATATTTATTTTACGAGAATAGAACTCATAGTAGGGTCTTTAATACTGTACTTTGCGGTGTTTTCATTTGTAGCGACGTACTGTCGAATAGCTTTGTATGTTTTTTATTACGCCTATTGAACCAGTTAGACATTTTATACACCTTTCAAGGATAGTTATGTTAAGCTAGTTTCTGCCTTCATCACTGTATTTTTATTAACTGTTTCCCGTGGCTTTGCCCGCGCGAAATATGTAGTTTTTGTTTCTATGGGAATTTTTGGGAAATTCTTTTTTGGCTAAGGGGCGATAATCTAGAAAAAATAATTAATTCTACACAAACAATCTAGTTCTCAATCCAATAGCCCAATGTTTTTGAGTATCCCATTGAGGATAATAAGTAGTTGGGAGTATACATTTTTTTTATAATAATATTAAAAAACTGTAAAAAAAAATGTCATATTTCAAAACAATAGAGTTTTGTTTTTGTAATATTTAAAATGTCCAATTTATAAAGATCATTATATTATAAAGCTATGTTAATGATTCACTCGAACGATTACTATAATACAATTATCAACCAGTTTTTAAGATGACTTAATGCCTACCTAATTATAAAATCTCGTTGAAATCCGTACGGCTATTTTCTTGTAAAGATCTAATAAACGGACAGACATCAATTACGATTTTATTATAGTAATAGGCAAATTTTAATGTTAATATGTTGCAACTTGTATCAAATCGTCTCGACAGGTGACATTAGACTTTCTAGATTCGCCGGTATGCCCTATCTATGATCTTTACTGGTTAATTGCTTTGCATCCGTTCCAACTAAAGATAGGTAGATAAATAATCCTTACTAATATTATAAATGTGAAAGTATGTTTGTTTGTTAGCGCCTTAACGGTTTTACCAAAGGGAGACTTTGTACAAAAGTCGTTTGATTGGGTGCTTCTGTTCCATTCGTGTTTCTGAAGAAGAAGTTGTGTTTGCATGGCTGTGTTTCGGTTTGAAGGGTGGGATATGACAATAAAATTACAGAGTACAGAGATACAACTTCTTAGTTCTCAGGAACGGTAAAGGGCACAGTATACTCTGTTAAGTCCACGGTACTGTTCGTGTCTATTTGCGACGGTTACCCTTTTTCCTTCAGGTGGGCCGTCAGATTGTTTGCCATTTTAACTTGCATAAAAAAATGCTAAAACTTAATAAGTTAATGGACCTCCTGATCAGAATCAGTGCTATAAAGGTACATCTCGCTGAAGGTGTGCATATATAACACCAGCTGAGGCGGCTCTTATTACCAGCAAAATGAATTGATTTTCTTTTTTTCTCTCTTTTTATTGTTGTTATTTTTAGTTTGTAATTATTACTGTTGTTGGTGATAAAACACTAATTTTCAGTTATGACCACCACCAGCCCCCACAACCACCACCACATTGCTTCCATACCAAGTGTGTCACGATTGAGATTGCAGTTTTTTTTTATTGTGGAACAAATTGCAAATTATTACAATTTACGATTTGTTCCACGAAAAAAAAAGCAATTAATAACTTAAAAATTCTTGAGAATTTTATGTGAATATTGTATAGTGAAAGCTAGATCGTCTTGATTTCACGATAATTGCACATGAATCTAGTGTATTGACAGTGAAAAGAAATAATTCACGACTATAATCTGAAATGGGATGGTCAGAGGTATTTCATTTTAGTCTAGTAACCGATAAGAAGTATGTGGTACATAATTATACTAGATTTATTTATATAGTGTAGTACTTCATAATTCATTTAAGCGTTAAGTCGCTTATAGTTAGTAATAATATTTATTAATATTTAACACGTAAAATTTTGTACACAGATGAACTATGTTCTAGATTCATTACATAGGATACTTATATCAATCACGCAAAAATGTTCAGTTAGTAGAAATTTTTAATGATATTCAGTTTTAAAATAATTTTTACATTTAAAAATATAATTCAAAAATATATTTTCTTTTCTATTTGATGAAAATGGAACGTTAATAAGCCACCACCATTAATAAGGTTAATTTTGCCAGGATACAAATGACGGGTGATAAGACAGGATAAAGTGAGGCTACCTCCATCATCATCATCATCATATCAGCCGCTATCTGTTAACTGTTGATATGTTCAGCAGCCTCCCCTATAGATTACCAATGGAACGGTCCTAACTTGAATTTATTGGGAATTTATCACGATGATTTCCAGGTCAACCTGATACTTATTACTACCCATTACTTACCCTTTGCTCACAGTATTACTAAAACAACAGGCATAGTAGTAAACAAAAATTATATTGCTGTATGGGTCAATTTATCACAAACTGCAGATATAACTGAAAAACATATGCTACATTAAAATTAATCGAATATTGGCGTCTCAAAGCCATAAAGCGATCGTTATCTCGCCTGTTAAACTGTGTATAACTAATATATTATGCTAATTCCATAATAAATGTAAATCTATCGTGGGAACACAAAAGATAGAAAATAGAAAATAACGTTTCACGTTTATAACTGGAAATGAATAAAATTTATATACCCAGTGATTAATGGGCAAATGTATGAAAATCTATTATCGCTCAAATCACTCGATTAATAGTTACAACAATTCGAAATGATTACTCGATTAATGAGATACGATAAAAGTATCAATTTTCTATGGATTGTGAATTAAATGTGGCCATTTACTCAGTATCTTTAGGTACGTAATTAAGATTTGATTTATAATATTTTTGGAATTTGGAAAATAATGTATTGCTTTTCTGAAGCGTTCGATAATTACGTCTGTTTGATTTGGGACTTTATTTTTATAGCGTGTAAAACTATTTTAATCTGTGGAATGGTAAACCACCGACCTCGATGCAAGTCTCCTGTACATCTGTTTTTATTTGGGTGCCATAATCTTATCAGTCATCACAATCGACTAATTGGATTAAAGAATAACAGAACTATTAATTTAGAATAGAATTTCAACAGGTAATAACAAAGTTCTTATACAATACATAAACAGTTCCATATTCAACCGATATACAATAAAATTCAGCGTGTAAATTATACTTCAAGTCTTTTTTTCAATATGACTACCAATAATTATGTTACAATTCATAGTATAGCACCGTAATAATAATAATATTTATTTATGTCTCCTCACAAACAACTTAAATGTACACATAGGTATTTAGGATAAAATAAAATTAAAATAATATTGTTTGCATGGCTGTGTTTCGGTTTGAAGGGTGGGATATGGCGTGAATTTACTGGGTAGAGAGGAATAACACCTGAGTCCTCAAGAATGGCAACGGGGGGTATCATGAGCGAAACTGTATACTCTGCTATGTCCATGGTACTGCTCATGTCTATAGGCGACGGTTACCACTTTCCATCAGGTGGGCCGTCAGCTTGTTTGCCATTCTATGTTGTATAAAAATAAAAAATAAATAAAATAAAAAATATGGAACTCTGCTGTGAGGAGCTGGTGTCTGTAATAGGTTAAGACCTGTAGTACAGATCACCGTACATAGTATGTCATATTAATATTTATACATATTGTAATTTAAAATAATAAATTGTTGCAATTAGTTTAATGTCAATATATGTTAATGTCAATTTTAGTTTTAATAATTATTATAATAAAAGTTTATAAAAAATTTGTACTCTTTATAAATCGTAGTCAAATATTCGGAAATTATAAAGAATAAATAATTATTTTTATTTTCTTTTTATTTTTAATCTTTTGGCAATTTTGAAGTAATGCAATATTTTAACTACACTATCGAGACTTAACGCGATGATATTTTTTTTGCAAGTAGATAGTAGCTACATATTTGCTTCTTTATTGTCGACGTTTGTCATTGCATTAAGACCTGATAGTGTAAATAAAATATGTGTGAACAATGCGAAAGCTTATAATAAACTAATGTAATATTTAATTGTAAGCGAGAAAATATAATGCTACTCAATTTTAAATAAGTTGCACCATTAGTTTGTACATTGCAAATTTGAGTGTTTCGATATTGTATTGTATTTGGATATTATAACGTCTTTTATAAATACTTAAGTCAAAGGAAGTTATTTAACTATCCAATGAAATACAGGCTCGGCCTAGTTCGGTGGCTAGTAGATCTAACTAAATGTAATTTATGATTCAATAAAAAAACAGTTTTAATTATAATTAATTATAAAAATATAAATTACTCTATTGTTAAATTAAAAAAAATCATCTAAATTTCTTCAATAATTTCACCTTAAAATTGCAAGTATCCATCCATATATTCTAAAAACTTTCGCATTTATAATAAATAGCAGTAAAAAAAAAAAAAACCTACGTATATTTATACTATTATAATGAGTACAAATACACGATGTTTATTTGGTGGAAACGCGGTGTAACAGTATTTTAAATGGCCTGTAATAACTTGTACACTTTCTATTGCTTACATATTTATATTAGGCGGTATGCGCATGTAACATTTCATATGTTACCCATTAAAATTATTAATGTTACCATAAAATAATTAAGATTGTGTACAATTCTAGCAAAACCAGTTATTTTGATTTAAAAATTAAACTGTAGAGAACATATTTTGATACAAATTTCTATGGGACCAATCTGTAAGTATATCGTATTAGTTAAAAAAAAAATTCCAAATCGGTTTACAATTGACGGAGTTATGAGGTAACAAATATAGAAAAAAAAACACAACCGAATTAAGAACCTTCTTCTTTTTGAAGTAGGTTAAATAATAATAACTATTAAATAATAATAACCCAGAGGGAGACTTTGTACCAAAGTCGTTTGCTTGGGTACCTCTGTCCCATTCATGTTTCAACCGTAAAACAGTTGTGTTTGCATGGTTGTGTTTCGGTTTGAAGGGTGGGATATGGCGTGAATTTACAGGGTACAGAGGAATATCATGGGCGAAACAGTATACTCTGTTATGTCCATGGTACTGTTCATAAGCGACGGTTACCACTTTCCGTCAGGTGGGCCGTCAGCTTGATTGCCATTCGAAGTTGTATAAAAAAAAATCGAAATTCGAAGATATGTAATTTAAATTTCGAACTAATATAGAGCTATGTTTTTTGTAATAAATAATTTTATAATATCATATTAAATAAATAGACAGGACAAAATTATAAGTTTTAATTGTTATTATTAGATTAAGGAATTCTTTATTTATATAAGCTGTTTTATTTTTTACTAGCAATCCGGGTATATAGGACCCCATGTTTGATCTTTATATCAATTTACGTGTACATAACAATTTCATATAAAATATGTATTTCCATCTACATTAATATCTTTCTAGTTGGCCAGTGATTTATCGATGCTAATGTACTGAAAAATTCGATTATATCGACAAGATTCGTGTATCGATAAATCGCCAGTTGCGGGTATCGAAAAATCTCGAATCATTTATTATTTCTCATTAAAACTGGATGACGGATTGTTGCGCGTCAAAGTTGTAACTATAAATTTTCATATAACGGGTCACTGTTAATTCGATTGCTATTAACATGGCGACTGTTAATAAATGGCTTTGACAGTTATTTGACAAAGTCAAATATATTTAGAGGAAAGCTAATCCATATGTTTATGACGAACGGGTTTATCCGATGGAATTTCGTTATCGTAATTGTATATCTGATCTATAAATTAACCTAATATATACGACAGTTCAATTAAAATTGTAGATAGCATTTTTTTTAATTAAATTAAAAAAAAACCGTTTTCAAATAAAAAGTATAAGAGAAAGCTACGTGTGAGTTATTGTCGTAAAACTAGAAGAGTGGTGTAAATTATAAACGCAAACAAAAGAACCTCGCTTGCGTTTAAAATGGATAGTTTTAATTGAGTAAATTAATGAGATAATATGTTAATGAAATTACCAGATAAGACTAAAAGGAGTGGCAATAAAACGCTATTCGGATGTTTTATAAGTTTTATAACTGCGATAACGAAATTCGTTTGGTTATAACTGTTAATTTTGTTCCCATGTTGTTATCGGTGAATATTTTTTTGAATTTTTTTTTATACAACTTAGAATGGCAAACAAGCTGACGGCCCACCTGATGGAAAAAGGTAACCGTCGCCTATAGACATGAGCAGTGCCATGGACATAACAGAGTATACTGTTACGCCCATGATACCCCCCATGCGTTGCCATTCCTGAGGACTCAGGTGTTATTCCTCTGCACCCTGTAAATTCACGCCATATCCCACCCTTCAAACCGAAACAGAGCCATGCAAACACAACTGCTTCACGGTTGAAACACGAATGGGACACAGATACCCAAGCAATCGACTTTTGTACAAAGTCTTCCTACTTTTTATTGACGCGCGCACATCACTAAAACATTTGTAGAAGCCTAACTGCAGTTGCCAACCCGCCTGCCAAGCGTGGCAACTACTGGCAAAACTCCCTTTATACTGCTGAACTTAAACTTTCCCCAAGTTTAAGTTCAGCAGTGGATAGTTAAATGCTGAAATAATAAAATGGTGTAGTACAAAAGGCAATCTTATCGCTAAACAATCTCTTCCAGATAACCTTTGGGTTTCTACCCAAAGGTAAAAATAAAGAATAAATAGGTAAATATTAAGATTTTAAGTTTGTTTGCGCACTGTAATGAAGATTAGGCCAGTTTTCTGTATAGGAATGTGATATTTTTAAATCGAAGATCTTAAACGTGTACGTAGGCAGGTGATTATGCCTTTATATATACGAGGTGTATAAATTACATAAAACTAAGATAAACATGGTAATACCGCTACGGTACGACTATTAGGTTGTAATATCGTAACGATATTACCATGCCATTACTATTAGGTTGCCGTGTGGTCCCGGCATAGAACGGACCACCTCTTTCGTTCCTAGCTGTCGTAAGAGGCGACTAAGGTAACTTAATGGTCGTCGGTTGGGTAGCAGCGTCCATCTTAAAATATCAACTAAGCTGGATTGCGGTTGCCAATTCGCCTGTCAAGCGTGGCAACTACTGGCTGAACTCCCCAATGAGGTGAGGCTTATGTTTAACAGTAGACAGTTTTGATATTGATGATGATGATAAATAAAAATATTAGATTTATATTTTAGTATATATACATTTTAGAAAGGTTCTTGAGTGGCGACCACGTACGGGTAAATGCAGTGTAGGACGCCCCCTTTTTTTATTAGATGAAAATGGAATGGTAACCCCGCCTGCACTAACGGGATACGCTGACGGGGTACCAGGTGATCGATGAGGATGAAAACAGGCCAGTTAGTCCATCATGATGAATTCATCTGGAATTAATCATGATAGTTTCCAGGGGAAACCACGTGGAGGTCGACTTGATTGGGTATATTGCTAGCAATGAGATTCTCAGTCTCCATTACTAACACTCCCTTTCCCCCCGACTCCCCTTTAGATGGAGTGACGACCTGAAATGCATTGCAGGGAGTAAGTGGATGCAGGTGGCTCAGGACCGTTCTTTATGGCAGTCTATGGGGGAGGCTTATGTCCAGCAGTGGACGGATAATGGCTGAAACGATGATGACGATGATATATACATTTTAAAATGTAATATATTACACTTATTTCAATTATAGTTAGACTAACACTTTGTTGTAGTTACACTATTTGACTACGTGTAGGTATATTTAGGCGATATGTGTAAACGTTTAAAATAGCTATAACTGGTGCTAGTAACTCAGTTAAAGTAGTTCGTATATGACCACTAACCACTCTCCGTTAAAGATGTGATCTTAAGTAGAATAACAAACACTAGTTTAACTACCAGAATGCCACTTTCGACTAGAAACAAACAACTCTCGTTCATTTACAGCAAATATTGATTTTGAGGTTCCAAGTCATAAGCGGGAGCGGGAACGACAATATTACTTTCAGTGTCAGTGATAATATAATAATTACATAAAAAGTTATACTACAAAATTAAATAATTTAAATTAATAATTAATTATTGTTCGATGAATATTTTTTTTATTCTAGCGTACGCTCATACACGAGTACACCCTTGCATATTACTTAGAATGCCCGTCTATTATTGCATATTGTAGATATAGTTTCAAGAACTTATTAAATATTTCAGGGATCTGTATAGACAGGACAGAAATTAATTTGTAGAGATAGTGTAACATTATATTACATATTATTACCTGGAATACAGCAGTGCTAGGCCGACGTGATTTATAATAAAGTGTCCGTGTAAGTATGAGTAAGAACAAACTTTGTTACTTATGACCAAACATATGGAAGAAACGTCGAATTGCGTTAAATTAGAAAAATAATGTTACCCGGTTTAGTTTAGTAATTAAATAGGCTAATGTGAAACAAAGAGATTTAAGATTTTATTTTTTGCGTTTAGCACTCAGTCATCTCTCTCTACTTCATGAGGGAATTGTAGTTAAGATAGATATTAGTAAAAAAATAAGTTTATTTACAAATCCGCTACAGCGTGTGAAATGCGCCACAAATTCTAGTGAAATGGTCATGTGTACACACGTTTCAAAGTGCAGCCGATAGCTAATGTGTGGTCCAGACACCGCGGGGTTCTTTAAACGTATTGAATTATTTTTTGGGTTCAGTAGATGCCTACTGTTATCAACAGTTGCTTAGCGGCAGCAATATGAATGGGACAGACGTACCCATATAAATGACTAGCGTTTACCTGAGACTTCGTTCGCGTAACTAAGATAATTTCATAGTGATTAGTTAAGCCTAAGTTAAGGCAACTCCTAAGAGGTAATAAACAAACACTTTTACATTTATAGTATTAGTACTTTAGTAATATTAAATATACTGTGATATTATTAAGGATTTTGTACAAAATCTATTCGTAATACTAACAAATTTATTAAAAGAAAAAAATCTATCAACCCTGCATGAGAGAACAACCGCAAACCGCACCAATAAATTCGCAAGTTGTCGGGTTAAAAAGAGAGATGCGCCCGCGCAACTGTTTGTTTCTCGCAAATTGCCGTGCAATCTCGTGCAATCATCGAATTCTGCACGGCGGGACCGAAGAGATGGTTTATAGCGGCCTGTTTACACTTACCGACGCGTTAAGAAAATATTATTATTTATTTTTTAACTTATCTTACAATTTGACACTGTTTTTACCGAAATAAATATTTGAAAAAATAAGTATTTGTCATAACATTATATTGAAAGAAACTGTAACACAAAGTGGCTTGTAACACAGGTTGGTATATCCTTACTTAGTTCAGGCACCAGTTTTCTCCAATCAAAGCGTAATACATGAGACTGCATTAATTATATTAAAACAAATTAGAAATAAATAATTTATTTATCGATTAAACTCCAAATTATTGCATCAAAAACATAAAAATATACAATGACAATTAGAAAATTTAAGTTAAATACAGTGGCATAAAGTACAGATCAAAATACATACAAAAGGCGGTCTTATCGGCTATTGTAATCTCTTACAGACAATCTTTGGTTAAAGGAGATCACATAGAAATGGATAGGTAACGCAAGAGTGAATTAATAATTTTTACGTGTATAAAATACAAAAACCCACATTTATCAAGTTGGTAAAACAGAAGTGGAATACCACCTTGATGGCGGACGGATCGTGAGCTCGTGACGGGACGCCCGGAGCGGTTATCCACCACAAACAAAACGTTCACCATACCGGGGTTATCTTATTTACGAAAGCACGTTAATTATGTTGGAAAGTAATGCTTCTCCTTTGTGATCTTCAACCGTCGGATATTTTAATACATTGTTGCGATTTGGAAATAATAAACGTGTTTAAGAACATGCTGTGTATGTTTTAGGGAACGTAATATTCACTAAAGAGCATTTATTATATTACACTACTTTTTACCTGCGACTTCGCGTGACTGGGATATGCTCACTGGGAAAAAGTAACCTATGGCCTTTTCCATACCATATTTTTTTTATACAATTTAGAATGGCAAACAAGCTGACGGCCCACCTGATGGAAAGTGGTAACCGTCGCCTATAGACATGAGCAGTACCATGGACATAACAGAGTATACTGTTTCGCCCATGATACCCCCATGCGTTGCCATTCCTGAGGACTGAGATGTTATTCCTCTGTACGCTGTAAATTCACTGCCACATCCTACCTTTCAAACCGAAACACAGCCACGCAAACACAACTGCTTCACGGTAGAAACGTATAAACGTATAGAACGTGTATACCAAATTTCATAGTGATTGATTCAGCCGTTAAGGCACTAAGACGCAACAAACAAACTCATGTCATGGACAACACAGTATACTCTGTTATATTATGTCTATAGGCGACTGATACTACTTTTCATCAGGTGGACTGTCAGCTTCTTTGCTATTCTAAGTTACAGAAAATGAATTAAGTTAGTTGTTTTTTTTTTACAAAATTCCATTTCACATTTCACCGGCTCATCTTTATTTCGTTTCAAATCCGTAATTACGTACATTATAATCGTTGACTTTAATAAAATCATTAAAAACTTATTCCACAGTCATTATTAAATCAATGAAATACCCTCACGCGACCGTATACCGTACACAGCGAAAGAATGTAGTAAAAACCAATTATTAAGTGATTATGTGAAGATGATTATGTGCAACTAGCGACTGTGATCGACTGGCCATTTCATTCCTCGTGCTACGACTAAAATGTACAAGTAAAGTCTAGTTTACATTGGTGCACCTAATGTGAATTGTACGGAGATTTACGAAGTTTATATAGAAATGTGTGTTTTCAAAACTATCCGCTAGAGGCGCTGCTATGTTTTCAATACAAATTATTGATGTAAATTTTAAGCGTAAAATAAATCTCGTATGACAACATCGTAGTTAAATATGCTAGTAAAGCTAATATAAATAATTACAATATGGTATGACTCACGATAGTTGTCATTCAACAGTATTTTTTTATCCAAATATACTTCCTTAGTTAATTACATATATTAAAATGTGTATATTTTAATTTTTAATTTCTAAAGGTTTGCCCGTTTATAGATAAAGACTGGAATATAGAAAATTTGTATTGTATTGTAAAATCTTTTAAAATTTAATATACAATGGCGGATTTATCCCATAAAGGGAAATTAGTGTGTAAATATGAGATATTAGTGGTACATACTACGTACGTTCGATCCTAATATTATCGGTAAAATGTAAACAAGTCGAATGATAATAATATTTAATCCCCTAGATTTAGTTTTCTATATTTTAATTTATTTTTAACATATTCAATTTTAATTTTAATACCATTCAATCTAAATTGAATTTATTTTGAATTTAAATAATTTATTTTCAAATTTTAATACTAAATCATGTTTATTTTACTAAAGCGAGCTTAAATATTAAAAGAAAAAAAAAAACTACTGAAATAAACATTTTACAAGGCAACTAAATCAGTACTAAAATATTAACCTGTGTGGACACAGCCTAAACATTTTCTGTTAAAGATCTGCTGTATTTATTCTATATGGGAAGCTCTTATAATGGTAATGGTATTTGAACAAGTAGAGGATCATAAATAGACTGAATACTAGTAAGATACGAATACAACAAAAAAATGTGACATGCGTAATGTACGTACACATGTGTATATTAGTAAGACAAGTCCAATTATAAAAATAATAATTACATTAAAAAAAATCCTATTGTATTATGATTTTATAATTAATATACTGTCTATGTTATTATTTATTAGAATTATTAGTAATTTAAGTGTTATTTAATATTCGGGGTTCTTCAAAAAGAGCGTATTAAGTTTCTTTCACGGTCAGCAACGCACACGTAAAATTTCTGGTGTTGTAGGTGTTCATAGGCTACAGTGACTGTTTACTATCATATAGGCTGTATGCTTGTCACCTTTGTAGTAAAAATATAATAATTAAAAAAAAAAACACCCTTCGCAAAAAGGCAACTTTAAAATTAGAAGCCATTAGATCAGTGTCTGTTTATTTACTCGTATTACATCTTCGAATTTAAAAAAAAGAATAACTGGCACGGTTTAATAACGGACACCACAAAATAAAAAGAAAAAAAATCAATTTGAATACTTACTAACAGAAATAAAAATATCTATTTTCTTTATAAAATCAAGTTCTGTATTATAAATATTTCTTACATTCAGGGACATTGTACCTAGTGATTAACTACAATTTATGCATACAAGAAGCAATTGTGATATAAAATATTCTGCATTGGCCGTACACGTTACTTGTATTCTAAATTTATCGGCCATTTAAAATTCTTCGCTGTATAGTGGTCGTTGTTTATCAAGATATAAGGTACTTGTCGTTAAAAAGTCAAGCTAAACCACTTATATGTGTACTTATAAGAACATAATTGTAGAATGAAATTGCTCTGACGCCGTTCCAATAATTTTTACTTTAATTACACTGAAAATGGCGGTATTGCATTATCGTAAGTGTTCACGAGTGTAATTTTAAGTCGTTATTAATAAATATCAAGAATTAATCGATTAGTTTAAATCGTGCAGTAGATAATTCGAAGTTACGATTATTTTACGTAAAGTCATGTTATTGATTCGGCTAAATATATAAATTAAATTTTAATTTATGATTTTAGTAAAATTCACATCGTTATTGCGGGAATATATGTTTTGTTTTATACAACTTAGAATGGCAAACAAGCTGACGGCCCACCTGATGGAAAGTGGTAACCGTCGCCTATAGACATGAGCTGTACCATGGACATAACAGAGTATACTGTTTCGCCCATGATACCCCCCATGCGTTACCATTCCTGAGGACTCAGGTGTTATTCCTCTGTACCCAGTAAATTCACGCCATATCCCACACTTCAAACCGAAACACAACCATGCAAACACAACTGCTTCACGGTTGAAACACGAATGGGATAGAGGTACCCAAGCAATCGGCTTTTGTACAAAGTCTCCCTCTGGTAAATATATAAACATATATGAACGCATACTTTAATTAATATTACATTTCATCTCTTGTTTATTAAAAGTTATTAATCAAAATACATACGTCCATTTCTCGATAGTGATGATTTTACAATTGGATTTTTTTTATATATAAAAAAAAAATCCTTACTACAAATGAGAAAGCGTGAAAGTGAAACTTGGTATATGCATACGTAATAATTATTTGGCATGAAAAATGACATAGGTAAGCTACATTTTCTCTTAGTGCCGCGAATAAAGTTGCAAGTACCGCTGACGTTTTATATATGAAGTTGGCTAGATTCGATAAGTTTATTGCAGCGGATACATAGTTTCACTTATAAATTCTAGTGTCGATTATTCACTCCCAGCAGCTGAACATAACGAACTATCAATGGTTAAATGGATACTTGTCTGGGGCTTCGCGACTGAACTGGCTAGCAGGTGCTACAAGGCGCCACACGCCAGCTGACACAAATTACGGATGCATTTTGTCTTTTTTTTAAAGACTAGTTCTCATCTGCGGATGTCGGAATGGTATTCAATATATACAAGTAGTATTTGTTATATTAGTATATATATATATATATATATATATATATATATATATATATATATATATATATATATATATATATATATATATATATATATATATACACTAACATAACAAATACTTCTTGCTCTTTAAAAACAGCGACAATATTAATATTGACAGATATAATATTAATCACACTATTCTTGTTATAAAGTTAATAAAACACATTAAACAATGGAGAGGTTTATTTAGACATTAAATTTTGTTTCGTAAGAAGTAGAAGCACTCCAATAATTCAAAAATTATAAAATAAAATATCAAAAACAAAAAGTGTAAATCCATTCAGAATTAGCGTAAAATAAATAATTGTGAAATCCGTTAAGAAGTAGAGCATAAAAAAGACGAGTTAAGAACCTCATTCTTTGAAAGTCTTGTAATATTAAAAATATATTACCAATTATTTCTATATTTATGTATATATATCTGTTTCTGAGTCATATAATAAACAAAAACAAGGTCATCTATCTATAGTATTGGTATTATTACTAATTGTTATTATCGTGTACTGTATGATTTTTTGTGGACACCTAATAGCATAGTAGGACTAGAGTTCGCTGCAAAACAAACACCACAGACAACAAAGTTTGTGTAGACACGTTTTAATATATACTTTTGAATTTATATAACATACCATTTATATACAAGACATATATAAATTTGTTTATTTTTACAACAAACACCACAATAAGATACGTCAATTTGCAACGTTTATCGACATATAAGAAACAAAAATAATGTTAAGAAGTCTACATTATAACAACAATAGAATTTTGAACTTTATTAGTTTGAAATATGTACTAGTTTGCTAAACAAATTTTTATATTTATGATTGTACATATTTTACGTCTTTATGCATTGTTCATATGTGTGAGTGTATATTTATATTACTACAACTACGATTACCGGTTATTTTAGTTCACAGACAATTACCTCTAAAACGATGGTGCATTATTAGTGTAGTCTCAGAAATGACACGAAATCGTTCCGCCGTCTCGTCTACCAAACCATTAAACACACGGACCTATGATTTGAGGGGCTAACGAAAGAGCCGTAAAATTCCTCCTATAATCACGTCGACCGCTCCCAAAGTACGGACTAAGCAGAAGGGGGTCCGTGGGTCTGATTACAGGGTAGCCGCCCACCGACAGCCGCGGGAATCCGACTGGAACGAAAATCAAATAGTCTTAATATAATATTAACGATATGCACTTACAACCTTTTACGCTGTATACGATGCGCTCGTGAGACAAAACGCCGTATAACCAATTTAATTAATCACGAGATAATGCCTTTTGCTTTTGAGAGCGGGGTAGAATCTAAACACGTTTTCGCTCACTTCTAATTGTAAGGGCATGTTTAGTGATTGCGTGCTTTGGTTGTTAGTTGCACGATTATGTTTTTTATACCGTGACTTGTTTCCTTTGTTCTTAATAGTATTTTATCTCTCTTAAAAAATAGGAAATAGGTTACACGTATTAATTTTAAAATTACTTTGAGTTAAGCCGTTCATGGACGGGCATGGCATGTACCTAATATAATTATATTAATTAGGCAGAATAGAATGAAATGAGACATATCTAATTGGGAATCCAATTAAATGTATATGAAAAGCGAAGTGTTCTAAGAGGTAACAAAATAAACTAATTGAAAAACGAAGTGAAGTGCTTGTTGTAGTTTCGCTTCATTTGCAAACATTACACCTGAAAAAAATATATCTTCGGTCAGTTTCTATTGTCATCCGTCCATTAGCTAGAGAACTTTATGTTGTTGTCAATAAGGTTCACAATACAATGGAGTTTTGTAATATTGTTGTGTTTATTTATAGGAATAGATGTCAGGAGGAAAAGCTTCGCTAATTGACATTAAATGCTGCTCGTTTGTCATCCGTGTTGTTGCATCACTCGTCACGCTATTTTGAAGTTAAAATAAGAAATCGTAAATTTTGATCGTAGTGCTAAAACTTCCTATTTCTATCTCACTGATGCTATAGCTTTGTTGTTAGTCTTGGGAAGAGACAAAGACTAATATCTTGTTTATATATTACTACGAAGCAGCAATACTGTTTTTATTTTTTAATTATCATAATAAGTATGTAAGTACCTACTTATATCTGTTGTCACACTGGACAAAGCTCTTCAAAGTTTTTGTACTCTTTTTTGTTTTGTTTTCTTAAACAATATGGACATAAATTTTTACCGAAATTGGGCATAAACACCTCTTAATAAGAAATTTGCTCGTGTTTGTAATTCCTGATAAAGCAGTAAAAATCTTTTGTCGACTGACACCATTATGGGAGAGAAACGAAAAATCTAATCAATTAACTAAAAAATTGTTTATATTAAACAGATGTTTGTTTATTTTATACATTACTAACTGTTGTCCGCTGCAATTTACGCGTAGTATCATGATTCGCCTTTAAGTTAAAATCTTCTAAAATTCTTTATTAGCGGATTGCTTTCGTTATAAAATAAACCTATGCCCCAAATGTTAGCTTTCTACACTTTGCTTCGGCTATATGTTGATAGTAAGTCAGGGTACACGATTTTATATAAGTATAGATTATTTTAATAAAAATAAATGTTAAGATTCTTTATAAAATAAAAGTAAATAAAACAGATAATAACAGAATAAAGGCAATTCCAAAATGACATAATATAACAGCATAGTAACCAAAAATCTAATACTTCTACTGTAGTCTGCAATGTTTGGCGCAAAGTCCACAAAGATCCACTATTTAATTTTTGTTTTATTTAATTTATTTAATATTTAATTTCTTTAATTTTATTTAATATTTAATTTTTGTTTCGTCATGATATATTTTAAGGTAGTTAGTCTAATCTTTGATAGAAAAGATGACACCTTAGTCCTCAAAATGGAAAAAGATAACAGGATAAATCTGTAGGTGGCGGTTACCACTTTCTATCAGATAGCAAAGCCCGTCAGTTTGTTTACCATTACTATTAGTAGTCATAAATGACTCTTATTTATGGCAGTCAATCCTTTTGTGACCATTCATTTTATTTATTGATTTTTATAACATTATATTACAGCTGTAAGTTGCTTATTGTTCGTATGGGATTCTCTATACGACTTCGATAATGGGATATTGAATTAATCGTCATAAAAGATACTTTTATTAAACTCTCTTGTGGTAGTGTTAATTTATTAAAATACTCTATTGAGACTAATAGACTAATATTAGGCTTTGATCTTTAGTTCAATAGGCATAGGCAAGATAAGTACTAAAAAATATTTCATTTATTTATTTCACTGATTAACTTATTTATAAATGTAGTTGAAGGATTTTCAATAAGCAAAGTGTAGTAAAAAAGGCAGTTTTATTGCTAAAAATTTTTTTCCTGAAAACAGAAATAAAACAAAAAATGTACATAAATCAACACCGCAGTATACTCTGTAGACTACTAAAATAAATTTAAATTATAAATACCAATTATTTTGATTTAAAAACTATACTGCTAAAGCAATTTTGATAAAATTTCTATGGAATCAATCTGTAAATATATATTTTAAGATGAAAAAGAATAACTGACGAAATTATGAGCTAACAAATACAACGGAATTGAGAACTTCTTTCTTTTGCAGTCAGTTTGTTTTTCAATGGGTGAAAATGGTATGGTAACCCCGCCTGCGCTAACGGGATACGCTGGTGCTCCACCAGTGAAGGGTGATAGATGAGAATGAAAACAGGCCAGTTGTGTTATGTGTGTACAGATGTGCTAACATCATGATGAATTCATCAGGAATTAACCATGATAGTTTTCAGGGAGAACCGCGAGGAGGTCGACCTGGTTGGGTATATTGCTAGCAATGGGATTCTCAGTTTCTATTACTAACAAGCCCTTTCCCCCTTTTGCAGTCAGTTGAAAATCGCTTAATAATATTTATTGACACACGCACAAAAAAAAAACTGTGGACTTGTAACCTCGTCCATTTCAGGCTGCTTAAATAGTCAGAAAGATAGCGGACTTTATTCAATACTAGCGGCCCGTCCCGGCGTCGCACGGGTGGACATTAAGGCTGCACACGCGACGGAAGCTTAAAAATGGAGTAACTTCTCCCGTTTTCCCATCATTTCCGTTCACTGCTCTACTCCTATTGATCGTAGCATGATGAAAAGTATACTATAACCTGCCCAGGAGTATGAACAATAATTGTACCAAGTTTCGTTAAAATCCGTCGAGTAGTTTTTGTTTCTATAACGAACATACAGACAGACAGACAAAAATTTTACTGATTGCATTTTTGGCATCAGTATCGATCACTAATCATCCCCTGATAGTTATTTTGGAAATATATTTCATGTACAGAATTGACCTCTCTACAGATTTATTATAAGTATAGATTTGAGTGATATGTCAGCAATTGATAAGATATTGGAATTGATATCATTGGATCTTGACCTACCTACACATGTTATTTAATAATTGAATAAATGAATGAGTATAGTTTTATTTATATTATACAATATGGGGAATAAATGAACATAAGCAAAATATAACAGATACACTTGTATAAATACAATAAGGCAGTCTGATTGCCGACGGAGGTAGGCTCGCCACTCACCATGTTGGATTGAATTCCAACATGCTCGGCGAAACGTGGGTATGTCGAGTGTTAAAGATATTTGCTTCAACGCCAACATTCGACTAATGCATCAATGAACGAATGAATGAATCATTTATTTTGTGATACATAAGTAACAATTGATGGTAAAAGTATCTACATTATATAGGTCATCTATGATCAACCTCCGTTATTATTTAAATTGATATATATTTATAATAACAATAAATATTAAAAAATACAAATACAGCGAAGATTAAGATATGTAGCAGCTGAATAAAGTAAATAAGTGATTTTAAACAAGTACGTTTTTTCTCAGAGGAAATCGTCAATTGAATAATATGTTTTGACTTAATCTTTAATCGGGAATATATTTATTAATTTACGAAAAGTTTGTCAGTTATATTATATGTTATAATTAATATGCGTACAAAGAGATTTGGTATAGTTTATAGTCGAAGTCTACGTATGAAAAAAGTATGGAGGAAATTATGAAAAATATAAAGGGGACGGAATTAAATAAATTATGTATAATAGTAAAAAAATGGATTGGTCATTAGCATTTAGTATAGGTATATTTAAATTGTAAAATGGAATCCATATTCAATAATTACGGAGTCTGCTTGTCTGTCATGTCGCAGTCGTCTGACAAAGGTTCTACGTAAGTATTAAAATTTGGCATACTTAGCAAACAGTTACTTAAACAAAACGACGTTTACAAATCAAATATTCATGGGAAGCAAATGCTGTTTTGGGGTCATCGTACATCAAAGGCTCTTAGAAGCAATTAAATGAATGTATAATTGTTACCTTATGTACAATGTGTGCCAGTAAAATTAAATATTTTTTCGATTAATTGAAAAAAAAATTTAATTTTTTTTCAATTCTTTTTTTGAATTGTCTCCGTATCACATAATTATTTATGATTTATATATTATTTATATATATTTAAAATTAAAAAAAAAAAGAATGATTAGCATTGACAATAGAGTTGCTTACTGGTACAGATTACTTGTTATTTAAAACATTGCAACTTACACAGGAAAGATTACATCATAAACATAGGACTTGTGTAATATTTTATACTGTCACCATACGTAGGTCTTCGATTTTGACCGCGAGGTGTTTTTTTTATTATTTTTCAACTTTTTGCTAAAGTCCAACAGGCCCACCGGTCTATAATTTGGTATCAATTTTAAATTATCCCCTAGTCTACCTGCAGAGTTGTGCCATGCATTTAATACCAATTTTCGGTCTCAAATTGGGTTTTAATCGACGGATGTGGACTCGTTCGTGCTAGTTTTGAAATGATAATTTAAACCGAGACATATGTTTCGAGCCGATGATTATTTTAATATTAAGGCGGAAAAGGGTCAAATTGTCTTATAGGGTAGTGTCTAATGGGTAGTGTCAGCATTTGTCATAAATAATGCATTTCATATTTTGCTTCAAATGTATTATCTTCTAGTATAAACATAATTGCATTTTGATAGTAAAATATGTGATAATTATCGTTAACCATAATACTAAATGCCATATGGTTCCGGCCTAGATTGGACCACCCATTCCTTTCTTTTGAATAAGAAGCGACTAAGAGAACTTAATCGTTAATGGATGACCAGCGGTGTCCCTCTTAAAACACTATTAAAAGTATTGCAGCGGTTGTTAACCCACCTGCCAAGTGTGGCAACTACTGGCAAACCCCTCTCCCCCCAATAGGGAGACGCCTATATCCAGCAGTGGACTGTTAACGGCTGTTATGATGATAATACTACTAGTACTTGCACAGTATTATATTATTTATGCTAGTAGACACTACTGGAGTGAGGGTATCGCCCTCTGGTGTCAAGAGTTACTAATATTGTCATACATATATACAATTTACATTTACTTAGTAATTATTAAATGTAAATTGTAACATGTTAACTATAAATGTAAATGATGACTGGTTTCCGAATATACTAATTTTGTGAAACCAGTCAATTAAAATGAAAGCGTACAAAATAACATAAATTTAATATCTTATTACAATTTAAATAAGTATCATTATTTTATTTTAATTATAACTACACATTAAATATTACTAAATAACATTTCCGATTGATGAATCATAATTTTTAATGACATTCTTGATTGAACTTGGGCGATCAATCAAATTTAATAATTCTACAATGTACCTAAAATATCTTATACATACATAATGTACATACCTAACGGTGTACATACATATGACGTGTAAGAAACGGATTTACTGTCAGCATAGCAACAACGATGGCATAACGATAACAAACATAAATATTAATCAAGTATGTAAATTATTTGGGTCGATCGTTATTCAAACGAGTCGATTTTACGTTATAATTAATCTTATTAAAACATGTGATTGATATTTAAAATATATATATTTTTTAATTTAAAAGTATATATTGCTCGGCAAAAAGCGACTTAAATTATAAGCACGGTGTATCGTAGATAATAGAAGTTTTGTAGATACATGGTTAATTACATACCTACGTATTTACATAGACATTTTTTGCTTAGTAACAAACAGATTAAAATGGAACCAATACAGTTGTAAACTCTATTGGTTGCATAAAGAATTATGAAAATCGGAATATTTTTTTAAGTGCTGCACAATCACACCAGTCTTTTTTTATGGGTGATAATGGAATAGTAACCCCGCCTGCTTTATCGATACATGCTAGCGGGGCTCCAGTGAGAGATAATAGGTGAAGATGAAACATGTCAGTTGGCCCATAGTAACGAATTCATAAAGAATTAACCAAGGTGGTTTCCAGAGGGAACTTCGTGGAGGTCGACCTGTTAGGATATATGGTTAGCAATAGGGTTATTAGATCCTCATTACTAACAATTCCTTTCCACCAAATTACACCAGTAGGCCAGTACTCAAGTTAACGTGTGTTATGGGGAATTAGGCGACAAACATCTAAAGACAGAATCCAGAACAGCCAGACCGCAGCCAATTCAGAAAAGTTTATTTCTAAAATTGGACCATTCGGGAATCGAACCCGGATCTAATTTATGCAAAGCGACATGTTCACAACTGCGCCACGTAATTGCAAGATATTCGCAAATGACAAAAAATTAAGCGAATTGAAAACTCTTTCCTTTTGTATGTCGCTTAAAATAATTTAAATATTCCACTAGCGAACACAAGTTTCGATGTCGTTAAAACAAAAAAAAAAATTAAAAAGACGTAAATAATTTGTATTAAAAAAGAATCATCGAACTATGTGCAGAGTTGGAGAAATAAAATTTGTAAGAAATAAATCAACAGTGTGACAAAAACTAAAACTAATGCTTCTTGTATTCGATTGAACTCAATAATGTTTCCAATCAAGCCGATTGAACGTGGGTGGTGAAAAATTGTCCAACTTTTGTTCTAACGACTAACGGCGCGGCGCTCTAAACTATTAGCGATTAATATTAAATTGCAGCTATTAATATGCTATCATAATAAATGACTATATTCGTGGGAAAATTTTTGTTTAAGAGGTATACCTTAATTTTTATTTTGCTATTTTTCCCCAACTCGGAATGGCAAAGAAGCTGATAGCTCACCTGATGGTACATAGTAATCAGTTTCTAAATAATCAACACTACAATAGTCCAATTAAAGTTAAGAAAAAAAATGTGGACAGAGCAACGTTTAATGGGTCAGGTAAAGTCATAAATTCGAAATTAAAAAATGTTGTAACTGTTCTTTGGCGATGCACCTCCTCATTATTTTGTGAAACAAGTTTTAAAACGTATGTTATTATTCCTTTGCCTTGTCAGTTGTCGAGTGTTGTCTTCCCTGTTTGTACAGATGTCGCTTTACATGCCACAAAGTAATATTTAATGGTACGTGACAAGTGACGGGAATGTCACCTCGGCCATCGACCATTGTGAGTGTTCGAAATTTGAATGTTTCATGATGCGTGCGCGCATACTTGCTTACACTTGTAACTTTATTGGAAGTTTATGGCAAATTAAAAAGGAAAATACTTCACCGATAATATTTTTTGCCTATTGTAGCTTACTATTACAGTTTTTTCTACTTAGAAAATAATTAACACAAGGCAGGCCTTATAATTTTTTTCATTTAAAACACATCATGAAGCGTACCAAACTCAAGACATAGCATGAGCTTTAAGTGACGCGAAGAAATGTTCTACCATTTAATTTATAATTCTAGTCCAATAAACCAGTTTTATAGAGAGCAAATTAAGTCAACACACAGAATAGTTTTTCGTAATAAAGTCGAAATGGGATAAAATAAAGATTATTCGAAATTTATGAGAGTATTCTCTCAAACCGGTATATTGGACGTCTAAATGGTAATAACAGACAATATAATAACTGTACGTAATATGTTGAAAGAAACAGATCAATCGTTTGTTATAATATTCATATAGCAATGATACTAATATTATCAAAATAAATTATTCTATCTATCCCTATTTAAGAGCTGCGCTCTTGTCGGTGGAGCTCTTGCCACTCACTACGATTTTCTGCGAGTCTCTTTACCTCTTGATACGACACAACACCAACTTTTTCCTGGATCTGACTGATGCAACTATGCCTTGGTCTCCCTCTTACTTATTTTCTATTATAATGTTCATAAGTTCGTTTTGTCGTATCAAATGTCCTCATTGTGCTTTAACGATAGATACATACATAACTTATGCAAGAGTTATATTACAACAATATTTATACAACAAACATAGTTTATTGTATAAATATTGTTGTAAATGTACAACACAAGAACTTATCAATATTTACAACATTAGTAAGGATCATAAACTGACTTGATAGATAATATAAATCGAATTACATTTGTTTTTTGTTCCCTTAAAAATTTTAATTGGACTATTATGAACATAAAAAGAAATTAACCAAATCGATTCAGCCATTCTGTATTGTTGCTTACCAACAAACAGCATTTAATTATTATTTATTATTGATTCCTTTTTAACCGACTTCAGAAAAAGGCTGTTCTCAATTCGGTTATATTTTTTTATGTTTGTTACCTCATGCCTCCTTCAGTTCTAAATTGATTTGAAAAATTCTTTTTTTATCTGAAAGGATATGCTTACAGTTTGATCCCATAGAAATATTATCAAACTACTTTAGTTGTTAAATTAAAACAACTGTTTTTGTCTTTTGTGGGCCAAAATCTTTAATTATTTATACTTTCTTTTTTATTTATACGATGCTAGTTCAAACTGTAACATTTAAACAACACTGTATTTCAATTAAAAAAAGTAGCAGTACTAAAAAACTTACAGATACGCTAGAGCTTTGTTTTTCTTCTGAAAAAAAAAAAATAACTTAGCTTTTTTCAAACTTTTGTCAGATTTGAAACAAACAAATAAACTACATATTTAATTATTGTTCTATAAGAAACAGATTGCCAATGAGCAGATTAAAAAGGAAATCGTGCTATTGAAACAAATATCTAGTTGTTGGTGAGAATCGTAGCAACATTTTATTAATACTGGTTTCACTGCTATTTGTGTGGTAGAAGCAATTTTATGATATTTATTACCTTATTTATAAACATTTCCTCATTACATCACGCACATATCTACTTGCAATGCATTAGGCAATTAGGTACCAGCGACCGACGACTGATCATATAAAGAAAGGGCCATAAAACAATTTCACAAAGCTAATTGGATCGTCTTGTACGTAATGAACACATGTTGATAGTTGAGGCAATCGTGGGCAATAAAAGATCGGTAGAATGAAGCCAGTTGTTTAAGTTATAAAAACTTTGAATCGACTGTACTTTTTCATATCCAGATATATAGATTTTAGTAGTGATGTAATGTAGTGGAAGCAAATACTAGCTAACTCATAATGTCCAAAGGTGACTAGGTTTTATAATAGGAATCGAAATTGGTTTCTTCAGATTTTGTTTTAGTTATGAGTTAATTCAGCCATCTTAAACGTAATGAACAAAATCATATAGCTAATTGAGGCAATCGCGGCAATAAAAGTTCGGTATACCTCTTATAATGAGGCCAGTTGTTTAAGTTATAATGCATTGGATTCACTGTACTTTTTCATATCCAGATAGGACATTGATTTTAGTAGTGATGTAATGTAATAGTAGCAAATATAGTATCATTAAATACTGGCTAACTCATAATGCCCCAACGTGACCAGGTTTTGTAATAGAAATCGAAACTGGTTTCTCCAGTTTTTGTTTTAGTTACGAATTAATTGAACCATCTTGTATGTAATGAACAAAGTCATGTAGATAGTTGAGGCAATCGCGGGCAATAAAAATTAAATAAAACTTTTAACATTACGCCGGTAACTTAAACAGTTATAAACCTTTGGATTACTGTAGTGAAACACAACTTGCTAGCTCAATACTGTTTATTGTATATCGAAGGTACTAATATAAAAACCTCATCTTTCCTACCCACATAATTATACTACATCTTTCCCCTTATGACATATAACATTATATATATGTATTTATAAATAGTAAGTAAGTATAAAGGTAAAAATATAACAAATATCTGTTCGAATTTAGTATATAAGTGTAAACTAATATAATATGTATAATTTACAACATTAACAAAAACCTATATATATATATGTACTCACTACATTAATGTTAATACAATAATACTATTTATCTACCTATTCATCATGAAACTAATTACAAATTAAAAGAATAACAGTATCAACACAAAATTAATTTAAAACACTGTTTGTTTAATTTGATAGTTTTTAGTCGGTTTAATAATAAATATACATAATATTATGTATATTTACTTTAACAATTTATTTACTATATGGAGAACATAGCTACCATATTGGAATACATAATTTGTGATTACATTTTATTTGCATTAAAACCTGTTTTTTTTTTTTCTAATAGTTACAAATTGCGCATCGTTAGTGCTGGGTAATTCGTATGTACGTATATGATTAGATATGCCTGTCTGTATGGCGTTTTCTTTTGCACAAGTACTCGCCTCTGCGTCACAGCCTGTGGTGCTGGATGCAGGAGTCCCTGGCCTTTCTACTGTTTTATTTGTACCTGTGACTGTAGCTTGTGCTCCCTCATTACCTTTGCGCCGCCTATATATGACGACGATTACGTCTAAATATACGTCCAGTCTCGTCTTCTAAAATGTACGACCTTGGCTCCTTTGCTTGTTGCACCACCTTCATTAAACGACGTTGACCGCCATCATTAATGACCACCTTATCATTTTGATCCAAGCTGGGGTAGACTTTGTGTTTTGCTTGTCTATCATAGATGGATTTTTGTCTTGTCTGTTTGTTTAATAACTTATCATAATTAAGCTTGTTGTCCACTTTGTCAGCTAATAACGGCTCGTAAATCGGTAGACGGGTATTTAAACGTCTTCCCATCAAAATTTGTGCAGGCGAATCCACACCATCCCTAGGTGTAGATCTTAAATTTAATAAACTTAAATGGAAATCATGTCCCGAATCTTCACATTTTTTTAGCATATTTTTTAACGTATCGTGCGCTCGCTTTTCCCGTTAGATTGTGCATATAACGGAGATGAAGTAACATGCTCAATCTCCCAATTGAAAAGAAATTGTTTAAATTGTTTTGAAGTGTACGCCGGTCCGTTGTCTGTTATTAACATTTTTGGTATACCATATCTACAAAATTGCTCTTTCATTGCTCCAATAACACATGAGCTTCCAATTGAATTTATTCTATTAACTTCTACATAATTTGAAAAATAATCCACTAATATAAGGTAATATTTTTTTTTATATTCAAAGATATCCGACCCTAACTTATTCCACGGTAAATTTGGAATTGAATGCGGTATCAGATCGGCCGCGGTGTGCAGCGCACACGCGGCACAACTGATACGACACTCTCTACGTCACGCGACATGCCCGGCCAAAACATCACCTCCCGTGCGCGCCGTTTGCACCGGTCTATGCCTAAATGTCCTTCATGGACACGACGCAACATATCCTCCCGCAAAGTACTCGGAATGTATAACCGATTATCTTTAAGGATCAGGTTTTCTACATATTGTAAAGTATCCCTATAAGACCACAATAGACGTACTTCTGGATTCACGTTGTGTTGGCCATCCATTACTAATATAATTTATTAATATTTGCGCTACTCTGTCATTTTTTAATTGCTCTTTTATTAAATCCAGTTTTTTATCACTGTATTGTAAATGCTCTAACATAAAACAGGTTTGTGCTTCTAATTCTTCATTGATCCGTTCATGCATCAGTATAGGTAATGGGGCGCGCGACAAAGTGTCCGCTATGTACATGAATTTGCCGGGCGTATAAACCACTTTGAAGTCATAACTTTGGATGCGTAGCATCAGCAGTCGCGCCGGCACACTGAGAGCGGTTTTTTAAATATAGATTCTAGTGGTTTATGATCCGTCTGTATTGTTACATCGTTTCTACCGAATATGTACTGATGAAAACGTTCGCAAGCAAAGACAATCGCCAGCATTTCTTTTCTATTTGCGCATAAC